>NC_041385.1:224378973-224537985 GCF_002162155.2 Triticum dicoccoides
CCCCCACCACCACCTCCTTTGAACCTTGAACCTTTGCACAGCTCGTCACAATGGTTTCCTGGAGCGATTCTGGCAGTTCGTCCGACGCTGAGTCAGTCAGCAGCGAAGTGCAGGTTAGATCTCTTGCTATGGTACGGTTAGGGTTTTGAGGGCTGTGCATTGTTAGTTAGCAAATGAAGCTGATTTTGTTATGTTTTAGCTACCTGCCACCATCTTGTGCTTGGAATGGAGCGGCCTGGCCACAAATCTGAGTTCAAGATGTGAGCATCAATGTGTGTATCAGAAGCTGGTGGCATTTGATTCAGTGGATAGTGGGAGGAGATTCTTAGCTTGTGCACAGAAGGTTAGTTGCTGATTTTTCTTGATTCAGTGTTCAGTTAAGTTTGACAGTTCTGACAGTTAGAATAAGTGTGTATGTTTTCTATTTTTGACAGTTAGTTTCAGTGTTTAAGTTGCTTCTGTCAGTTAACTGAATGTTGTTATTTGTCAGTTTACTGAATCTCAATGTTTGCAAGTCTGAAATTTTGGAGATCTGTCTGAAACTGAACATTTATAGTGTAGTTCAACTAGTATTTAACTACTATTTTCATTGTACTGAATTTTTTCTTTTGTTGCAAATTTGTAGGACATACCTAAATGCAGCTATCTGGAGTGGGTTGATCCTGAGTGGCCTGCCCCTTTGAAGATGAGCCTAGCTAGGATCTGGGGCATGTATGAAGATGAGAACAAGCTTAGGCTCAAGGACAATGTTGTTCATGCTCAAGAGAATGTTAGGGTTGTGAGAGAGAAGGAAAAGATGGAAAGAGACTTGAGGTTTTTTAAGGTTGATTTTGCTCAAATGGTGGCTGAGAAGGAGCAAGCTCTTGCCCAGCTAGGCAACACACAACTTGCTCTGGCTGACATGAAGGAAGATCTTGATAAGAAGAAGATTTCTGACAAATCATTCACAACCATTCATCAAGTTGTCAGGGCCAAGGCAGAGAAAGAGAGGGACCTAATGAAGCAGGAGAGGGACAGCATCATGGAAGAGAGGGACAATCTTGTGCAAGAGAGGGACAACCTAGTGCTGGAGAGGAATGTGCTGAAGCAAGAGAAGAAGAAGTTAGAGTACATGATTGGTGATCTTTTCAAACATAAGGAAGACACCAAGGGCAAGATAAGGAAGCTGAAAGAGATGCTTGAAGAATTTGAATGATGGTGTAATGTAATCATTAGTACCAGTTCTAGTATGACCTTGCTTAGTAGCAGGTCAAGTATGACTTTGCACTTGGAATTTCAGACTTATTTGTATTAAGTAATTTGACTAATTTGTGTACTGAATTATGCTCCCTCAATTTAAGTACTTTGAGTTAATTTTTGATTTGTCTTAATATTGATTTATTTAGTTCACTAAGTTTTTGACAGTTAACTAGTTTTTGAATTGTTCAAATTGAACTAGTTAACTGTTAGTTAACTGAACTTTGTCAGTTAACTGAATTTGTCAGTTAACTGAATTTGTTTAGAGTTTAGTGAATTTTGACAGACATTGGAACACTACAACAAATATAACTAACTAAGTACAACATTTTCTATTTTAACACCTAAACAGCAACATTCAACATTCATAGCATAGTTTAGCATCATAGTTCACTGACCATAGCATCATAGTTCAACATCATAGTTCACTGCCCATAACATCACAAAATAACTTATATGCTCTACATATAAGAGCATACCTAAACAACAGTCCCAAAATACTTAACTTATATGCTGCTCTACTATATCAGCATACCTAATCCTTCAAGGCTTCAAGGCTTCATCTTCACTTGTCCTTCAGCATCTTCAACCTCTCCGAGCGGCGCACCTCCCCATCTGCAGCTCTCTTGTTGCTTGCTTTCTTCTTCCCCTTCCTGACATGCACTTCTTCCTCTGCAGGCACCTTGTCCGCCTCGTCCGCCTCCTCTTGCTTGAAGATGATGCCGTCAGGCACATCCGGCAGCGCGTCCACGTCGATTGGGATGATCACAGCCCGTGGTGCCATCTGCACCTCATCCGGCTCGTCGTCAGAGAGCATGATGACATCCACCTCCCACTCTTGAGACGACTCGGTCTCCGGGTCGTAGCCAGAGTCCGCGTCGGAGGTGAGGTTATCGTACTCGGAGTCGGACGACGAATCCGCGTCGGAGACGTCATCGGGAAGGAGGAGGTCAGGCTGAAACCTGTCCCAGTACGCCCTGTTGATTGGCGCGGGGACGGCAAGGACGACTTCGGTCACGCGCTCCGCCCTGGAGGCGACACGGTTGGGATGGTCCTGCTGCGGCAGCGCCTTGGCGGAGCGATACATCCACCAGCACGCGCGCTGGTCCGGATCATCAGACCGCGTCTTCCCCATGGAGAACTGCAGGATCTTCGTCGGATGGACGCCGACGACGCCGTGATTGCCGCTAGGCATCGCGCGACGCTTCTCGTCGTCCGTCATTACCTTGACGAGGCCGCGCGCGTGGTTCCTCATCATCTGGATGCTCGGGGAACCAGCGCGCGATCTCCTGCAGCTCCGCCCGCGCCGCCTGGTCATTGCCGGCCAGATCTTCGACCGCCCTCTGCCATCCGAGGCTGCCGTCCATGGCTTCGGTGGCGGATTCGACCTCCGGCGAGGGTTTCTTTGGTGGCGATGAGATGGAGGTGGGTAGCGCAAGCACCGAGGAGACGAGGGGAGTGGAGAGTGGGTAGTGGGCGACGAGAGCGATGGGTTACCGTATTTAAGACAGGTGTGAAAACTGAATCGTCGGCCCGTCGAAAAACTGAATCACGGTTGCCGCATTACTACAACAGTCGCAGCAAATACACCAAACCACGACAACTACTCTACTGGCATTGCTTCTAGCTTACCAAAACCACGGTCCTGGGTTCGAGACCCAGGCCGAACAATTTTTTTTTTACACAAAATTAAGTTGAATGTAGGCCAAATAATGCAGTTGAATGTAGGCCAAATAGGTAAGTTAATTTTCTTTAACTTCTTTGAACATTGCTAACTCACAACACTTAACTGAATTTAGGTAACTGACAGTAGTTAACTGAACTTAGGTAACTGACAGTAATGCCACATGTTTGACATCATAGTTTTTAGTTACAAAAAGGGCACTTAATGCCACTGCTAGCCATCAAATAATGAGGCACTGGATGCTCCTTTCTGCATCCAGATAAGGCCACTCAATGTTTTACATTGCTTCAGGCCTTAACAAAAAATGTGAAAGTACCAACTGCCACCAAATCAAGCATCAGGGGGGGCATTTAGATCAGGAATTAGGCTGTTGCTCATATCTTCTCCAAACATCAGCCACCATGCCCTCTCACCTGGGATTGCTCCTCTTCCTGTACCTGCATCTGCATTTCTTCCTCCCCTACCTCTACCTGCACCTGGAATTCCTCCCCTGCCTCTCCAAGCATGCACATTTCTGCCTCCTCTTGCTGGAACTGCATGAGCATTTGATCCTCTTCCCAGCACTGGATTTGCTCCTCTTCCAAGCATTGCATTATCTCCTCTTCCAAGGACAGCATTTGCTCCTCTTCCTCTCCTTGCTGGTGGATTTCCTTCTCCTCTTCCTCTCCTTTTCCTTCCTCTTCCTCTGCCAGTAGCTTCAGATCCTTCTCCCCTGTCAGCTGTTGTTCTTGCCCTTGTCTGTCTAGCAATGTTCATCTCTGTAGTGACCCTTGGCTGTGGTATTGCAGCACCAGCAGCTGCAACAAATGAAGACTGTTCTGGCAATGGGCAATGAACTCTTTGTTGACCTCTTCTAGCTCTATCCCTGGTAGCCATGTTGAAGACCATGCTGGTGGGTGACTCACTAGGATCTAACTTAGGATCTGGCCTGGTGGGGTATATGTTCTGCAGAGAAGAAGCTCATATTATTCAGTTGAAGATGAAACATTGTTCAATTACAAATGATGCTTTATTTAGTTACAAATGGAACATACCTGCAGAAAAGTAGGATCATCATAATTTTCATCAACCAGCTCTACACCTTCTTCAACAAGTGCTTCCTGCCATCTGTAATGGCCCTTTCTATTGTGGTCAGCTCTGCCACATATGGAGCAATGCATTGTAACACCTTTCTTGTTCAAATATCTCACATCATGTTTGATTTTCTCTTCAGGTGTTTTTTTCCTGTTTTTCTTTGGCCTGCCCAGCTGTTTGGTGAACACTGGTGGAAATACCTTGTATCCTGGCTGCACCTCCCAGTATTTAGGGTCTCTTAGAGGGACCAGTGTGTAGCCATATGCTTTCAAATAATTCTCCACAGTGTAGCAGTCATGAACCATTAACTCTGGGTCAATTCTTTCTTCCCTACAACATGCTATGGAATGGCCACAAGGCACACCAGATAACTGCCATCTCCTGCAATCACATGTATGCAAACACAGGTCCAATGAGTAGCTAGAATTTCCAGACTGAACTCTAAATTTCTGTTGGCCAGCTTATGAAACATGACAATTTGCAGCAAATTCAGTGTTCTTGTCTAACTTCTTCTTGATCTTTGGGCATATTCTCTGCCCTGCCCACTTTTCTATTGCCTCTCTTTGTTTGCTCACAAGCCTTTGCATGATTTTGTAGAATATATATTCAAGCATTGACAACACTGCCATCTCTCTGCCATCAAGGATATAACTGTTAAACACTTCAGAATTATTGTTCAGTAGAATGTCACATTTGGGAAATTCACTGAAAAATGCTTTACACCAAGTCTTTGGATCAAGTCTTTCAGTCCAATGAAATGCAGCTGAACTATCTGCATCCATTTTCTCACAGTTCTGGCTCCACTTCACTTTGTTCGGTGATCTTGCAATGGCCCACAGGTCTTGCTTCAGCAACTCTCCCTTGTGCTTCTCATTGAAATTCTAATAGATATGCCTCACACAGAACCTATGCTCTGCATCTGGCCACACTTTCTGCACAGCATTTATCAATCCCTTTTGCTTGTCACTCATCATTGTGAAAGGAGCAGTGTTAGTGATGTTTAGATCATCTCTCAAAGTTGTCAGAAACCATTCCCAGGATCCTGTGCATTCTACTTCCACCCAACCCATTGCAATGGGGAAAATGCAGTCATTTGGATCAATTCCAACAGCACTAAGCAAAACTCATTTGAACCTTGTTTTCATGTGACATCCATCAATGAAAATGATAGGCCTGCACCCCTTTAACCAACCTCTTTTACATGCATCATAAGACCAATACAGTGTCTTCAGACACTTCCTGCCCATTGGAAATTTTGGGTCTTTCTTCAGCTCAGTTGATAACAGAAATGTAGAGCCAGGGTTTGTACTCCTTAATTCATGACCATAGTCCCATAGCCTACTGAACTGATGTTCTTCATCTCCATGGATCTCTTTCAGGGCTGCAGTTCTAGCCCTTGCTAGCTTCCATCTGTTAGGGGTCACATTGAATGCCTTGGTGATCTTTCTTGAAAATGTACCAAGTGACATTTTCTGGTCATCCCTGAACTCATCTATGAAATACTGACACAGAAACTTAGCTGTCATCTGCCTTATCTTCCATTTCTTCTGACAAATGAGCTCTCCATGGTAAGCCTTGATTACAAATCCACCTGTCCTGTTGTCCTTCCCAGCTTTTAGCCACCATGGGCATCCTCTTTCACAAACAGCCTCCATTCTAGTTTTTTCATTCTTTAACTTCTTGATCTGAACTCTGTTCTTAACAGAATATGCTGTAATAGCAAGTCTAAGCTCCTTCACATCAGCAAAGACCATCCCAACTTTGAAGGCAGGGGCAACCATGTCCACCTTTGAATTGAAGGCAGTAAACTTGTACCTCAACTGCTCTGCTTCCTCAATGGGCAAATTGAGATCTTCATCATCAAGCAAATAGTCATCTACCTCCACATCATCCTCTTCTTCCTGAGCTTCTTCATCAACATCAAAGTCAATGTTGTCATCATATAGATCATCATCCCCCTCATCTATGTCATAATCACTGTCACTGAAATCTGATTCAGAAACAACTATATCTTCAACTACTATTACTGCATCTTCAGTAAGCAGATTGTGATCTACACCTTGTATAACCAAGCTTTCAGGTTCTGTTCCAGTTGCAGGAAACTCTAAAATTGGCTCATCTTCATTGACAGAAATTACTGACTGGTGGAAATATGCTTCACTTGCAGTGTGCATTGATGGCAATGTGCATATGGATCCAGCCCTGAAATTGCTGATGAAATCTGCATGGTCAACCATAATAGCCAGCACTTTATGATCAACACTAGCTCTGATGATGTGTTGCACATCATCATCAGATTTAATTCTAACCAAACCATCTGCAATTGATTTGTCAGGCAAGCACCAGTAAAGTATGTGCTCACCCGCTGGATATCCCAACCAAGTTAGGTGCTCTTCAAGGAAAGAATATGAGAATGTGTTGGCATCAACATAATCAAGAACTTCCACTGAAGGGTTCCAGTACTCCAAATTAGTGATTGGGCCACAGAAAAGTCCACCATGCTCAAGTTCAAGTGTAAAGAAAGAAGTGTCCACCCTTTGTCCATTTGCTAAATCACACACTGCATCAAAGATGTGTAATTTGTAAGCATTGCAAAATGATGTATAAACTTAACATTAAAATTCAGTTAGCTCAGAAGTTCAGTTAGATAAGATGTTCAGTTAAGTACAGTGCACCGAAAACATTATGAATAAGTACAGTGTACTGAAAACATTCTGAATAACTACAGTTCAATGACAAAATTCAGATAACTACAGTTAACTGACAAAATTCAGATAACTACAGTTAACTGAATAAATTTAGTCATAGTCCGGTCAAACCATAACTACAGATAACTACAGAACAACTCTAACATATGAAAGAGAAAGAATGAACCACTTGTCAGGCCAAACCATACACTTTGCGAGGCTAAAACCTAACCTAATCTACTCGGCCTAAACCCACTACGCAAAAACCCTAGCTTTACTGCCGTAAGAGAAAACAAACGGCATTCAACAAGCACGCCACCATGAGACAAACAGACGCGGCGGGGCTGATGCCGACGACGACGACACACTGGCGACGAGGAAACAGAGCACGGGCGGAAGAACAAGGAAGAGGGGGAAGAGGGCACAGGAGCTCACCATAGTCCGGTGGGATGACGGCGAACGGGCGGATGAGATGAGCGGAAGAAGGTGGCTCAACCCCGCCGGCGAACTCCGGCGACGACGGCGCCATGACAACCGTCATCTTCAAGAATCGCCGCCACACCACGCTGTCTCCCCCGACAGGACAGCGGGAGAGTTAAACGGATCTGGTGCAACTCCTGTGGCATTTAATTCAGGTGGCTGCAGTGCGGGTTGAATAGAGTGAACGGCAGGGGCCTTTGTGCAAAATTGCCAGAGCTGACCGGTCCACCCTGTGAACTGCCACATGGCACGCTCTGATTCGCTGTGGACTAAAACATCACATAGCGTGTCAAGTTTGTGGACTCCTCAGTCACATTTTGTAAGTTTTGAACTAAAACATCACATTTGGAGCAAGTTTGTGGACCTGGGGTGTCATTTTTAACACTACATTAGTGTCAAAAACGTTCTTATATTATGGGACGGAGGGAGTACAAGTTAGAGGCTCTTGAACAAAGTCTAGTACTCTACAGTAACAATCAAAATGTGTTGAGACTTCAAATAAAAATGAGACCGGAGATCATACTTTTAAAGACCGGACTGGACCGAGGAACCGGCGCCTTGCTCGGGTTTTTAACGTGTACTGGTCTTTTAGTAAAAGAAAAACAGAAAAGTATTCAATAAGGAATCTATAAACAATAGATTTAACAGTTAACCTTGCCTGGTTTTTAACTTGTACTGGTATTTAGTAAAAACCCAGAAAAGTATTCAAAAATGAATACATAAACAAGGAATTTAACAGTTAACCTGGAGGCAAGGCTAAAGGCCCAGTAACCAACTAGGCCAACAACACTTTGTAATTTATTAATGGTTTGCATCCAATATTACATGTATTCGTTTGATATATGAGGTCAAACTTTTGAAAAATTGCCTTTTTGGTTTTTGTCGCAAATGAACCAATGAACCTGTGGTCCGACCGGTAAAAACCTGAACCGACAGCCTCACCGGTTTGATTGTCTAAACCATGTCCTCCAATGTACTCCCTCTATCCCAAAATAAGTGACTCAACTTTGTATTAACTTTAGTACAAAGTTGTAATAAGTGTCCCTTTTTGGTTAGATACTGCTTCATTAAGCACTAATGATTTTAGGTGAGTTGAGAGCTGTGCTTTCCCCAACGTTAATAGCATTCTGCGAGATAATAGCCAGCAGTAATATCGACGAATGTAGTAAACCATACCTTAAAAGCTAACGACTGAGAGGAAGATGGGAAGCGGCGGAGGAGAATAAACCATAGTTTGATTTTAAAACCAAGCTATAGACCGAGTAGGAAAGAACCGCGAGTACCATAGAATTTCAGCTCACACTTTCGGAAAACTCTATAGTTTTTTTAGGGGAGTATATCAATATGATCTTAATAAGGTGCGGGGCTTTGCATGTGACATTAATTGGGCTTTCCTCTGCAAGAGCCTGCGTCCTAGCCTTTTTGCGCCAAAGTAGATGCTCAAGCGAAACATTCCACTCATTGAAGAAGGGATACAGATATTTCAAGTTCAAGAAATAGGCATTGATCCAAAAAATGTATGTGAAAATCTAGGCTAAGAGGAATGCATCAGAAGTCTAACGTTCCCTTAACAATTTGAGGCGCCTACCATTAGTATGTTCCATTAAATCTTTTGATAATTTTTAACAAAAAAGGTCATTGAAAAATCTCGTTACGACGAATTTAATCTAACGGTGAAAAGGCATTTTTAACCACACCGATAATTTGAGATACTACAGAAAATTTTGAATTTTCAAAACGAGAAATAATCTAGGCCGACATCGGACTCCTTTGCCTGTAGCGCACGCATGAAACAAATAACTAGAATGTTTGGTGGTTCCCTAAAAATCTACTGTTCATCATACTATATCACAATTCATAGATGTGATTACTATTTCATGGTCGATCTTATTATTGCTTTTGCCACTAACGGATTCTTCAACATCAGGAGAACACCCACACAACAAGGTCCGGCGTACACAAACTAACACCTTGGCTGGATGCCGCCTCTCGCCCTCAGCCTCTCCCTGGCGAACTCACCGGAGACCGGCATTCGCCGGTGCCGTGCCGCCACGAAGCCATGCGACCCTTGATCATGTGCCTTCTCTGTCTGGACAGGTTTAGCGGGAGACTCCTCCTGCTGCTGTTGCGGCTCATCGTTCTCAGCGGCCTCCTCCACCGAGCTGCTCCAGCCGAACTCCATCATGCACTGCTGGTAGCACTTCATCGCCACCACCAGCATGAACACTGCACAACCATGTCAAACACACACGGTTAACGTTCTTGTCGAAGATTTCTCGCAAAAAGAAAAAAAAACGTTCTTGTCAAAGATGCCATGCCATGCACGGGTAGAAGAGATTACCAGCCCAGACACGAGCCACCGTGGAGGAGACGTTCCAGACGAGGGTGAAGACGGCTGCGGCGACCGCCTTCTTGTGGGAGCAAGACTCCCATGCATCCCTAAACCTCTCCAGCCAAAACTTACCTGCATGCATGGACAGCAAAGCAATTTATAGTAAGTAAATTTACGCAGCAACGAAGGAGCAAATTAATTTCTAGAACATGTCCTTAATTTCATCTGATGTTTCCCTCTTCCTTTATTTCTTTTCTTAGAATGGACTAGGCACCATGGGTTTATGGTTCCTGGTGTCTTATATATTTTGGAGATTCGTATATAGTTGGCCACCATGATGAAGCACACAAGTATAGGTTTTTTTTTAAACTACCGCACACAAGTATAATTGGGTCAATAGAACTAATGTAGTTGGTGTCACTTAGGGAAACGATGGAACTTCATGATATATTTTTCTTCATCTTCGTCTAAACTTTTTCTCATTTGGAAAGCAAAAGAAAAACTTAGGCTTAATGCAATGGTTGGTAGTCAATGGCATCAACTACTAGATCTAGCCAGTATATCGAACTTCTTTGTTGTATATGCCTGAATGGTTATCTGTCCAAAATCTATGCGCACATATATATATGTTTGGACAGTGACAAGCTATCTACCACCTTAACAAATCAGTGAAGTCACTAATGGACTTGATGACTCTGATAGAATCATCATCACAATCAACTTCATCATATGAAACAGTAGGTCACACAACTATAAACTGCTGGCCTGAAGATCTGCGGCGCTCCATGATGGCTCCACTTCCAGCTTCCAGGCAATGCCTCTGGCAGCCGAAGCAGTGGGTTATGGTAAAACAACAGAACATCATTCATAACATACCTAATATTTTAGAGGATCAGCTAGCACTACTATAGATTCATTACTGTTATTGTTGGTCAGAGTTGGTGAATAAACAGGGGCCCTAAGGGCCACAACGGAAGGTGGGGATTAGATCTAGAGAGGTAACGTTTGTTTGGATGGGATCTGAGTGCCAACACCACACATGCAAAAACAGGACAAAGCTAGGAGGAAACTTTCAGTACTGATAGTATATGTATGCATTACCCAAAAAAACATAGTTGAGACTTGAGAGGCCAACATTTTGTGAGTCTAGCTTGGCAGATGGTTGACAAGTATAAGTCACTCCTCACCTGAAGACCCGTGTCATTTGAGTAATAGTTCAGTTAGTGGCCACTTAGTGAGTTTATGTTCAATGGAGTTTACAAGATAAGGCAAAGCTTTTTCAAAAGATCGAAGTTTTATTACCCCGCCCTCTGTGCACCAACTAAACCAAGGGTGCATATATCCAAACCACTAGAAATTCAAATTGCGCTGTCAGTTGCAAAAGCTGACACAACTAAATCAATACTATTTTAATTAACGGTAACATGTGGCAAAGTTTTTCAGTCGCTAAATTAACACATAACGACACCATGATGAGACACGACACTACTGATGAGCCCAATGTCAGCAGTTGGTGAGATTCTTTTCACTTTTCCATACTCTCTCCAACTTAAAAAATAAAACATCTCCTATTTATAAATTTTAAAAAGATGTAAGGTTCTGTTCTCATCCTTCGTCAAACTCTACTTATAAATTTAAAATAAAGCATCTCCTATTTATGTTTCCCCTTACTCTCCCTGTTTCTTTTTTATCTTATCTTTGTTTTTCACCGGTTTTCTCTAAAAACCGCCTCAACTGGCCCATCTTTTACCAAATAGTAGTAATACATACTTCTAAAATAAAATCTATTTTTACCCAATCACATTAATATGGAAGGTAGACCACAGGTTAACCTACTGGAATATTGATGCCCCTGTTTGCAACGGGCAATTATCCAGGAAAGAAGAAAAGTACTCCCTCCGTAAAGAAATATAAGAGCGTTTAGATAACTAAAGTAGTGATCTAAACGGTCTTATATTTGTTTACAGAGGGAGTAACAAAGTGTGAGCTACCTGGAGTACAGGCGGACAGCATCTATCGTGCAATTTCACATCTTTGTAGCTTGAGCCACCGCATCAACGACACCTCCCACGTGCAAAAGGTCGAGAAAAATAACCATGCATGCTCCCTCTCCCACGCAAAGTTACCTCTGGGCCTACATAATTTACCTTTTTCCCTTTCGACGGGACATTTTCTCCAAAGCTAAAAGTTACCGAATCAGTATACTGTCTACCCCATCCATGAACCTTGGTCTAGCTCGCCTCTTAATTTATTAGCTAATGCATACTTTTACCAGTAGTTGTGGTTGTTATAGTACGTATTTCTTTAGCTAAATAAGCAAGCACAAGTACCCATATGACAGAATAAGCACGAATATTGGAACTGCGGGGAATCTGCAGGTAATTAATCCACTACTCGTGCTATAGTGGAGTACCATTGGTAGCCTGGTGCATACGCACATGTATACCGGGGGGGCATATGTACTAGTAGCTCAAATGCCAACAAATTTACAATCACTATAGTGGAGTACTACCTTGTTTTGATAGTAAAATTCTTCTGTCCTGCTCACAATTTACTCCATCGCACATTAATTTACCTAGTCCTTTACCTATGCACATGCTGCCACTGTACCATGGGGACCAGTAAAAATAGTGTACTACTACCATGTCGCAGTGGACAAAACTTGGATCCAACAACCACAATTCTATTATTAAAAACCAAAGGGGCTATCCCCATGGAAAAATGTAAGGCATACAATAACAGTAAATTAATCCCAATAACGGTTGAAATTCGGCGAGGAACATTTTAGCGAGGTAGTAGGTAAGTTGCTTTGCGCGTGGCATTTTGGTCGAAAAAAATGCGAAGATATTATTAACATATAAAAGGAGAGCTTTCGTTGCACTTACCATATCTGGCGAGCTGCGTGGAGTAGGAGGAGCACACCTTGGGAATGGTGAAGATGCCAAAGAACACTGCGAAAACCACCAACGGATCACATCACAGCCACAAAAAAGTCAGTAACAGCGGCACTAGTTGATGCCTGTGGTCCGTCCTAACACTCATATACGACTAAAGCAAGGCTGTGCGCCAGAGAATGCAACCTGCATTTTTCTAAGAAAATGCCCATACATGGTTCATTTCCCATTCAGTTTCTGAACATTCGTTTAGATACATGGTAAAATGAAGCACAGAAGATGCTCCGCAGGGAAGAGAAGACTAGACAGAGAGAGAAGGATGCGTACCCAGTTTGGCCAGGGTCCAAAGGGTGACAAAGTTACCACACCGGGCCATTGCAAACAGCAGCAACGCCAGCTGCAGCACATGCGTCGCTCTGTCAGTACAAATCTAGAGACGCATGCATGTACTACTATGCCTGTGCTAGCTGGAACGTTTTTTTTTACCTTCATGGTGGTTGCTGGCTCGCCGGAGAAGAGGGACCTGAGGTTCAGGAGCACCTCGTTGACGTAGGGCAGCACAAGCCTCAGCAGCCAGACGGCATCCTCCTCACCTACCAGGTAGTGGGACCTCCCATTATTCGTCTCATCATCACACTCCACACTCTCACCTCTGCAAGCATTTCGACGCAAAGGTGGATTAATTACTACTAATAGTACACAGGGGAAGATTATGCAGGTAAACTAATCTGGGATTTTATTTATTTATTATTACCTGTTGAGTAAGGACTTGCAAAGGAATCTTAGACCAAGGTAGACCAGGCCTAGATACGAAGCCGCTGTTATTGTGCTGTGTGATTGAGAGGTTTTAAAGGAATGCTTAGACAATTTACTGCTAAAATGTTGGTTTATTTGTTTGCCGATTAAGAGTAAGAGTGCAGCAACTTACTTGAAGTTTAGGTCTTTGGCATAGGAGCAGGAGATGAGCGAAAAGGTCCCGAATCCAAACACAAATGCAGACTTTGACACATCTCTCCACATTACCAAATCCACTGAAAAAGACAGTGCCAAAAATAAACTAAGGAAAAGCCATCCAATCTACTTTTTTTTTAAACCTGAAAAAAGAGAGTAAAAGCGGCAAGCTGGTACAACATCTAAAGCGTGTAGTACAGCACTAACCAATGTTCTGCATTCTTCGATTGCTTGCGCTAAGAGCTGACGGCCTGCCCTGGATCTCCTCATACTCTTCTTCCTCCTCTTTAGAACCAACAAAAATGCATCGATGATAAACCACCAAATAAGAAGAAGGCCGAGAACTGAGAAGGAACGGCCGGACAGGCAAATGGCACTCACCAGGGGGAGTATCGTCGACAGGCTCTTGCTTCGGGAAATGGCGGCGGATTACCGGCGAAGCTTTCTTCTCTGAACAACACCAATAATGTCTCTTATTTGAAGTAGCCGATTGACATTAACTCGGGAAATGCAAATTGCATTCCGAATTTCTCTTGGAAAATTCGCAACAAGGTTACCTGGAGAAGTTCTTGCCGGCTCTGGGTCCGTCCTGTGAATTACCACCGGAGTCGGTTTCTTCTTCACTGCATTTTGGGACGACCGAGAAAGCAAGTCAGGAAAAATGGACTGAAAATTCACATGAATTCGCACCGTTCTGCATCCAGGGAGGAGAAATTCACCTGCAGGGGTCATGGGCTCTGGGTTCATCGCCCGGAGGTTGACAGCGGCAGCAAGTTTCGTCGGCTCTGGGTTGAGTGCTCTCTCATCTTCAATCGGTGCTGCCACAGGCCTGATCGCTCCTGCACTTGCACAGATAATCCCACCATCACAAGACAAGAAGAATTGCCAAATCGAGAACGAAAAGGAAAAAAAACAAAGGCAAAATCCGAATTTGCTCTCACTTTTTGTCGGTAGCGCAAGATCTTGTTCGTCCGCTGCAGCATGACGCCAAATCAAGATCGCATTTGCAAAATTGGTTCATCAAGAAAGGAATCAGACGGAAACAATCAACGAATTTATTTCTTGCCTTGATTCGGAGCAGTCGCCTGATCAGTTTCGTCCTCGTCAATGGCCGTCTGATCTTGATCTAGCACCTCCTTCTCCTCCTCCTCTGCTTCCAGCTCTTCTTCCCACTCCTCCTCCTCCTCCTCCTCTGCCTCCTCTTCGATGTTCTTGGGTTGCGGCAATGGCGCCTGTTCCACCTCCACCACCACCACCTCCTTCACCTCGGCCGCCAGCTTCTTCTCCGGCGTGGTGACCCTCGCCACCGCCCGCTTGGCCACCGCCCCCGTCGACGCCGTGTCGGAGCGCGACTTGCGCAGCTCCCCGATCGCCATGACCGGCTCCGACGCCTTCCAGTTCCTCCTCTTCTTGGCCGCCGCAGCCGTGCCGGCGCCCGCGCCCGCGCCGCCGCCGTCGCTTTGATTCCGTCGCAGGCGGCTGTACACCCGCATGCCCTCCTCGTCGGCGTCGTCGGCGCCTTCGCTGAAGACCTTGACGCCGCCCTTCACCTCGTCCATCTCCATCCGTGTCTCCCACACCGACGCCGCCGCGGGAGACCGCCTCGGCACCGTGAGGCGCCTTCTCGTGCTGGGCGTGGCGGCCCCCGGCTGTTGCATTCTTCTAGATTAGCAGCTCTGAGCAGCTCTGCCGTGGTGTCTGTGCTCTGCTAGTGCTGTCGTCACTAACAATTCCCCCTTCTCCCCTCTGCTCTGCTCTGCTCCGCCTGGTTGCTCGCACTGCCTTGCTCTGCACTCTCTCTCTCTCTCTCTCTCTCTCTCTCTCTCTCTCTCTCTCTCACTGTATGAGTCTCCAGTGTGTCAGAAAGAGGGGTCGTGAGGGTGCAGGGGAGCTCACTCTGACGGTGGTGCGTGGGTTGGCCGTGGGCGTGGGCGGACAAGAGCAGCTCGATCTGGTCGGAGGAAGCAGGGGAAGTGATGCGTGCGGTGCGGTGAAGGGATCGAGCAGTTGAAAAAGATGAGATTTGGTCTGACGTGGTGGGTTCCTGCTTAAGGCCCAACGTGGTGGTGAAGGGGCCGGAGAGGTGAGCCTTTGGTGTGGTGAGTGACACAGCCTGGTAGTGCCAAATCATTACGGGCGTGTTTGGTTGGCGTGCGCTACAGTACCCGCATTGAATATACTTCTCCATCCAATCTGGCTATGCAAATGCAGCCTCAAATGCACCATATGCATATTGTTTGGTTGCCTGCATGGCCTCTTGCCTGCATGGGCAGAACCACACTGCCTGGTGTTTGGTTGCCTGCATGTTAGTGGACAAACCCAAGGCATGGTGTTTGGTTGTATGCAACGCCTGGTGTGTGGTAACCTCTTTGACTAGTTGGTGATGTTACCACCACACTTCGGCAGCACAGATCATAAGCACAACAGAGTATAAACAGAGCATCAACTAGCATAATTCGGATATAAGCAGTACCACACTTCATAACAGTCCAACGCATAAACCATAAATATGTTCAAAGCAGACTTGATAGTACGCTCGAAAGAGGTGGCCCGGCCCTACTCCTTGGTGGCGAAGGCTTTGTCATGCTTCCCGCACTTGTTGACTACCTCAATGCCATCGTCGTTGAAGATGATGACCTTGAGGGTGTATGGAGTGAGGAGCTTGAACGCCACCATGTAGCCGATCTTGATCTGATGAACGGCTGCGTAGGTGGCCCAACCCTGATCCAGGGTCACCCTGCCGTTCATCAGCTTGACCGTCACCTTCCAGGAGCAGTCGGTGTTGTTCCTGCGCTTGAACTCCGTCGGCACCGCGACGAAGTGCTTGGTGAAGTCCAGGGGCATGGGGATGCACTCAAGCTTCGGTGCAAGGATGACCTTGCAGAAGTGAGTTGGGCCAGTTGCGACGCTTGTTGCTGGGGGGATCCTCCATGCCCTCGGCGTCGCCACCCTCAGGCGTCTTCGGGTCTTCCTCGGCGGCGGGCGGCAGTTCAACCTCGTCGGGCATTGGGTGAAGGGGCTGCTTGCCCTTGTTGTCAACGGCCGGGAGCACCTCCGTGCCCATCTCATTGCTCTCCTCAATCTGCACACAATTCATGGAGTCAGGCACTGCACAGAGTTCATGGCTAATTGAAGAGCTTGTAGTTAAAACGGCATATGACTGTCACTCTTCTCCTCCTCTCCATCCTCCCTATATTTACTCACCCTGCCCACCACTACTTACCCACCCCCTCTCTTCTCTCACTGTCAACCTTCCTCCTCCCCATCGCCATGAGCTCTAGCTCCAGCTCCAACGCCAACCCCTTCCCTTAGGGTATTGGCTGGAGGGCCTTCTTCCTTGGGTGGTCGGCTGGTGACCGCACCAAGTTCGAGAACACCATGGAGGTGCGCTCAAACTTCGGCTCCATGCCGGACATGTAAAACAAATCTAATGCAGTGCTCATGAAGGCCACTAAAGAAGAGATGAAGACACTGATTCCTGACCCAGCGAAGGGCGCGATGGCAGTTGACATCATTCGCTGGGCCATGAATCAGGCCGTTTCCGACGACGCTAAACAGAGGAAGAAGTGGTGCAAGTACAAGACCTACTGGGCTCCTAATGACCGCCGTGCCATAGTGTACTGGGAGACGGCTATCGCGCCGCCGGTGGTCATTGACGGGGAGCCTAATGAGGAGGAAGAAGAGGCGGTGCACATGCCAGCTAGGGCGCCGGAGCCAGGCCGTCCTACCTGGCAGATCGACCTCGACTCCGCCGAGGACGATGAGGATGACCCGCCGGCCCGCACAACGATGAAGAAGAAGATGAAGGCCAGCGGCTCGACCAGCCGGTGACGGCCGCCGCGGTCAGCCAGTGTCCGTTGTGTACCCCCTATCCCCCTATTCCCCTATCCCCCAATCCCGAAATCCACCTTTTGCATTCCGATCTTGCATGTATGAACTCGTATGAACTGCTATGAACTAGTATGAATTACTCCTATGCTTATCTATCTCTATTCCCCATTCCCGTCTGCCGTGGATCGAATCTATGCTGTGGATCAAATCAAGCGTGCATGTCGAAGAGAGAGAAGTGCTTACCGCCATTGATGGAGTCCGGTGGTCTTATTTCTCTGCACCGATCCGCCGTCGCCGGTGATGGAGTCCGGTGTTCTTCTTCCTCTGCTCCGATCCACCACCGCCAGTGAGAGTTAGGAGAGTGGGGAAGAGTGGGGAGAGGGAGCAGTGGCCGGTGAGGCTAATAACTGCCGGTGCTTCGGGAAGCAACGCGGCTTCTCGAGCGTGAACGCGCGCGTGCAGCCGCGCCCGCCCACGTGCACCGCTCGGGCCTGGCCCTGGAGAAACTGCCGATTCGTGTGTTCCCAGTGAGCTAGGCCCAGAGGTGCTTTAACAAGCATGCGATGCACATCCAATAGTGTATGCGGGCTACCAAACAGGCTGAACCCTTCCCGCGCGGGCCTGGTTGGACCTTATGCGGGCAACCAAACACGCCCTACCTACCTCAGCTCGCCGCCACGTCGATCCCCTCACGAAACCTGGTCGCCACGTCACTTCGCCTCGCTCCCAGTAGCCTGCGCACCAGTGCTCATGCCAACTCCAGCGCACGACCCCAAACGGACATCCGTTTTGTCCGGTTCTATCCGTTTGGAGCGGCAATGGGTTAGCCCAAGTCCGTTTGAGGCCGTTGCCTTGTCGGTGCGTCCAACACGCAGCCACACCCCAAATCATGTCCGAGATGGGCTTGATATAATATTTTTTGCAAAACTCAAATAAATGCTGGAAAATAATAATAATACGCAAACATAAATGATTAGAACATAACTAAACATTATAGTCTTCACGGCCTCCATAGTACTTAGCACATAATTAACATAAAAACTAAAACAAAAGACAAGCGCCGCCTGTCGATGTCGTGCCCGTCGATGCCATGCCCTTTGCTGTCTCACGCGTCGCCATTGTCGACGTCGCTAGTGAGGTCGATGTAGGGCGGCGGCGTCCAGAGGTGGGACGGTGGTCCCTGGAAGGTGGGAGGCGCCTACACCACCTCCCCCGTGGCGACGGCTCGCGCTCCGGTGACTGCAGCGATGTGGGGCGCCAGTTCATGCCCCACACGACATCGCCCATGTCCGTGGCCGAGCACGACCAGCTTCACCGTTGGCCCACTAGGCCCGGGTGGAACGCGACGACGAGCTGCTCCTCCAGCACCTCCTCCTAGACCTCGTCCTTGACGTCCATCATCTCCAGCTCCACCACGGCCACATCGCCGGTCGCAGAGAGGGCCAGCATGGTGTCTAGGCCCTCCCATTGGCGCTAATCGTGTGTGTTCGTGGAGTCTTCTAGGACACGTTGAATGAGCCGGGCCTCCTCCTCCTCTGTCATGCGAGGAGGTGGGTGGCGACGGAAAAGGTGAAGGCGACGGTGTGATGCCGTGCACCGCGTATGCCAGTGCACCTGGGAAGGGTCGGAACACGCGCTCGGCACTCTGTAAGTGGCCACCGCGGGCCCGATGAGCTACCAGCAAAGTAGGACGCGTGTATGTTGTCGTGCTCGTCCCGGAACCAAGTGTCCCACAATGCGTTGTCGACGGCGTACCTGGGGTCGTAGTACATGTCGCCAGGCAGGAGGCGGCGGCGGCGTTCGATCTCCTCGCGGCGGGCACGACTGCTCATCGGGACCGGCGGGATGGGCACCCAATCTGCAGACAGATGCCAGTTATTGGGCAGGTGAATGTCGCTCCAGGGGAGCGGCATCTTGGTTTCCCAATAACGCTGGCAAACATTCGCGTATGTAGTGCCGGTCGCGCTCGCTGGCGGCTGGAGGGGCGATGCTAAATGCATGCGATGCGGGGCCCTCCGTGGGGGTCGTGCGCGCTCTGATTTGACGGCGCGGTGGCGGCGGCCGGAGGACGAACTAGCCTCGTGGTCGTGCGCCCCCTGCCGTCGGTGCTCCACCGCACCATGGCTCCTGGCGACCGGCGAGCTCGAGAAAGGGGAGGGGAGAACTAGGGTTTGGGTGTCGAGTTTCGAGGAGGTAGCATGACTGGAGTGGGAGCATAGATTGCGACCGGTCGATGACTTCCCATTAAGAAGGACGGCGACCGCTCGCCTGGGCAGATGATAGGTGGGGCCGACCGCATGTGCGCAGTAAATTTGGGCGATGGGAGGTAGGTGGCTGCCTGCCACGCGGCCCCGATCGCTTCTGTTCCCTGTCCGCCTGGACCCAAACCGGGCGCATGTTTGCGCTAGAATGGGTCGGGCCGAACACAAAACGGACCAGATGGGTTCAGACGATCGCGTGCTGGGTCGTGGGGTTTGTCTGTTTCGCCCCAAACGGACGGGGCCGAACGGGATAGGGTCGTGCGCTGGAGTTAGCCTCACGTCCCCCATCACCGGCGCACGGCACCAATAGGATAACACGCTCGTTGCTAGGAGCACCGGGCACCGCCGCCACCAGGCGGCAACATTTCGTGTTTTGATCCTTTTGCAGAAATTTTCGTGTTTTGATCGTTTTGCGCTAGTTTAGCCGGACCTGACCCTGATTGCAAAAAAAAATGGGATTTGACTCTTTCTACTACCACTACTATCACAGGTGGTAGTTTTTCATAGCCTACCGCTGACCGACCTGGCAGTAGAGGTGGTTGACGGCCGTTTAGCCGTTAACGGCTGCTTACGTGCAAAGGAACCTACCGCCAGGGGCACCGGCGGTAGGTCGATGCACCCTACCGTCAGGGACCCCGACGGTAGGGTCGCGTGGAGGATAAGGTGGTGGGGCCCACCCATCCATCCCAACCATCTTCTTCCCCGACCTCAAGCCCTCTCCCCTTCTTCTCCCCGCAAAACCACCCACTAGACCCCCCTCCATTGCTTGAGATTTGTCCGGCGGATCCGGGGCATTTGCATCACCCAAGGTAGCTCTCCCACTCCCCGTTTTTTTGGTTGGTTGGAATCACCTAATTTGGTTGGAATCAACAATTTTGCAAACCGTAGTTATTGCTCAAGTTCTTGCATTTATGGTGCATTTATGGTTTGCCTAAGTATTGTGTCAATCCATGTTGTGGGAAGCTAGATTTTGTGTAAGGGTTAGTGATTTAGTAAGGGAAGGGTTAGGGTTAGGGTTTGGGTTAATGCTATGATTAAGGTATACAGTTCTTTGATTCAAAGTATGCATAATGTAGATAGTTTATCCATATGAATAGTCGGCCCATGGATGACTCATTTTTTCCATTGTTTTTAGATTGATAAACTCATTAATGTGCATTACTTCAAGAAGCGATATTTATGAATCGAAATGCCGATGAAGAGGAGGAGGCCATGGTTTTTGACATAAATCCCAAGCTATGATGATATTGTAGTGAAAGTGAGAAGCGTCTTAAATTGGATTAACCCAAGTGATGAAGTGAAGCTTATTGGGAGGTATGATGTGGGAGTGGGGGTAAACTCCTGATTAAAGAGTGTGCCCATCACCTCCCAATTGCATTGGAATGTGTATAAGAATAAAGTTGAGGAATCACAACACAGATCACTCGAGTTATTTGCCACAAAGGTTGAAGTTCCTCGGCTACTACTCGACTTGAATTGGAATGTGTCCTCCCCAATACATGATGGTCTCGAGGTGTATGTCCACAATACTTCTAGCCAACCACCAAGTAGCCAACCAAATGAAGAGGACATCAATGTTAGAGCCATAGTAGTTCGTGGTGATGCTATTGATCACGTTGAAGATAACGCCATTGCTCATGTTGATGAAGATGGAATTTCTCATGTTGATGAAGATGTTATTGCTCAAGATGATGTGTATGCGGAACGAGAAGAGATTCATTACAATCCCATTGGTGACTTGGATGTCATTGTGCATCAACAAGACATGGACCGTATCCTCCCTTATAGTCGTATGTGTAGGTATGGGTCAGATGATGAGGGTCCGCTGAAAGAATTGGACGAGGATGGATTCATGCCGCAAGAAAATCAAGTCTACAAGAAGGTTAATGGCAAGGAAAGAGGACCATCGTTGTTTCGTGATCTTAGTCTTTCCGAAAAGACCGTTGTTGATGGTTGATAATCCCCAAGTGCAGGGAATCATCGTAGCAATTCCCAAAGGTGGAAGTGATAAGTATGGAGTGTCGAACCCACAAGGAGCTAAAGGTAAGATCAATATTCTCTCAAGCCCTATCTGCCACCTATACGACTCTATGTGCACCGAACGTTTGCTTCCAACTAGAAACAAGAAATAAAATCGTGTTGTGGGTATAAAGAGGATAACTTTGTATGATATCGGAGAGCTAAAATATAAAAGTAGGTGTTGTTATCATAAAGTTAGAATATATTACTAAATAATATAAATAGCGAGTGTGGAATAATGGTGGATCGCTGTGCGAAATTGTCCTAAGCAATTGTTAACAAGATCGATAGTCGTCATTGCAATTTCATATGAGGGAGAGGCATAAACTAACATACTTTTCCTACACAGATTGTATGCTCTTATGATTGGAACTCTAGCAAGCATCCACAAATACTAGAAATTCGTTAAGGTAAGACCCAACCATAGCATTAAAGCATCAAGTCCCCTTTTATCCCATACGCAACAACCCCCTCACTCGTGTTTAAGCTTCTGTCACTGTAGCAACCTACTATAAGCGAATCATGAACGTATTGCAACACCCTACAACGGGAATCCCTCACGCTTGCGCGACACAGAGGGCACCATAGGACAACACCAAAATAAAACATACAACTCGTACCAATCTAGATCATCAATCAACTCAAAGACAAAAGGTATCTACTCAAAACATCATAAGATGGCAACACATCATTGGATCATAATATGTGGCATGAAGCACCATGTTCAAGTAGGGATTACAGTGGGGTGTGGGAGAGTGGACCGCGTAAAAGAGATGAGGATGGTGATGATGATGGTGATGTTGATGAAGACGATCACGGCGGCGATGATTCCCCTCCCGATGGCACTCCGGTGCCACCAAGAGAGAGGAGGAGAGACTCTCCCCCTTGTGCTTCCTTCTCCATGGCTTTCCCCCTCTGGTCCTTGGCGTTCATGGCGATGATGGCCCCTCCGAGATCCTCCTCCATGGCCTCCGGTGATGATGGCCCCCTCCGGCATGGTGCCGGAGAGGGCCTAGATTGATTTCTCGTGGCTACAGAGGCTTGCGGAGGCGGAACTTCTGATCTAGGTTAATTCCCGAAGGTTTCAGTATTTATAGGAATTTTTGGCGTTGGTTTCATGTCAAGGGGGCCTCCGGGCTGTCCACGAGATAGGAGGGCGCCCCTGTCTTGTGGGCAGCCTGGGACTCCTCTGGCCCAACTCCGATGCCCCGTGGTCTTCTTTTGGTCCAGAAAAAATCCTCAAAAATTGGCACGTCAATTGGACTCCGTTTGGTATCCCTTTTCTGTAAAACACTAAAACAAGGAGAAAACAGAAACTGGCACTGGGCTCTAGGTTAATAAGTTAGTCCCAAAAAATCATATAAAATGACATATAAATGCATATAAAACATCCTAGATGGATAATATAATAGCATGAATACTTCATAAATTATAGATACGTTGGAGACGTATCAGCATCCCCAAGCTTAATTCCTGCTCGTCCTCGAGTAGGTAAATGATAAAAGAAATAATTTATGAAGTGTGAATGCTAGCAGGTGCACAAGTTTGATCAATGATAATTTCAGTCACCTTTTCTAGCATCGAAATGTGTCATAATAGTAGCTTATCTCATAAAACTTTTCATGATCAAGTAACAATCTATTCACAATGTGAAGCATGGTTCAGAAACTTCATTGAGAACTAACAAACTATAATCTCAGTCATTGAAGCAATTGCAATTTATCATAACATCAGGAAGAGTCAAGAATAGAGCTTTTCAGCAAGTCCACATACTCAACTATCATATAGTCTTCTACAATTGCTAACACTCACGCAATACTTGTGGTTATGGAGTTTCAGCCGGACACTGAGAAAGATAGGGGCTTATTGTGTTGCCTCCCAACATATTCACCTTTAGATGATGTCAACAATAATAGCCTATGCTAACTACATCCAATTGGATATATATATCATGACCTTTCAAACACGAGGAGCTTGCCAAAGGATAAAATGAAAAAGGGAAAGGTGAGGATCACCTTGACTCAAGCATAAAGTAAAAACATGAAGTAAAAGATAGGCCCTTCACAGAGGGAAGCAGAGATTGTCATGCGCGTTTAGGGTTGATGCACAAAATCTTAATGCAAAAGAACGTCGCTTTATATTGCCCCTTGTATGTGGACCTTTATTATGCAGTCCGTCGCTTTTATTACTTCCACAACAAGATCATACAAAAGCTTATTTTCTCTGCACTAATAAGTCATACATATTTAGAGAGCAATTTTTATTGCTTGCACCGATGACAACTTACTTGAAGGATCTTACTCAATCCATAGGTAGGTATGGTGGACTCTCATGGCAAAACTGGGTTTACGGGTATTTGGAGGCACAAGTAGTATCTCTACTTAGTGCAAGGAATTTGGCTAGCATGAGGGAGAAAGACAAGCTCAACATATTCGGAAGGTCGATGACAATATACTTTAACTGAGATGTCAGAAAACATAAACCATTACGTTGTCTTCCTTGTCCAACGTCAACTCTTTTAGCATGTCATACTTAATGAGTGCTTCACAATCATAAAAGATGTCCAAGATAATATATTTTTATGTGAACCTCTCTTTCCTTATTACTTCCTATTATTGCAACGATGACCAAAACTACGTTTGCCAACTCTCAACAACTTTATGCCTCATAATTTCTATGTGTGAAGTCATCACTAACCATGTTATAAGCATATGAAACATATAAAAAAATCAGATTTATGACATTCAATTCATTCCCCCATTTACTCATAGGATATACATGAAGCGCAAGAGTAAATGACAAACTACTCCAAAAGATATGAGTGAAAGACACTGAGTAGGCAAATAATTAACTAGCCATGGGAGGGTTCCTTTTCTATTCAAAATTTCAGATCTAATGATTTTATTCAAACAGCGAGTGAAACAAAATAAAATGATATTGCAAGGATAGCACAACTCAAGTGAAGAAGCAAAAACTTAGGTTCAACCGATACTAACTGATAGTTGTTGAAGAAGAAAGGTGGGATGCCTACCGGGGCATCCCCAAGCTTAGATGCTTGAGACTTCTTGAAATATTCTCTTGGGGTGCCATGGGCATCCCCAAGCTTGAACTTTTGTGTCTCCTTAATTCCTCTCATATCATGGTTTCTCTTTTTATCAAAAGTTTCATCCACAACAAACTCAACAAGAACTCGTGAGATAGGTTAGTATAAACCAATGCAAAACCTTATCATTTTCTACTGTAACAAATCACTAAAATTATTATTCAACATTGCATACTAAATGCCTCTGCATATTTAGTACTCCTATCCTCAAATAGAATCATTAAACAAGCAAACATATGCAAACAATGCAAAAATAACAGCAATCTGTCAAAACAGTACAGCCTGTAAAGAATGCAAGAGTATCAATATTTCCCTAACTCCAAAAATTATGAGAGAAAATTCCCACTGTAGTATATTTATCATAGCTCATTATGAAAAAGGTTTCAACATTATATAATGCTCTGACTTTTCTAGGGAATTTTTGCAACAGCGGTAAACTTTCTGTTTTCAAACAGCAACATGTATACTAGCAAAATAAGCATGGTAAAGGCTATCCTTGACATTTTTATTGAAAATAAAGATGCAAAACACTATTCTAAATAAAAGCAAGCTAATACTAACAAAATAAAATGATTCTCCAAGTAAAACACATATCATGTGACGAATAAAAATATAGCTCCAAGTAAGATGTACCGATAGTTTTGAAGACGAAAGAGGGGATGCCTTCCGGGGCATCCCCAAGCTTAAGCGCTTGAGTGTTCCTTGAATATTACCTTGGGGTGCCTTTTGAATCCCCAAGCTTAGGGTCTTTCCACTCCTTATTCTCCTCATATCGATATCTCACCCAAAACTTGAAAACTTCAATCACACAAAACTTAATGGAATTTCGTGAGATAGGTCAGTACGATAAAGAGTAAACCATGCACTTTGGTACTGTAAAAGACAAGGTTCATAATTGTTTTCACATAATGCTTACTATACCATATCATTTCTACAATTTATATTGAGAAATATAAGCCATAGAAACTAGAAAACAAGCAAACTATGCAATGAAAACAGAATCTGTCAGAAACATAACAGTCTGTAATGATCTGAACAATAACCATACTTCTGCTACTCCAAAAATTATGAAATAAATTGATGGACGTGAGGAATTTGTCTATTAATCTTATTCAAAAATAATCAACTCAAAAGCACTTTTCTGTAAAAAATGACAGCTAATCTCGTGAGCGCAAAGTTTCTGTTTTTTACAGCAAGATCACATTAACTCTCACCCAAGTCTTACCAAAGGTCTTACTTGGCACTTTATTGAAACAAAAG
Source organism: Triticum dicoccoides (assembly GCF_002162155.2). Taxonomy (NCBI): domain Eukaryota; kingdom Viridiplantae; phylum Streptophyta; class Magnoliopsida; order Poales; family Poaceae; genus Triticum; species Triticum dicoccoides. Next base: position 224,404,786 of record NC_041385.1, read on the forward strand.
CTATAAAACATGATTAATACAGTAGCCTAATCATGTGGATACACAAAAACAGTAAGGGTAAATATTTGGTTGTCTCCCAACAAGCGCTTTTCTTTAATGCCTTTTAGCTAGGCATGATGATTTCAATGATGCTCGCATAAAGGATAGGAGTTGAAACATAAAAAGAGCATCATGAAGAATATGACTAGCACATGTAAATCTAACCCACTTCCTATGCCTAGAGATTTTGTGAGTACACAAATTGTAAGAACAAGAATCAACTAGCATAGGAAGGCAAAACAAGTATAACTTTAAAACTTTAAGCACATAGAGAGGAAACTTGATATTATTGCAACTCCTACAAGCACATATTCCTCCCTCATAATAATCTTAAGTAGCATCATGAATAGCAACTTTTTCTCATACTCAATTGGAACCTCTTCCGAAATAGTGGAATACTAACTAAAGTTGACACTCTTCCAAATCCACTTTCATAAATATCGTATGAAGATTCAACACCCTCCAAGATAGTGGGATCACTAATTTCTAAAGTTGGCACTCTTCCAAACCCACTTTAAATTATAGTATTATTCATACTCCAAAACATCTAAGTGAAGTTCATGGAGCATTCTACAATCAATATAGACTAACCAATACCCAAGCTCAAAATATATAAGTGAAGCGCACAAAGCATTCTATAAAGCCATACTTCAAACGATTTAAGTGAAGCACAAAGAGCAATTATATAGGATCATACTTAAAAGATATAAGTGAAGCACATGAAGTATTCTATAAATAAATGAAGAGCTATCTAATACTAGCATGACTCTTAAAGAAAAACAAATATACAAAGGACACAAACAATGTGAACAAAACAAAAACCGAGGTATACCGATATTTGTTGAAGAAGAAGGATGGGATGCCAACCGGGGCATCCCCAAGCTTAGATGCTTGAGTATCCTTTGAAATATTTACTTGGGGTGCCTTGGGCATCCCCAAGCTCGAACTCTTGTCTCTCTTTATTCTTCTCACATCGGTAACTCCTCGTTCTTCAAATACTTCATTCACAAAAACTTAAACAAAAACTTTGTGAGATCCGTTAGTGTTATAAAGCAAACTACCACTTTAAGGTACTGTAATTAACTAATTCTTTGTTTATATTGGTGTTAAACCTACTGTATTCCAACTTATCTATGGTTCATACCTCCACATACTAGCCATAGATGCATCAAAATAAGCAAACAACACACGAAAAACAGAATCTGTTAAGAACAGGACAGTCTGTAGTAATCTGGAAGTTTAGTAAACTTCTGTAACTCCTAAAATTATTAAATAAATTTGACAATTTGAAACATTTGTACATAAGTAACTTGCAAAAAGTTTCATACCCATTTGACTTTCCAGTAAAAAATGTAAATTCATGCACTATGGCCAACGTTTCTGTTTTTGTTCTGCACATAGTAAGCAAGCAATCTTATCATACTAAAACCAAAGCTTGGCACATTATTTTTATAATACAATGGATATATAAAAGGGGATAATTATTTACAGAGAAACTTCCATGAAAAATTCTACATTGTTTCCGTAAGCATGAACACAAGTGCTCAAGGTCGACCCTCACTTCTTCAATGCATAACTTTCCAATCACTTCTCTTTTTGAAAAACTTTTTTAGGCAAGAGAGGCAAGTAAATATTTTTTTGGTATTTTCATTATTTTGAATTTTTTTGTATGTTTCACCCACAACTAAACAGAAACAAAAAGGAAAAACAAAATAAACTAAGTAAAGAAAGCAAACAAGCACACACGAGAATATCAACCCCACGCTATTGCTCCCCGGCAACGGCGCCAGAAAAGAGCTTGATAATCCCCAAGTGCAGGGAATCATCGTAGCAATTCCCAAAGGTGGAAGTGATAAGTATGGAGTGTCGAACCCACAAGGATCTAAAGGTAAGATCAATATTCTCTCAAGCCCTATCTGCCACCGATACGACTCTACGTGCACCGAACGTTTGCTTCCAACTAGAAACAAGAAATAAAACCGTGTTGTGGGTATAAAGAGGATAACTTTGTATGATATCGGAGAGTTAAAATATAAAAGTAGGTGCTATTATCATAAAGTTAGAATATATTACTAAATAATATAAATAGCGAGTGTGGAATAATGGTGGATCGGTGTGCGGAATTGTCCTAAGCAATTGTTAACAAGATCGATAGTCGTCATTGCAATTTCATATGAGGGAGAGGCATAAACTAACATACTTTTCCTACACGGATCATATGCTCTTATGATTGGAACTCTAGCAAGCATCCACAAATACTAGAAATTCATTAAGGTAAAACCCAACCATAGCATTAAAGCATCAAGTCCCCTTTTATCCCATACGCAACAACCCCCTTACTCGGGGTTAAGCTTCTGTCACTCTAGCAACCCACTATAAGCGAATCATGAACGTATTGCAACACCCTACAACGGGAATCCCTCATGCTTGCGTGACACGGAGGGCACCATAGGACAGCACCAAAATAAAACATACAACTCGTACCAATCTAGATCATCAATCAACTCAAAGACAAAAGGTATCTACTCAAAACATCATAGGATGGCAACACATCATTGGATCATAATATGTGGCATGAAGCACCATATTCAAGTAGGGATTACAGCGGGGTGTGGGAGAGTGGACCGCGTAAAAGAGATGAGGATGGTGATGATGATGGTGATGTTGATGAAGACGATCACCGCGGCGATGATTCCCCTCCCGATGGCACTCTGGTGCCACCAAGAGAGAGGAGGAGAGATTCTCCCCCTTGTGCTTCCTTCTCCATGGCTTTCCCCCTCTGGTCCTTGGCCTTCATGGCGATGATGGCCCCTCCGAGATCCTCCTCCATGGCCTCCGGTGATGATCTCGTGGCTATAGAGGCTTGCGGCGGCGGAACTTCTGATCTAGGTTAATTCCCGAAGGTTTCAGTATTTATAGGAATTTTTGGTGTTGGTTTCACGTCAAGGGGGCCTCCGGGCTGTCCACGAGATAGGAGGGCGCCCCCCTAGGGGGGGCACGCCCCCATGTCTCGTGGGCAGCCTGGGACTCCTCTGGCCCAACTCCGATGCTCCGTGGTCTTCTTTTGGTCCAGAAAAAATCCTCAAAAATTGGCACGTCAATTGGACTCCGTTTGGTATCCCTTTTCTGTAAAACACTAAAACAAGGAGAAAACAGAAACTGGCACTGGGCTCTAGGTTAATAACTTAGTCCCAAAAAATCATATAAAATGACATATAAATGCATATAAAACATCCTAGATGGATAATATAATAGCATGAATACTTCATAAATTATAGATACGTTGGAGACGTATCAATGGTGGCATGAGGTTGGGTTTGGTCGAACCATCAGCTTGCATGAGGATGGGTGATCCAAGCACACCAGATGAGGATGAGAATGCTCATTTGAAGAAAGGGGTCAAGTTTGGTTGTTTGCAAGAGTTCAAGATATGGTTGAGTGACTACGCCATTCAGAACCATAGGCCGTACGTTGTTGGTCATTCCAACCAAAATGTGCGCTACACCATCAAATGTGACAAAGAAGGTTGCCCATGGAAGGACCCTGGAAGAAATATTAATGAAACCGGGCAATGGGAGTTGAAGAGTTGTGTGGCCACCCACGAGTGCATACTACCGAACAAAGTGGACCGAAGCAAGGGACACCGTCAACTCACGTCTGAGTATCTAGGCTACAAATTGTTGAATGAGATATCTCATGATCCAACCGTTAAGGTGAAGTTGCTCATGAGTATGGTCTTCGAACGATTCGGCTACAAGGTCAAGTATGGAAAGGTGTGGATGGCCAAGGCAAACGCTATAAGGATGTTGCATGGTCATTATGATGTTGGAAATATGCCCTAGAGGCAATAATAAAGTGTTTATTATTATATTTCCTTAATCATGATAAGGGTTTATTATTCATGCTATAACTCTATTGATAGGAAACTCAAATACACGTGTGAATACATAAGCAAATACCAAGTCCCTTGTAAACCTCTACTAGACTAGCTCGTTGACCAAAGGATGGTTAAGGTTTCATGACCATAGACATGAGTTGTCATTTGATAACGAGATCACATCATTAGGAGAATGATGTGATGGACAATACCATCTGATAGCTTAGCATATGATTGTTCAATTTATTACTACTGCTTTCTTAATGTCAAATACATATTCCTTCGACCATGATATCATGCAACTCCCAGATACCGGAGGAATACCTTGTGTGCTATCAAACGTCACAACATAACTGGGTGATCATAAAGATGATCTATAGATATCTCTGAAGGTGTCTATTGAGTTGGCGTGAATCGAGATTGGGATTTTTCACTCCATATGACGGAGAGGTATCTCTCGGACCTCTCGGTAATACAACATCACAAGAAGCTTACAATCAAAAGTGACTAAGGAGTTAGTTACGAGATGATGTATTACAGAACGAGTAAATAGACTTGCTGGTGATGAGACCGAACTAAGTATGGAGATACCGACGAGATTGAACTATATATGTGCGGAAGGAGAGGGGAAACACACACCACGATCCCCAAGCCGTGTGCGGCGCCCCCTAAGGGAGAAAAGCTCAATCATTGAGCTTGTACTCAGATTGTCTAAGTACAACAATCACTTGAATCGAGTGGGAGTTGATCTTCCAGATGAGATAGTGATGTTTCTCCAAAGTCATTGCCACCAAGCTGCTATAGCTTCGTGATGAACTATAACATATCAGGGATAAATATGATGATCCTTGAGATATTCGCGATGTTTGACACCGCGAAAGTAGAAATCAAGAAGGAACATCAATTGTTGATGGTTGGTGAAACCACTAGTTTCAAGAAGGGCAAGGGCAAGAAGGGATATTTCATGAAATGGCAAATCAGCTGCTGCTCTAGTGAAGAAACCCAAGGTTGAACCCAAACCCGAGACTAAGTGCTTCTGTAATAAGGGGAACAGTCACTGGAGCAGAATTACCCTAGATACTTGGTAGATGAGAAGGCTGGCAAGGTCGATAGAAGTATATTGGATATACATGTGTACTTTACTAGTACTCCTTGTAGCACCAGGGTATTAGATACTGGTTCGGTTGCTAAATGTTAGTAACTCGAAATAAAAGGCTGTGGAGTAAACGGAGACTAGCTGAAGGTGAGCTGGCGATATGTGTTGGAAGTGTTTTCCAATCTTGATGTGATCAAGCATCGCACGCTCCCTCTACCATAGAGATTGGTGTTAAACCTAAATAATTGTTATTTGGTGTTTGCGTTGAGCATAGACATGATTGGATTATGTCTATCGCAATACGGTTATTCATTTAAGGAGAATAATGGTTACTCTGTTTATTTGAATAATACCTTCAATGGTCTTGCACCTAAAATGAATGGTTTATTGAATCTCGATCGTAGTGATACACATGTTCATGCCAAAAGATATAAGATAGTAATGATAGTACCACCTACTTGTGGCACTGCCATGTAAGTCATATTGGTATAAAACGCATGAAGAAGCTCCATGTTGATGGATCTTTGGACTCACTCGTTTTTGAAAAGTTTGAGACATGCGAACCATGTCTATTGGTGTATATGCATGAAGAAACTCCATGCAAATGGACCGTTTGGACTCACTTGATTTTGAATCACTTGAGACATGCAAATCATACCACATGGGCAAGATGACTGAAAGCCTCGTTTTCAGTAAAATGGAACAAGAAAGCAACTTGTTGGAAGTAATACATTTTGATGTGTGCAGTCCAATGAGTGCTGAGGCACGCAGTGGATATCGTTATGTTCTTACTTCACGGATGATTTGAGTAGATACTGTATATTTACTTGATGAAACACAAGTCCGAATAATTGAATGGTTCAAGTAATTTCAGAGTGAAGTTGAAGATCATCGTGACAAGAGGATAAAATGTCTATGATATGATCATAGATATGAGTATCTGAGTTACGAGTTTTGGCACACAATTAAGACATTGTGAAAATTGTTTCACAATTAATACCGCCTGGAACACCATAGTGTGATGGTGTGTCCGAACATCATAGTTGCACCCTATTAGAAATGGTGCGTACCATGATGTCTCTTATCGAATTACCACTATCGTTCATGGGTTAGGCATTAGAGACAACCGCACTCACTTTAATAGGGCACCACGTAATTCCGTTGAGATGACACGTATGAACTATGGTTTGGAGAAACCTAAGTTGTCGTTTCTTAAAAGTTTGGGGCTGCGACGCTTATGTGAAAAGTTTCAGGTTGATAAGCTCGAACCCAAAGCGGATAAAATGCATCTTCATACGACACCCAAAACAGTTGGGTATACCTCCTAATTCAGATCCGAAAGCAATAGGGATTGTTTCTTGAATCGGGCCCTTTCTCGAGGAAAAGTTTGTCTCGGAAAGATGAGTGGGAGCATGGTGGAGACTTGATGAGGTTATTGAACCGTCACTTCAACTAGTGTGTAGAAGGGCACATGAAGTTGTTCCTGTGGCGCCCACACCAATTGAAGTAGAAGCTTATGATAGTGATCATGAAGTTTCGGATCAAGTCACTACCGTACCTCGTAGGGTGACAAGGATGCGTACTACTTCAGAGTGGTACAGTAATCCTGTCTTGAAGGTCATGTTGCTAGACAACGATGAACCTGCAAGCTATGGAGAAGCGATGGTGGGCCCATATTCCGACAAATGGTTAGAAGCCATGAAATCCGAGATAGGATCCATGTATCAGAACAAAGCATGGAATTTGGTGGACTTGCCCGATGATCAGCAAGCCATTGAGATAAATGGATCTTTAAGAAGAAGACGGACGTGGACGATAATGTCACCGTCTATGAAGCTGGACTTGTGGCGAAGAGTTTTTCACAAGTTCAAGGAGTTGACTACAATGAGATTTTTCTCATCCGTAGCGATGCTTAAGTCCGTCGGAATCATGTTAGCATTAGCTGTATTTATGAAATCTGGCAGATGGATGTCAAAACGAGTTTCCTTACCAGTTTTCGTAAGGAAAGGTTGTATGTGATACAATCAGAAAGGTTTTGTCGATCCTAAGGATGCTAAAAGGTATGCTAGCTCCAGCGGTCCTTCCATGGACTAGAGCAAGCATCTCGGAGTCAGAATATGCGCTTTGATGAGATGATCAAAGATTTTGGGTTTATACAAAGTTTATGAGAAACTTGTATTTCCAAAGAAGTGAGTGGGAGCACTATAGAATTTCTGATGAGTATATGTTGTTGACATATTGTTGATCAGAAATGATGTAGAGTTTCTGGAAAGCATATAGGGTTATTTGGAAAGCGTTTTTCAAGTGAAAACATGGATGAAGCTACTTGAACATTGAGCATCAAGATCTATAGGGATAGATCAAAAATGCTTAATGGTACTTTCAAATGAGCATATACCTTGACATGATCTTGAAGGTGTTGAAGATGGATCAGTCAAAGAAGGAGTTCTTGCCTGAGATGTAAGGTATGAAGTTAAGACTTAAAGCTCGACCACGGCAGAAAAGAGAGAAAGGACGAAGGTCGTCCCCTATGCTTTAGACGTAGGCTCTACAGTATGCTATGCTGTGTATCGCACCTAATGTGTGCCTTGCTACATATCTGGCAAGAGGGTACAAAGGTGATCAAGGAGTGGATCACCAGACATCGGTCAAAATTGTCCTTGGAGTAATAAGGACATATTTCTCGATTATGGAGGTGATAAAGAGTTCGGCGTAAAGGGTTACGTCGATGCAAGCTTTAACACCTATTCGAATGACTCTGAGTAGCAAACCGGATACGTATAGTGGAGCAACCATTTGGAATAGCTCCAAGTGGAGCATGGAAGCAACATTTATAATATGGCCTAGAGATTTGCGAAGTTCATACGGATCTGAATGTTGCAGACCCGTTGACTAAAACCTCTCTCACAAGCAAAACATGATCAAACCCCAGAACTCATTGAGTCTTAATCACATGATGATGTGAACTAGTTTAGTGACACTAGTAAACTCTTTTGATGTTGGTCACATGGCGATGTGACCTGTGAGTGTTAATCACATGGCGATGTGAACTAGATTATTGACTCTAGTGCAAGTGGGAGACTGTTGGAAATATGCCCTAGAGGCAATAATAAATTAGTTATTATTATTATATTTCCTTGTTCATGATAATCATTTATTATCCATGCTATAATTGTATTGATAGGAAACTCAGATACATATGTGGATACATAGACAACACCATGTCCCTAGTAAGCCTCTAGTAGACTAGCTCGTTGATCAATAGATGGTTACGGTTTCCTGACCATGGACATTGGATGTCGTTGATAACGGGATCACATCATTAGGAGAATGATGTGATGGACAAGACCCAATCCTAAGCCTAGCACAAAGATCGTGTAGTTCGTATGCTAAAGCTTTTCTAATGTCAAGTATCATTTCCTTAGACCATGAGATTGTGCAACTCCCGGATACCGTAGGAATACTTTGGGTGTACCAAACGTCACAATGTAACTGGGTGGCTATAAAGGTGCACTACGGGTATCTCCGAAAGTGTCTGTTTGGTTGGCACGAATCGAGACTGGGATTTGTCACTCCGTGTGACGGAGAGGTATCTCTGGGCCCACTCGGTAGGACATCATCATAATGTGCACAATGTGACCAAGGGGTTGATCACGGGATGATGTGTTACAGAACGAGTAAAGATACTTGCCAGTAACGAGATTGAACAAGGAATCGGGATACCAACGATCGAATCTCGGGCAAGTACTATACCACTAGACAAAGGGAATTGTATACGGGATTGATTGAGTCCTTGACATCGTGGTTCATCCGATGAGATCATCGTGGAACATGTGAGAGCCAACATGGGTATCCAGATCCCGCTGTTGGTTATTGGCCGGAGAACGTCTCGGTCATGTCTGCATGGTTCCCGAACCCATAGGGTCTACACACTTAAGGTTCGATGACGCTAGGGTTATAAAGGAAGTTTGTATGTGGTTACCGAATGTTGTTCGGAGTCCTGGATGAGATCCCGGACGTCACAAGGAGTTTCGGAATGGTCCGGAGGTAAAGATTTATATATGGGAAGTCCTGTTTTGGTCACCGGAAAAGTTTCGGGTTTTATCGGTAATGTACCGGGACCACCGGGAGGGTCCCGAGGGTCCACCAAGTGGGGCCACCGGCCCCAGAGGGCTGCGTGGGCCAAGTGTGGGAGGGTACCAGCCCCAGGTGGGCTGGTGCGCCCCCCCACAAGGGCCCAAGGTGCCTAGGGTTTGGGGAGGGGGCTCCTCCACCTTGCTTGGGGGGCAAGTTTCCCCCTCTCCCCCTTGTGGCCGCCACCCTAGATGGGATCTAGGGGCTGCCGCACCCCTTGGGGTGGGAACCCAAGAGGGGGCGCAGCCTCCTCCCTCTCCCCTATATATAGTTGAGGTCTTTGGGGCTGCCAACACATGAGAACCTCTCCCTCAAGGCGCAGCCCTACCTCTCTCCCTTCTCGTCTCTTGCGGTGCTTGGCGAAGCCCTGCTGGAGTGCCACGCTCCTCCACCACCACCACGCCATCGTGCTGCTGCTGGACGGAGTCTTCCTCAACCTCTCCCTCTCCCCTTGCTGGATCAAGGCATGGGAGATGTCACCGGGTTGTACGTGTGTTGAACACGGAGGTGCCGTCCGTTCGGCACTAGGATCATCGGTGATTTGGATCACGACGAGTACGACTCCTTCAACCCCGTTCACTTGAACGCTTCCGCTTAGCGATCTACAAGGGTATGTAGATGCACTCTCCTTCCCCTCTTTGCTAGTCTCTCCATAGATAGATCTTGGTGACTCGTAGGAATTTTTTTGAATTTCTGCTACGTTCCCCAACAATGTTGTGATGTGATATGGTCAAGACGTGATGCTATATTTTATTGTATGAGATGATCATGTTTTGTAACCGAGTTATCGGCAACTGGCAGGAGCCATATGGTTGTCGCTTTATTGTATGCAATGCAATCGCCCTGTAATTGCTTTACTTTATCACTAAGCGGTAGCGATAGTCATAGAAGCAATAGTTGGCGAAACGACAATGATGCTACGATGAAGATCAAGGTGTCGCGCCGGTGACGATGGTGATCATGACGGTGCTTTGGAGATGGAGATCACAAGCACAAGATGATGATGGCCATATCATATCGCTTATATTGACTGCATGTGATGTTTATCCTTTATGCATCTTATTTTGCTTTGATTGATGGTAGCATTATAAGATGATCTCTCACTAAATTTCAAGGTATAAGTGTTCTCCCTGAGTATGCACCGTTGCGAAAGTTCTTCGTGCTGAGACACCACGTGATGATCGGTGTGATAGGCTCTACGTTCAAATGCAACGTGTGCAAAACAGTTGCACACACGGAATATTCAGGTTAAACTTGACGAGCCTAGCATATACAGATATGGCCTCGGAACACTAAGACCGAAAGGTCGAGCGTGAATCATATAGTAGATATGATCAACATAGTGATATTCACCATTGAAAACTACTCCATCTCACGTGATGATCGGACATGGTTTAGTTGATTTGGATACGTGATCGCTTAGATGATTAGAGGGATGTCTATCTAAGTGTGAGTTCTTAAGTAATATGATTAATTGAACTTGAATTTATCATGAACTTAGTCCTGGTATTATTTTGCAAATTATGTTGTAGATCAATAGCTCGTGTTGTTGTTTTCATATGTTTATTTTGATATGTTCCTAGAGAAAACTATGTTGAAAGATGTTAGTAGCAATAATGCAGATTAGATCCGTGATCTGAGGATTGTCCTCATTGCTGCATAGAAGAATTATGTCCTTGATGCACCGCTAGGTGACGGACCTATTGCAGGAGCAGATGCAGACATTATGAATGTTTGGCTAGCTCAATATGATGACTACTTGATAGTTTAGTGCACCATGCTTAACGGCTTAGAATCGGGACTTCATAGACGTTTTGAACGTCATGGGCCATATGAGATGTTCCAGGAGTTGAAGTTAATATTTCAAGCAAATACCCGAGTTGAGAGATATGAAATCTCCAACAAGTTCTATAGCTAAAAGAGGGAAGAGAATTGCTCAACTAGTGAGCATGTGCTCAGATTGTCTAGGTACTACAATTGCTTGAATCAAGTGGGAGTTAATCTTCCAAATAAGATAGTGATTGACAGAGTTCTCTAGTCATAGTCACCAAGTTAGTAGAACTTCGTGATGAACTATAGTATGCAAAGGATGACGAAAACGATTCCCGAGCTCTTCGCGATGTTGAAATCAACGAAGGTAGAAATCAAGAAAGAGCCCTGGCGTATGTTTCTTTTCCGGCAACGACATTGGTGCCGTGTGATGTGGTATATCGGGAGTTTGCTGATTTTGGTGGTTCTCGCATTTCTTGGTCTGCTCCGATTTACATCTTCTCTACTGATTTTGCCGATATCTTGCTTCCGAACGAGGACCCGATGCCCTTTGATGGCAACCCTCATCCACTCCCTGGGCATCTGCAGTTTAATAACCATAATTGGGTTATGCCTGAATTTCCTGAGATCGGTTGGGATGAGCTGCCACCTCCTCCCCAGGAGCATGAGCCACATCACCAGGAGGTTCATCAAGATAACCTTAATATGCAGCAGGAGATTGTAGAGGAAAACCAAGTGGATGGGAATCAGTCATAGGAATCTATTATTCTGGAGGTGTCAAATGATTCTGTTAATGATCAGCAGCCTGAGGAGAACTTAGCGATTCTGCAGCATCCTGGTGCCCCGATGCAGCCTCCTCTCCATGTTGGGCAAGTTCTCACTGTTTTTGGCCCAATGATTCCGCCAGAGATGCAGTGGCAGTGCTCGTTGTGCAAGTTCATGCCAGCTATTTTTTCTGCTGAGATTCCAAAGTATGTGTTCAAGACTAATCTGTGTTCTCTGCTTCAGTCCAAGAGCACCTGGGATATCTGCTTCGATGGGAACGATGTTAGCTTCTCTCTGTTGCCTGCACCTGATCCAACTCCATGCTTTCCTTGTCAAGTTATTCCAGTTAAAAGGCCCGTTGCTCGGGCGTTATGCTTTGATGGCTTTGATGACCTCTCTGAGCCTGTTAGTGAGTCCTTTGAGTTCTGTGCAATGCCAGAGGTCAGTACCAAACGTGCCTGTAAGCCAAAAGCTGCTAAGGCTACTAAGGTTGTGGTTGACTCTGAGGTGCGCCGCAGTGCACGTCTAAGTGCATTACGGGATGGATATCATAAATCTCCAAGCACAGGCCTCAAGCAAGGCAAGAATCAGTCCTCCTTCAAGAAGCGTCGAACAAGCTCAGCCCAGCCGGAGGAGAGAATGTCAGTGCCTCCGCCAACGGCACTTTCTGATCTTCAGCATATTGGAGCACGTCTACGAATCGCACCAGAGAAGATCTCCAAGGACAAGCTTGAGGCTGATCCTTCTACATCCACCAGCAGCAAGGATTTTGATGATTAGATCCACTGGATGGCATAATGGTATATGGCGTACCTATTTAAACGCCATCTATCTGTTCTTCTATTTCCTATTTAGGATATTTCCTTCCCGTTTAGTGGGTCAGTGTAGGTCATTGCATGATCTACTTTTGCTTCTGCCTTCTATTTTGGTTTGTAATGAATCAGACAGGGTTTAGAGATTGGAAGGTGTTATGTTGGAACGTGTGTGGTCTTAATTCTGAAGCACGACAATTAGCAGTTAAGCAGAAGATTGACGAAAGTGATTGTTCGGTTGTCTGTCTGCAAGAAACGAAATGCATGCACATTGACCATAGGTTCATTAGGAAATTCTGTCCACGGCGTTTCGATAATTTTTCCTATGTACCTTCGGATGGTGCTTTGGCTGGCATGATCGTTATCTGGAATTCTTCCTTCTTTGAAGGAAAATTAATTGAGGCAAGGCATTTTGGTATCATTATGGAATTCCAATCCAAGCATACTTCTGAAATTTGGACTCCCGTGTCAGTTTATGGTCCGTGCCAGGGCCCGACCCGGGATGATTTCGTGCAATGGTTATATAATCTTGATATTAACTGTGATGATAATTGGTTGTTGTTGGGTGATTTCAATTTCATGCATTTGTTGGAGAACAGAAACCTGCCTGGGGGTAATGTCAGTGATATTTTTCTGTTTAATGAAGTAATTGGACACCTGGGTCTCATTGAGATACCAATTAAAGGCCGACAGTTTACTTGGTCGAATATGCAAACTACTCCATTACTGGAACAGATTGACTGGTTTTTTACTTCAGTTGCATGGACCATTGATCATCCTAACATGCTTGTTTTACCACTGGCTTGCACGGCTTCTGATCATGTCCCATGCGTCGTCTCGATTGCTACTGTCATTCCTAAAGATAAAATTTTTCGCTTTGAGAATTATTGGATTGACTTGCCTGGTTTCTTTGACTGTGTGGCACATGTTTGGAACAAACCTGTGGCAAGACAATCGGCTGCCCTAAATATTTCCTCTAAATTCAAAGCGCTAAGGTTTGCTCTCAAGAAATGGCACTTGAGTTTGTCAACAATTAAAGCATTAATTGCTGATTGCAACAAGGTCATTCTGTATTTTGATGGGCTGGAGGAGATCAGGACTTTATCAAGGCCTGAGTTTAATTTCAGGAGAATTGTGAAATTGCATTTGGAAGATATTCTTCATTGGCAGTATGTTTATTGGAAGCAGCATTGTACCATACGTAATATTAAAGTTGGCGAGGAAAACTCCAAAAAATTTCATGCCATGGCCACGGAAAGGTATAGGAGAAACACTATCTCATCACTCAGGAATTCTGATGGTGATGTGGTTTCGGATCACCAACAGCTTGCCAGCACGTTTGGCCAGATTTTAGTCAAAGAATGGGTAATGCAAAAGGAATCCGCATGGGTTTCGATTTGGACACATTAATTGCAAGAGTTGATGGCCTTCAGGATATGTCTCAGCCCTTCACTGATTCCGAGGTTGATGCTGTCATTAAGAACATGCCACCTGACCGTGCCCCCGGTCCCGACGGCTTTTCTGGGCTATTCTTAAAGAGGTGTTGGTCAATTCTCAAGGAGGATTTCATGCAACTTGTCAAGGAATTCTATGAGGGTAAATGTAATTTGGAATATCTAAATAACTCATTAATTACTCTTATACCAAAGAAGTTAAGCCCTGAAGTTGTCGGAGACTTCCAGCCAATCTCTTTGACCAACACATGCTTGAAGTTTTTGACAAAGCTGCTTGCTAACCGTCTTCAAAAAGTGATTCTGCGATGCATTCACCGAAATCAATATGGTTTTCTTTGGTGTCGTTCCATCCAAGACTGCTTAGCCTGGTGTTTCGAGTATATACATCAATGCAAAGCCTCCAAGCGTCCCATCATTCTACTCAAGCTGGATTTCACGAAAGCCTTTGATACAATTGAGCATGATCTAATTCTCAAAATTTTGCAATGCAAGGGTTTTGATTCCAGGTGGACTGGGTGGATCAATTCTATTTTGTCCACGGGATCTTCTTCGGTGCTTCTCAACGGCGTGCCAGGGAAGCATTTTGTTTGTAGAACGGGAGTGCGCCAAGGTGACCCTCTATCACCGTTGCTCTTTGTGATTGCAGTGGATTTATTGCAGTCTGTTGTCAATGAGATGTGCGCCAGGAACATCCTTTCTCTGCCAATCCCAACCAACTCCAATGATTACCCTATAATGCAGTACGCTGACGACACTTTAATTGTACTGCCTGCGATTGATGATCAGCTCATTGCTTTCAAGGAGATGCTTGTAACTTTTGCGGAGTCAACTGGCTTGTGAGTTAATTTTAGCAAGTCTTCACTCATTCCCATAAACATGAGTGATGAAGAAGGTGCTAGAGTGGCCTCTTTGCTGGGTTGTGACGTCGGCACGATGCCTTTCACATATCTTGGTTTGCCCATGGGAACTTCTAGGCCCTCTATCTATGAGCTGATGACTCTGGTGGATTGCATCGAGCGCCGTTTATCTGCCTCTTCATGCTTGCTTAACCAAGGATGCCGACTGCAACTTGTTCAGTCCGTGTTGTGCTCCATGCCAATATATTTTCTGTGCACTTTATCTCTGCCAAAGGGCATTATACAGCAGCTAGAGAGGATCATGAGGCAGTGCCTGTGGAGGGGTAACACGGACAACCCACGCCAATGTTTGGCTGCTTGGGATCTAGTCTGTCGTCCTAAGGATTTTTGGAGGTTTGGGTGTTCTTAACTTGACTATCCAAAATGAAGCTTTGCTTATTAAGCATCTTTTCAAGTTTTTCAACAAAGTGGACGTACCTTGGGTATCTCTAATCTGGGACACCTATTATGCATCACCACCACCCCAAAGCACCAGGGTTTGTGGTTCATTTTGGTGGCGTGATATCATGCATTTATTCCCAAAATTCTCCAATCTAGCGGTTCCTCAAGTTCATGCTGGTGATACGGTACTCTTTTGGCTTGATTGTTGGTAGCTGGGAAATCATGCTGTCTTGTTGCAGGACTCTTTCCCAAGGCTCCACTCCTTTGCTGTGGACAATGCAATCATAGTCAAAGAGTTCTTTGTGCGGCCCGACATCTTGGATCACTTTCATCTGCCACTATCGCAGGAGGCATTTTCAGAGCTCACACAATTACAAACCCTCCTGCCTTTGATCAATTTGAATGGTGAGATCAAGGACGTTTGGAAGTGGCCTTCCAAATCTGGTGATTACATGGCAAAGATATACTATGATTTTTGCTTCTCACATCTGGTGGTGGATCCTATTTTCAAGTGGATTTGGAAGGGTGCATGCACGCTAAAGATAAAAGTTTTTGGTTGGCTTTTGTTAATGGATCGTTTGAACACCAGAGATATGATGCAACGAAGGCAATGGATCATCCAGGATAATACTTGTGTGCTTTGCAATCTTGCTCAACATGAGGATCGGGCTCACCTTTTCTTTGCTTGCAATTATAGCCAAAGGGTTTGGAACTATATTGGGATTTCTTGGACCGCGCAACCAAACCAAACAACATATGATATGGCTCAAGCAGCTAGGAAGGATTTTGGACACCCTTTCTTCTCTGAGGTGGTTTTAACTGCTACTTGGAATATTTGGACACAAAGGAATGTGAAAATTTTCAGGAATGAACAACCTTCATCTAGAGCTTGGAGAAGAAACTTTATACATGACATCTCTCTTCTGTCTCACAGGATTAGATGTAAATATAAGGATAGTTTTGTTTCTTGGATAGCTGACCTTACTTAGTTTTCTTTTGTAAGTTTTTCTCCTTTCTTGTAAATTTGTATAGTTGTAACTAATACTCTTTTATTTATTTAATAAAGGACTGTGAGGCTGTTGCCTTGCAGTAAATAGTCAAAAAAAAGAGCATCAAGTGTTGATGATTGACAAGACCACTAGTTTCAAGAAAAGGGCAAAGGAAAATAAAGGGAACTTCAAGTAGAATGACAAGCAAGTTGTCACTCCCGCGAAGAAGCGCAAAGCTGGACCAAAGCCTGAAATTGAGTGCTTGCACTACAAAGGAAATGGTCACTGGAAACGGAAATGCCCTGAATATTTGGTGGATCAGAAGGATGGCAAAGTGAACAAGGGTATATTTGATATACATGTTATTGATGTGTGCCTTACTAGTGTTTATAGTAGCCCCTGAGTATTTGATACTTGTTCAGTTGCTAAGATTAGTAACTCAAAACAGGAGTTACAGAATAAACAAAGACTAGTTGAGGGGGAAGTGACGATGAGTGTTGGAAGTAGTTTCAAAATTGATATGTTCATCATCACACA
This sequence comes from Triticum dicoccoides, assembly GCF_002162155.2. Classification (NCBI taxonomy): domain Eukaryota; kingdom Viridiplantae; phylum Streptophyta; class Magnoliopsida; order Poales; family Poaceae; genus Triticum; species Triticum dicoccoides. Next base: position 224,421,557 of record NC_041385.1, read on the forward strand.
ATCCCTATATTTTCGGGATTAGTGTTAAACCTAAATAAATATTATTTGGCATTTGCGTTGAGCATGAATATGATTTGATCATGTTTATTGCAATACGTTTATTCATTTAAAGTAAGAGAATAATTGTTGTTCTGTTTACATGAATAAAACTTTCAATGGTCTTACACCCAATGGAAAAGTTTGTTGGATCTCGATCATAGTGATACACATATTCATAATATTGATGCCAAAAGATGAAAAGTTGATAATGATAGTGCAACTTATTTGTGGCACTGCGGTTTGGGACATATCAGTGTAAAGCGCATGAAGAAACTCCATAAAGATAGATTTTCAGAATCACTTGGTTATGAATCATTTGATGCTTGCGAACCGTGCCTTATGGGCAAGATGACTAAAACTCCGTTCTCAGGAACAATGGAACGAGTTAATAACTTATTGGAAATAATACATACCGATGTATGCGGTCCGATGAGTATTGATGCTCGTGGCGAGTATCGTTATTTTCCGACCTTCACAGATGATTTGAGCAGATCTGGGTATATCTACTTAATGAAACACAAGTCTGAAACATTTGGAAAGTTCAAAGAATTTCACAGTAAAGTGGAGAATCATCGTTACAAGAAAAGAAAAGTTTCTACGATTTGATCGTGGAGGAGAATATTTGAGTTACAAGTTTGGCCTTCATATAAAACAATGTGGAATAGTTTCACAGCTCACGCCACCTAGAACACCATAGCGTAATGGTGTGTCCGAACGTCGTAACCGCACTTTATTAGATATGGTGTGATCTATGATGTATCTTACCGATTTACCACTATCGTTTTGGGGTTATGCATTAGAGACAGCTGCATTCACTTTAAATAGGGCACCATCAAAATCCGTTGAGACGACGCCTTATGAACTGTGGTTTGGCAAGAAACCAAAGTTGTCATTTCTTTAAGTTTGGGGCTGCGATGCTTATATGAAAAAGTTTCAACCTATAAGCTCGAACCCAAATCGGAGAAGTGCGTCTTCATAGAATACCCAAAGGAAACTGTTGGGTACACCTTCTATCACAGATCTGAAGGCAAGATATTCGTTGCTAAAATGGATCCTTTCTAGAGAAGGAGTTTCTCTTGAAAGAAGTGAGTAGGAGGAAAATAGAGCTTGATAAGGTAATTGTACCTTCTCCCGAATTGGAAAGTAGTTCATCACAAAAATCTGTTCCAGTGATTCCTACACCAATTAGTGAGGAAGCTAATGATGATGATCATGAAACTTCAGATTAAGTTACTACAGAACCTCGTAGGTCTTCCAAAGTACAGTCCACACCAGAGTGGTACGGTAATCCTGTTCTGGAAGTCATGTTACTAGACCATGATGAACCACGAACTATGAGGAAGCGATGATGAGCCTAGATTCCACGAAATGGTTTGAGGCCATGAAATCTGAGATGGGATCCATGTATGAGAACAAAGTGTGGACTTTGGTGGACTTGCCCGATGATCGGAAAGCCATAGAAAATAAATGGATCTTCAAGAGGAAGACAGATCCTGATAGTAGTGTTACTATCTACAAAGCTCGACTTGTCGCAAAAGGTTTTTCGACAAGATCAAGGTGTTGAATACGATGAGATTTTCTCACTCGTATCGATGCTTAAGTCTATCCGAATCATGTTAGCAATTGCCACATTTTATGAAATCTGGCAAATGGATGTCATAACTACATTCCTTAATGGATTTTTTAAAGAAGAGTTGTATATGATGTAACCAGAAGGTTTTGTCAATCCTAAAAGTGCTAACAAAATGTGCAAGCTCCAGTGATCCATCTAGGGACTGGTGCAAGCATCTCGGAGTTGGAATATATACTTTGATGAGTTGAACAAAGCATATGGTTTTATACAGACTTTTGGAGAAGCATGTATTTACAAGAAAGTGAGTGGGAGCACTACAACATTTCTGATTAGTATATGTGAATAACATATTGTTGATCGGAAATAATGTAGAATTTTTCTGGAAAGCATAAAAGGATACTTGAATAAGAGTTTTTCAAAGAAAGACCTCGGTGAAACTGCTTACACATTGAGCATCAAGATCTATAGAGATAGATCAAGACACTTGATAAGACTTTTTTCAATGAGTACATACCTTGATAAGATTTTGAAGTAGTTCAAAATGGAACAGTCAAAGAAGGAGTTCTTGCCTGTGTACCAAGGTGTGAAGTTGAGTAAGACTCAAAACCCGACCATGGCAGAAAATAGAAAGAGAATGAAAAGTCATTCCCTATGCCTCAGTCATAGGTTCTATAAAGTATGTTATGTTGTGTACCAGACCTATTGTATACCTTGCTCTGAGTTTGGCAAGGGAGTACAATTTTGATCTAAGAGTAGATCACTAGACAACGGTCAAGAATATCCTTAGTGAGGACTAAGGAAATATTTCTCGATAATGGAAGTGATAAAAGAGCTCGTCGTAAAAAGTTACAATGATGCAAGCTTTTACACCAATCCAGATGACTCTAAGTCTCAATCTGGATACATATTGAAAGTGGGAGCAATTATCTAGAGTAGCTCCGTGCAGAGCATTGTAGACATAGAATATTTGCAAAATACATACGGTTCTGAATGTGACAGACCCGTTGACTAAACTTCTCTCACGAGCAAAACATGATCACACCTTAGTACTCTTTGAGGTGTTAATCACATATCGATGTGAACTAGATTATTTACTCTAGTAAACCCTTTGGGTGTTGGTCACATGACGATGTGAACTATGAGTGTTAATTACATGCAGATGTGAATATTAGTGTTAAATCACATGGTGATGTGAACTAGATTATTGACTCTAGTGCAAGTGGGAGACTGAAGGAAATATGCCCTAGAGGCAATAATAAAGTTATTATTTATTTCCTTATTTCATGATAAATGTTTATTATTCATGCTAGAATTGTATTAACCGGAAACTTAGTACATGTGTGAATACATAGACAAACATAGTGTCACTAGTATGCCTCTACTTGACTAGCTCGTTGAATCAAAGATGGTTAAGTTTCCTAGCCATAGACATGAGTTGTCATTTGATTAACGGGATCACATCATTAGGAGAATGATGTGATTGACTTGACCCATTTCGTTAGCTTAGCACTTGATCGTTTAGTATGTTGCTATTGCTTCCTTCATGACTTATACATGTTCCTATGACTATGAGATTATGCAACTCCCGTTTATCGGAGGAACACTTTGTGTGCTACCAAACGTCACAACGTAAGTAGGTGATTATAAAGGAGCTCTACAGGTGTCTCTGGAGGTACATGTTGAGTTGGCGTATTTCGAGATTAGGATTTGTCACTCCAATTGTCGGAGAGGTATCTCTGGGCCCTCTCGGTAATGCACATCACTATAAGCCTTACAAGCAATGTAGCTAATGAGTTAGTTACGAGATGATGCATTACTTAATGAGTAAAGAGACTTGCCGGTAACAAGATTGAACTAGGTATTGAGATACCTACGATCAAATCTCGGGCAAGTAACATACCGATGACAAAGGGAACAACGTATGTTGTTATGCGGTTTGACCAATAAAGATCTTCGTAGAATATGTGGGAGCCAATATGAGCATCTAGGTTCCGCTATTGGTTATTGACCGGAGACGTGTTTCGGTCATGTCTACATAGTTCTCGAACCCGTAGGGTCCGTACGCTTAAAGTTTGATAACGGTTATATTATGAGTTATGTGTTTTGATGTACCGAAGGTAGTTCGGAGTCCCGGATGAGATCGGGGACATGATGAGGAGTCTCGAAATGGTCGAGACGTAAAGATCGATATATTGGATGACTATGTTCGGACATCGGAAAGGTTCCGAGTGATTCGGGTATTTTCGGGGGTACCGGGGAGTTACGGAAATACGAGGAAGAAGCAACGGGCCTCATGGGCCAAGTGGTGGAAGAGAGGAGGAAGGGCGTGCGGCCCCCTTAGCCCAAACCGAATTGGACTAGGGGTCCGGCCCCCCTTTCCTCCTTTTCCTCCCTCTCCTTCCTTCTCCTTCTCCTCCCCTTCCTTCCCCTCTCCTACTTGGACTAGGAAAGAGGGGGGAATCCTACTTGGAGTAGGATTGCCCCCCTTGGGCGCGCCTCCTCCCCTTGGACAACCCTCTCCTCCTCCCCCTTTATATACGGAGGAGGGGGGCACCCCATAGACACAACAATTGATCCCTTGGATCTCTTAGCCGTGTGCGGTGCCCCCCTCCACCATAATCCACCTCGATAATATCGTAGCGGTGCTTACGCGAAGCCCTGTGTGGGTAGAACATCATCATCGTCACCACGCCGTCATGCTGACGGAACTCTCCCTCAAAGCTCGGCTCGATCGAAGTTTGAGGGACGTCATCGAGCTGAACGTGTGCTGAACTCGGAGGTGCCGTACGTTCGATACTTGATCAGTCGGATCGTGAAGATGTACGACTACATCAACCGCGTTGTGCTACGAGGGTACGTGGACAACACTCTCCCCTCTCGTTGCTATGCATCACCATGATCTTGCCTATGCGTAGGATTTTTTTTGAAATTACTACGTTCCCCAACAATCGAAACCCAAGCAATAAAATCTAAAGAAGGAGTAGGCTTTTATCTCCATCACGAGGGGCCAAACTTGGGTAACTCTCGTGTCTTTTGTCCTGTTCAACCCCTTCAAGCTAACCTAGTTGTGATGGCTCCACACCTAAGTCCTTTCATTAGGACATCTGCCATGACAAAACCACGATAGTTGGCGCCCACAGTGGGGCCAGAGCACGGTGGTTTTGAGTTCTTGAAGGACAGCTTCTCAGGGATCAAGGGATACGCCATGGGCCGGATGACCAAGAGCCACCACGGCAAGATCTACATGGACAACTCTGGCTGGGGTCCAGAAGCCGATTCAATGGAGTACAGCTATCGGGTCCCCTTTGGCGGAATTCAAGTCTTCATCGGCAAGATCGGAGATCTGATCCTGAGCCGGTTGCCGGCTCTGACGTCGTTGAAACGGCTCAGTGTGCAAGGCCCGCCAAGGTTCAACCCGCATGGATGCATGCTTTCATTGGCTTTATTCATGGGGCGGCTTTCTAGGAAGGCTCTGTGTCTGGAGGAGAGACAACCATGTACTCAGATGATGAGTCCTCAACCTGCGAGACCAATTCGATCTATCAATTGCAAGAGGGCGGGCTTGGGGGCTGCTCCAATGGTGACGGTATTCCGGACTCCTATGAGCCGCCGAGCAGGGCAGTTATCTTCATGGCTGGTACGCTATAGGTTTGAATGCATCAACTGATGTGGCTATGACCTCTGGTGCAACGGCCGCTACAACAGCCGGGGCAGGTGGCCCTATGCGCCGACCGTCTCAAATTTCATCCGAACTCTTGGAGGCTTTGGCAACTTTGCTAACTATGGAGGTAACCCCGGTGAATCAAGCACAACATAATGTGGACGTTGCAAAGTTACAAGATGAGATAGCTCAGGCCAAGGAGGATCTTAATACTGAGAATGCTAGGATGGCAACAGAGCGAGCCACTTGGATGCGGAATCACAACAGATTCAAGCAGAAAATTTTCGCTTAAGCTTGGATCAGAATGCATCAAACGCCGTTTTTCACAGGAGGTACCAGAGTTGTCTGCCTTTGGAGTTTGATGCGAGGAATCTCTTCTATACGCTAGGGGCAGGACCAAGTAACCCACCCGGCATGACCTGGGCCCCTGAGGCGCCTAGGACCGGAGCGGCGGCTCAACCCCGCGTAGTAGACCCGCCCCGTGACTTAAACCCACCTCAGTGAGTCTCAACACCACCGGGTCACTTCTCTAACCCATTGGACAACATGATTGTCGCGACATCATGGCTGGCGGCTTCCCTGTGACAGGCGAGTCTCCTGCGGAGGTTGTCGTGCAATTATCACGTCAGATGTCCTAGTGTGAGGACTTAGTCGTGGAGCCATCGCAACGAGATTAGCTTAAAGGGGTTAAACCGGACAAAGGACACGGGGAGTATATACTGGTTCGGCCCCTTACAGTGAAGGTAAAAGCCTACGATCCAGTTGTGGTGGAATTGATGGGGTTTCGATGATTAGGGAGCGAATCCGCTTTGCCTAGCTCTCGAGTTGTTGTTTCTTGTCCTTGAACGGCCACCGGGTCGTCCCTTTGTATACACAGCTTGATGCCCGGCGGTTTACAAAATCCCGGCTGGCTCATACACGTGTCCGGCTCGGTTTCTACCCTTTCCTATCTTACAACACAAGTTACATAGTATATGGCGGTTTATGTCTACGGGCCCTAATCCGTCTTTGGGCCCTGGACCTCTAAATCTCTATATTAAAGTGCCATACTCCTTGTCTTCATGGGCTTTAATATGGATGACTCGTTACAGGTATAACCCGGCCCTGCCTGGGCGGTTTATACTCAGTAGTTATATCCCCAACATTAGGCCCCAGATTGATTTGAATCTGTTCATGCCAATCTTCCACACTTAAGAAAATTCCTTCTTGAACACCTTCGTGTGAACCTTGTAATCCACCATGACATCATCTTCCAGGATTATAATAAACCGCCATGATGTCACCTACTTATTAAAAACCATACATACCTCCCTTTTATTAATGAGCTTCTGAAAATCAAGGCGACAACTCTGTCACTTATCCATTTTTTGGGCTCCTCGATTGTCATGCCTGTCGCTTATCCCTTCGCTTTTATAAATAACACCGAGGGTCATTTTGACTTTTCCCTCTCGTGCCTCTTCACTTGTTCTTCCTCCTCACGTCGACCTAGCGCTCAAGCTCGGCCGCTGCCGCCGCGTCTTCGTCCTCGACCTCAACTCCGGCTGCTGCATCACCCTGAGCTTACCAGAGAATCGTGGTGCCTCTCCGCTGCTCCCATGACATCGGTAAGTCCTTTTTCCTTCCTCCCATGACACCGGTATCCATCAGTGTTCTTTACTTGTTCTTCGCTATCGCCTAAGTATTTGATAGAAACTTGACATTTTCCCTGTGTGGCCATAGCCATGATCCATTTTCCCTCATCACATCATCTCTTTTTGGTAGAAAATCCCATCTGGACCTTAACTGTCTGCTGTCACAACTTAGGGTTTTAGAATTTTCTCCCTTTTTTGAACTGCGGTTGATCCAAAATTATAGTGTCAATCTGTAAAACCTGTTTGTGCAACACTTAGTAGTCTTTTCACTCATAGTTCTCAAAACTGACATCTGCGCGGGCGGTTTAACTTCTAAATCATAACCCGTCAGGTACCATTAGTCCCCTCTTAAACCACTGATTCATCCTTTCTATAACTGAGGGAGTCCTGGACTAGGGGGTGTCCGGATAGCCGAACTATTATCATCGGCCGGACTCCAAGACTATGAAGATACAAGATTGAAGACTTCGTCCCGTGTCCGGATGGGACTTTCCTTGGCGTGGAAGGCAAGCTTGGCGATACGGATATGTAGATCTCCTACCATTGTAACCGACTCCGTGTAACCCTAGCCCTCTCCGGTGTCTATATAAACCGGAGGGTTTTAGTCCATAGGACAGAACAACAATCATACCATAGGCTAGCTTCTAGGGTTTAGCCTCCTTGATCTCGTGGTAGATCCACTCTTGTACTACCCATATCATCAATATCAATCAAGCAGGAGTAGGGTTTTACCTCCATCGAGAGGGCCCGAACCTGGGTAAAAACATCGTGTCCCTTGTCTCCTGTTACCATCCGCCTAGACGCACAGTTCGGGACCCCCTACCCGAGATCCGCCGGTTTTGACACCGACATTGGTGGTTTCATTGAGAGTTCCTCTGTGTCGTCCCAATCAGGAAGGATGCCTCTTCCCGTCTTTAAAGACGGTACCATTGCCAAAGGAGCTTTGGCCGCCGGCCAAACTATCCGGCTAGGTGGTTTTCTTATGACCGCCTATTCGGCCGCCGCTTCGACGATGACCTCTCGGGTCATCAAAAGCGATCTTCACGTCAACTCGGAATTCACCGAGCAGCTGGATCTGATGGAGCTCTCTTCCGTAAACGAGCTCTTGGATCGCATCGCCGCCCTGGGAGTCGCTACAGACTACGATCAGATTGGGCTTAAAACCGATCTGAGAGAGATTAACTCTCCCCAGGTTACCCACCACGTTGCGGTGGTAGAGGAACAACGCGATGACTCTTCTTCTATATTAAAGACCAGTTATGTCCGGACTGCTGATCCCTCCATGCCGGATTCCCGCGGAGGGACGGACGTCAATCAAGTACTGAACCTAAAGTCAGGCAGCAGACCAGATTCGTTGGACAACATCCAGCAATCCAAGCTTCCAAATTCGGAAACTTGTCGACCCTTGAGCCTCAAGTTGGGTAGGGTTCCGGACCCAATTCCACCCGCCCACCCAAACATAAGCGATCTATCTCAAATCCGGCAAGAGCCCACAGAAATAGTACATCATTACTAGGCCAAATTCCTCCTGGTTATGGACAGGATAAAGGACTGCCGTGAGGAAAGCGCAATCTCAATTTTCTGCAACAATTGCACGGACAAGGGAATCACGAACGCCATAAGTCGCCGCGAAATTACACGCTTCGCCGACCTGGCGTCCATAGTACGAAAGTACTGTGCGATGGAGAGTACCTGGAAAACCGAAACTAAGTTTTGGGACAATCCGGCTCTGAACACAACCCTAGTCCGAAACAAAAGGGTGCATCATGCTCAGGCACCCGGGACAAAAACCAAAAAGCAAAAACCCCATAAAGGGCACGGAACCGTATTGGAGGGATGGCCCAGCGGACCCTGTAAAATCTACAGTACAGAGGGCGTCACTCCAACACATAGCCTTCGAGCATGTTGGATACTATGGCAGGTCGCCAAAAGTGGCGAAGAGCTTCTAGCCCCGGAGAACCAACCCAACAGTACCAGTACGGTATTAACAGTCTTCGAGACTTTCGCATCAAACAACATGCGGAAACGAACACTCCGCAGCCTTACCGAAGTCTACCAAGTAGCAACAATAAATCCATGGAGTGACACGACTATCACCTTCAACGCCAGCAATGAACCTAAATTCCGAACAGCCCGAGCACCAGCCGCATTGGTCCTCAGTCCAATAGTGGACGGCTTTCGTCTTACCAAGGTACTCATGGATGGTGGCAGCGGATTAAACCTCATCTACGAGGAAACCCTCCAAAAAATGGAAATAGACTGGAGCCGCATTGAGCGAAGCAGCACAACCTTTAGAGGAATAATCCCTAGTCGAGAAGCACGCTGCATAGGAAAAATCACACTAGATGTGGTGTTCGGCTCGCCGGACAATTACAGGTCCGAGGAAGTCACGTTCCAAGTGGCCCCGTTCAGCAGCGGATATCACGCCTTATTAGGGCGAGAGGCATTCAGAATTTTCCAAGCTATACCCCATTACGGGTACATGAAGCTTAAAATGCCCGGGCCCAATGGAATCATCACTCTTGTTAGTGATCCGGACATAGCTCTCCGCGCTGAAAATAAGATAGCCGCACTAGCCCTAGAGGCACTATCCGAAGCCCTAGCGGCAGAGGAACTCACTGCGCTATGCTCCACGGTGAATAGGGACGATGTGATACTCGATAAGAGATCTAAGTCCACCTCTTTTAAACCAGAAGACGAAATAATCAAATTCCAGGTCCATCCAATGGACCCCACAAAGACGGCCTCCATTGGGGCACAATTAAACCCCGATGTAGACGCCGCACTACGAGAATTCCTTCGGGAAAATGGGGTCATTTTTGCCTGGCACCCTTCAGATATGCCAGGAATCCCACGCAGGCTGGCAGAACACAGCCTAAACATCCTAAAGGGATTCAAGCCAGTCAAATAGGCTCTTCGGCGATTTTCCGAACCCAAAAGACAGGCAATGGGAGAGGAGCTAGCCAAACTATTAGAAGCCGGATTCATCAGAGATATAAAACATCCGGACTGGCTAGCGAACCTGGTAATGGTACCAAAAAAGGACAAATCCTGGCGCCTTTGTGTCGATTTTAAAGACCTTAACAAAGCCTGTCCAACGGATCCTTTCCCCCTTCCCCGCATCGACCAAATCATCGATGCTACCGCAGGGCACGATTCATTGTGCTTCCTCTATGCATACTCCGGATACCATCAAATCAAGATGGCGGAAACAGACCAGGCCGCAACGGCATTCATTACTCCATACGGACCATTCTGCTTCAACACAATGCCCTTCGAACTCAAAAACGCCGGCGCAACATATCAGCGCATGATTCAGACATGTCTGGCTACCCAGATCGGCAAAACAGTGGAGGCATACGTAGATGATGTGGTCCTTAAGACCAAACACGTCGAAACTCTAGTAGACGATTTGAGGATCACATTCGACAACCTCTGAGCATATGACATTAAGCTCAACCCGGAAAAATGCGTTTTCAGCGTACCAGCCTGAAAGCTCTTGGGCTTCATTGTATCCGGTAGAGGAATTGAAGCAAACCCAGCCAAGATCCGAGCTCTGTCACAATTGGATATCCCAAAAGACCTCAAACAAATACAAAAACTGACTGTATGCGTGGCGGCTCTAAGCCGCTTCATCTCCCGTTTGGGAGAAAAGGCATTGCCCCTCTGTCGCCTCCTCCGGCGCACCGAACACTTCGAATGGACGGATGCTGCCACAGCTGGACTCGAAGAAATAAAGGCCATATTGGCAACAAATCCGGTCCTGGCCGCTCCCAACCTGGGCGAACCGATGTTATTATATATCGCGGCAACACATCAAGTTGTCAGCGCGGTACTCGTCGTCGAACGAGAAATAGAAGGACACAAATTCCCTCTTCAAAAACCAGTGTACTACGTATCCACTGTCTTAACTCCATGCAAGTCCCGGTATCCACATTATCAAAAGATAGCGTACGTGGTGTTCATGGCATCCCGGAAGCTGCGACACTACTTTCAAGAGTGTTCGATCACAGTGGCCTCCGAAGTACCTCTCAAAGACATTATAAACAACCGCGATGCGACGGGCAGGATTGCAAAATGGGCCATTGAGCTCGTACCATTTGACATAGCCTACAAACCACGGCGAGCTATAAAGTCACAAGTTTTGGCTGACTTCATCGCCGAATGGACCGAAGCCGAACTCCCTAAAGAGTACGACGCATACTCCAATTGGATCATGCATTTCGACGGCTCCAAAATGTTGGCCGGCTTGGGGGCTGGCGTCATATTGACGTCCCCAACCGGAGACACAGTCCAATACGTACTTCAGATAATGTACACAGACTCCAACAATGCAGCCGAATATGAGGCCCTTTTACATGGTCTTCGGATGGCAATCTCCATGGGTATTCAATGCCTAGAGGTGCGCGGGGATTCAAACCTCGCAATATCCCAAGTAAATGGAGACTCTGACGCCAAGGATCCGAAAATGGCAGCCTATCGTAATGCCATCTTAAAAATGCCAGCTCGGTTCGAAGGATTCGAATTCCACCATATGGCCCGGGATAATAACCAGGCAGCCGACGTGTTGGCACGCATCGACGCAAAACGCGACGCCATCCCTCCAAACATCTTCCTGGAGCGGCTCTTTAAGCCATCCGTATTATGGGAAGAGGAGTCCGGAAATAACAACCCGGAACCAACCGCACCACCCAACACAGAACATTCTGACACAATCGGTGGCTCAGCCAATGAAATAACACCTTCAGCCCACGAAATAATGGCAGTAATTGCCCCGTGGACGGAACCATTCCTAGCCTACTTAATTAGGCAGGAACTTCTCGAAGACCAAAATGAGGCCCGCTGCATAGTTCGGCGATCTAAAGCCTACAAGGTCCATGAGGGAGAACTTTATAAGAAAAGCACAACCGGAGTCCTTCAAAGGTGCATCTCCGAAGAGGAAGGGCGAAATCACCTGGCTGAAATTCACGCCGGACTCGGCGGGCACCACGCCGCAGCCCAGGCCCTTGTGGGCAAGGCCTTCCGTACATGATTTTATTGGCCGACTGCCCGGGCAGATGCTCAGGACTTAGTCCAACGATGCGTCGGTTGCCAGCTCTTTGCTAATCAAAGCCACATGCCACCCACCGCCCTCAAAACTATACCCATCACCTGGCCGTTCGCAGTCTGGGGGCTTGACATGGTTGGACCCCTTAAAGGGGGAACCGACGAGCAAAAATACCTATTGGTCATGGTGGATAAATTCACCAAATGGATAGAGGCCAAGCCGGTTAAAACGGCCGAATCCGGACCTGTGATAGACTTCATATCTGGGGTAGTACACCGCTATGGCGTCCCCACAGCATCATCACTAATAACGGCACAAACTTCACGGCCGACGAGGTTAAACTCTGGTGCAAAAACATGGGCACCAAGCTCGACTACGCTTCAGTCTATCACCCTCAAACTAACGGTCAAGTCGAACGAGCAAATGGTCTAATCATGAGCGGCATTAAACCCAGGTTAGTGCGGTCCCTCACGGAATCTAACACGCACTGGGTGGAGGAGCTCGACTTCGTACTCTGGGGGCTGCGGACCACGCCAAATCGTACTACCGGATTCACGCCATTCTTTATGGTATACGGCGCAGAGGCAGTTTTGCCCTGCGATATAATTCATGACTCACCTCGAGTGCGCATGTACGAAGAAAGAGAAGCCGAGTTGGATTGGCAGGACAGTTTGGACGCATTGGAGGAGGAGCGCGACGTGGCAAAGGCTCGTTCCGCATTCTATCAGCAGCAGGCTCGAAGATATCAAAGTAGAGAAGTACGTGTCAAAACTTACAATGTTGGCGAACTAGTTCTACGTCTGCCGGACAAGAAAAAGGACAAACTCAAGCCCAAGTGGGAAGGTCCCTTCATCATAGATCAAGTCCTGACCAGTGGAGCATACCGTCTATGAAACGCATCGAACAATCGACTTGAGCCGAACCCATGGAGCGCAGCCTGCCTCCGAAGATTCTACGCCTAGCGCCGGACTCAGAGTTCATCTCCTTCCTCCGTCCACATTTTAAACGTTTGTTGTCTTTTGTTTTTTTCTCTTCCTTCCTCCCTTCTTTTCGTAAAGCCTTTGTGGGCTGACCTGCGCATTATTCGCACACACTTGACGTGCTGCTCGCACTCATCATACCTGGGGGCTTCTTTAACAGAAGCTTATTTATACGGGCTGCATGCACAACACATGTGTCACACTTCCGCATGTACCTTTTACTCACCATTATATGCATCGATACGACTTAAGTTTTGGCCAAGCTGGGTTGCCTGGCTCCTGTGCTTACCCCTACGTTCCCGATTGTTCGGCTAGGAGGTAAAGGGAGCACCTCTGCGATTGTTACTGCCGGGTCAGCCGGATGTGTACCTCAGACTGGGTGAAGCCTAAAGCTAGCGTTCTTAAGGGAATATTCAGTCGGTGACTTGAAAGATGATTTCTTATTTATTTATTTATCTGCCCCCAGATGCTTTTCTGCTCTTTTCGCAGTCCGGACATGCACTTTAGGGCATGCCTCCCAGGGAAAGGAACCCCTAACGGAACTATTCTCCCTAGAAGATGTTTCTTACTAACCATGTAATATAACATAACTAGTTGGGCACTTGTTTGATAAAGCACTAATGACCCCTACGCCTGGTCTCCATGCATGCCCCGGTTTTTTCATAACCGTGAGGGTATTAGGACACACTCTGGACTCTAGGGTCCCGAGGTTGAAGCGAAAAGGTCCGCAAAGACAAACGATCTACAATCCGGCTAGAAGGCATTTTACATGTCATTTTAGATTACATCGTCAAATTGACCGATTGTACTCCTCTTCAATCCCATCTAACAGGCTGTCTAGCTTACAGTCCCGTTGGGAATACTTAGCGGCCAACTCTACTTGGCTGTACATTAGCTCACAGGAATCTCCTTCCCATCGGGCCCCACAGGTCCGACCTCGGCCATGTGGTTCGGATCAGCCTTTGTGTACCGCGTCTTCACCATGGCCCAGGCCTCCCGGGCGCCTTGACGGCAGGCCGATATCTTCCATAGACGGAAGCGCTGCCGTGCTCCCTGAAGCTTCTCCGCAAGCCCTTCAAGACCCTTGGGCAGGGAGACGGACGGCCATAAGGCCTGGACGAGGCCGCTCATCGCCTGCCGAACACGTTTGTGCAGCTGCAGCAGCTCGAGAAGCAGATCACCCGTTGAACCGGGCATTTCCTCCGCAGGACGACCCGTGAGCACACCTACAGACATATTTCTGTCAATCGACTCCCTCGCTGAACTCTTCTTTTCAAAAGAGTTTGCTCAAGCACTTACTATAAATGCCGCGACGAAGCCACTGATTCTCCTTCACGGAGCCAAACAGCTGGGCCCGAACACCTTTTAGCTCTTCGCCCAGCTGGGTGTGGGCATCTTGGAGTTTGTTCCTCTCCTGCTGCACCTTCATAAGCACCCTCTCGCCGGCCTTCAGCTGGCGCAGTAGCTGCTGCTTGTCCGGATCAAGTCCGGCAACATCTGTAATATTATTGTCAGACTTATACGCATGCCGCACTTCATAAACCGCTTATCTTTTTGAAATATGTGTTACCAGAGGGGGTCTCTATGGCTCCTCCTGTGGCGGCTAGTGCAGCCTCAAGCTGGGCCTTGCACTCTTGAAGCTCCTGGGACAAGTGGGTATTCTTCTCCGTAAGATCCTGCATATCAAATGATCCTTAAATCAGTTATTCTAACTACTTTAAGTCTCGGGGGCTACTGGCATATATATAACTATCAAAATTCCTTACCCGTATGTCTTTCACATACTGCTCCGTGGCTCTGGTTAAACCATCTTGAGCAGCACGGAGGTGCGCGTCTCCCGCATTAAAGGCATTCAACGCCTCCGGGGAGAAACACGCGTCACGAAGAACTGTCCGGCGGCGCCTGTGATTCATGGCGCTCTCCACCTCAGACCTGGTGGCGGACAGCCTGTCGGCATCCTCCGTTGGAGGAGCATCCGGCTCGCGCCTTGTGCTCGCCTCCCCCTCTGGACCAGGTGTTGGAGCCTGGCTGGCGGAGGCTTGGTTGGCAACCTCTCCGGGCACAGTCCGGCGAGCGCTCTTTCTCCTGGAAAAGTCATGAGTATTAATATACCTCCCAGGAATCTTTCCCTTAAAAACGGTGGCGTGCTATACCGTTGCGGCGACGTTTCGATTTGCACCGCACTCCTCTTCCGCCTGCTGGGCCGAACTGACCCTTGTCGGTCAGTCGCCGCGGGTTCGGCTTCCCGCCTTGAAGGCACCTCCTGCGAGACACCGTTGGTATACGGTGGTCAGAAATAAGCACGGATGAAGTAATGGTGTCAGAACTCAGGTCATAGTTACCTGGGAAGCCGGAGATAAACCGGGGTAGTCAGCCGTAATGGCGACTAGAGCATTGTCCATGCTAAGTTGGTGGAACACCCCGTCAATTAGCTCCACCTCTATGTCCGGATCCTCTCCGGAGGCCGGATCAAGGGATCTTCCCGGATCCTCGGGTTGTGGAGTCGAGCTGTGTATGCCCTCCACATCCCGACGCAGTTCCTGCGTCAAAATCATAAAGTAAGACACTTAACTTTGAAAGCACGGATCGGATAGATAAACGTCCGCTTACCCAGCTCCGAGGGTTATTCATGGAGAATCCATTCAATGGACTCGTGTGGAGGAAGTCCTCCTTCTCCCCCTTGTACAAGCCGGACAGGATCTTCACCAGATCGGCGGCCGATCCCGGCCCCTTGCGGCCATGACAGGTGGTGTCATTCTCCCCGTTGAAATCCCACATGGGGTGGCCCCTATATTGGAGCGGCTGCACCCCTCGCATAATGCACGTGGCCATGACTCAATCATGGTCAATCCGGAATGGGCCAGTAACCTTATCCGGCCCATCAGATATTGGACGCTCCTATCATCTTCCCATTGAGGGCTCCACGGGCGCCAACTCAGGCGTTTCTTCAGAGGAGCGTTGCTGAACTCCGGGAGGCCAATCCGAACTGGGTTCGGCAGTGGGGCGTCTTCCATATAAAACCATTCCGAAGGCCAGTCTTCGGATGCCTTCTTTGGGGTTCCGGATAGATATCCGGTCCTGGCGATGCGCCATATTTCGGCTCCGCCCACTTGATATATCGACCCCTCATGAGAACGGGGTACGAGGCAAAACAATCTCTTCCACAGCACAAAATGGGGCTCGATGCCCAAGAACAGCTCGCAAAGAGCATCAAAGCCCACAATATGCAAAATGGAGGCGGGTGTAAGGTGATGAAGCTGGAGTCCGTAGAACTCCAGGAGCCCCCGGAGAAACGGATGTATGGGAAATCCGAGCCCCCTTATTAGATAAGGGACGAAGCACACCCACTCTCCTTTGGAGGGATTGGGGGTGTTCTCCACCTGCTTTCCACCTTTGTAGGTGGCCAGTCCGGCTCGAACCAGGACCATGAAGGCCGGAGGAAGGTATCCCTCCGCTTGGAGCATCACCAGCTCGCTGTGCGGAACTGAACATCTCCTCCAATCTCCTGGCTGAGGGCTGGGAGTGCGAGAGGAGGAGCCGTGTCGACTGTCCATGATGGAGTGGATTTTTGTCAGAGGCGCTCCGATGAGTACTCACGGAAGGAGGATGGTGTGATTTGGATCTAGATCCTTGCCTCTCTTATAGGCAGCTTATTCGTGCAGCTTGGGGGTAAAACGTAAAAATACCCTGGCTTTTCGCATTCATACGACACGTGGAAGAGGGCCATTATTGGACGTGGAAGCCAAGGAGCGCAACATTTATAAGGAAGCCGGACACTATTCGGCAAGCACATGGAATTTGGAGGAGAACCCGCCTTGCAACGCCGAAGACAACATACGCGCCAGACTCGTCGTCATTGAAGCCTGGTTCGGGGGCTACTGAGGGAGTCGTGGACTAGGGGGTGTCCGGATAGCCGAACTATTATCATCGGCCGGACTCCAAGACTATGAAGATACAAGATTGAAGACTTCGTCCCGTGTCCGGATGGGACTTTCCTTGGCATGGAAGGCAAGCTTGGCAATACGGATATGTAGATCTCCTACCATTGTAACCGACTCCGTGTAACCCTAGCCCTCTCGGTGTCTATATAAACCGGAGGGTTTTAGTCCATAGGACAGAACAACAATCATACCATAGGCTAGCTTCTAGGGTTTAGCCTCCTTGATCTCGTGGTAGATACACTCTTGTACTACCCATATCATCAATATCAATCAAGCAGGAGTAGGGTTTTACCTCCATCGAGAGGGCCCGAACCTGGGTAAAAACATCGTGTCCCTTGTCTCCTGTTACCATCCGCCCAGACGCACAGTTCGGGACCCCCTACCCGAGATTCGCCGGTTTTGACACCGACAATAACCCTGCCAATGTCAGAATCCGATTTAATATGTATATATGCCTCAACGCCTTCTCCCTATGAGCTTGCGACGCTTTATACTTGTCAGTCACGAATCTTAAACCGGCATTGATCTTTTTCCAGCTTTTCATTGAAATGGCCAAACAATTATATGCTTGCAACTGGGTCCCTTCCCGGGTTACGGAAGAACAACTGACAGGGTGTGTTGCAACCGGCGCTTTAGCAAGTAAAGAGATCATCCACTGGAGGGTCCCCGGTCCAGAAAATCCTCCTGAGCCCAAGGATGGAGAGGTGATTGTGTTTGCTGATCATCTGAGTCAAGGTTTTAGCCCTCCGGATCAAAATTCTTCCGTGACGTGCTTGCTAGCTTCCAAATCCGCCCTCAAGATATTGGACCAAACTCTGTGTCCAATATTTGCAATTTTCATGTATTTTGCAAGGCTTATCTGCAAGAAGAACCTACTGTTGAGTTATTCCGGGGCTTCTTTTACTTAAACCTCCGTACTAAATTTACGGACGGGCCCAACACTGAACTTGGCGGTGTTTCAATTTAGAAGAGCAAAGATATCAATTTCCCTCATGCCAAGCATCATAGCCACCCCAAAGACTGGAATCAGACTTGGTTTTATTGCCGAAACACAGTTCCAGATGATGAAAATCCTCTGTCGGGTTATCGTGCTCACTGGCTTACCAATAAACATCCAGTTCCCCAACGACTCATTGCAAAGTAACTAGCTAAATATGCACCCCAGCTTTCAAAGATCCAAGCCTTTATGGCGAATGGTTTAACTGGCATCGACTTTGTCCACTGCTGGGTCTCTTGGAGTATCCTGCCGTTAAGCTGTCGCCCCAGTTTAATGTGCGAGTACACAGGAGATCTCAAAGATCCTCAACGGCATATTGATATTCAGCTAACTAAGGAGGAAAATTACTGAATCTGTCAAGAAGATGCTGGATGAACCGGTATTTGAGTGCAGCAAGACAGGGCTCAGTCCTTTCTGCGTTTCCAATAAACCACCAGGTGTAAGAATTGCACCATTCTTGTCTTAATCCATCCCCTCTTAAATATTTCTTTATAACTTGTTGTCCATCTGTGCAGGGTGATGATCCATTCTGGAAGAGGAAAATGGAGGATAAACCGGCGAAGCCGCAGGATAAACCGGTGAAAGCGCCTCGCACCAAGACCAAAGTTACAAAGAAACCTGCGAAGAAGAAAACAGTCGAGTCCCCTGACCTGCCCAATGATGAGGAGCTTGATGATCTGGAATCATAGGTAGAACTTGACTCTCTCGGTTCTTTTTTCATACACCTCATTGACAATGATCATTATCAGGATGACGCGGAAGCTAGCCGTGCTGGTGATGTAGAGGTAACTATTCTTTCTTCCGACTCAGATCCTGTGCCAACACCAAAAATCCGCCAAGCAGTCTGGAAAGTTAAATTTTCACACCTCTTGCTTATTCGGACCCGCACTTTCTTTTGAAGACACAACAGCATGAAGGTTGCCGCACAACCCGGCATAGCGGCCAAGTGGTTACCTCATCCGGTTTACCAAACTCTCCGGTTCGTAAACGCCGCCAAGAGGTCTCTTGTACTTCTAATACACCTTATCCCAGGGCGGGTTATTTCCGAGATCCTCTTAATCTGTCTAACTCGAATTACCAGGGGACCTCCCATTCATCTTCTGGCGAATCAACATCGACGAAGCTTCCAACCCTTAAAACGGTTCCTGGGTGAGCAGATTTTGCTAATCTGTCATACCATTATATTTTCGATTCTTGCACTGTTCTGACGCATACTTATTATTTTGCAGGGCCAAAGCCAGAACCAACAAGAAGGCCAAAGTGACCAAACCGGCAGAAGAGCCCAATCGGGATGAAACGGAACAAACTCCTGAATTGTGTCATCCAGATGCTGATAATATTCCTGATGGCCCGTCATTGCCGGATCAAACAACTGAAGCTAAGAACATGGATATTGATCCATCGGCTCATGCTGATAATCCACCAAGCCCGGCTAAGGGTGCTGATGACGATGTTGTCGTTACTGGCACTGGTTTCACCTCCCTGGCAATCCTATCACTTTATCAAAGCATAGTGCCAAGGAAGAACTTTCTGCTATGGACAAGGGCAAGTGGAAAACAGATTTGTCAAGCTATGCCCACCTTAACGCCCAAGACATTCATTCTGGATTCTTAAACCGCCTGTACACAAGCCGCGACTATGAAGCCGGTTTAGTGGGCCTGATGAAGGAGCGATATGAGGTAAATATCACTCTCTGCATAAGCTTTCTTTCCTTATGACTGGTTTAGGCTATCAATTCCAGTAGTCCCCAAGGGCCAGTTCATAATGTTAATGTGAACCGGAACTTGTAACAGAACAATAGTTAATTTTGCTTGCGTAGCCCCCAGGGACCGGTTTATACCTTTAGGATGAGCCGGTACCTTTCTGTCATGAAGCTTCTAAAAATCTTGATAGTCATCTTTGTAATCCAATTTAAGAGGAACAATCCATAACCTGAACTTGAGCAAATATGCATTAGCCCCCAAGTGCCAAGTGCATAACTCGTTATGTGCTTGGGACTTAAAATGACAGTTGATAAGAAGCAATATGCATTAGCCCCCATGTGCCAAGTGTATAACTTTGTTACGTGCTTGGGACTTCAAATGTACACTACCAACTCACTAAATGTCTCCTGCAGGCTAATCTGAGCAAAAAGGAATCTCAAATCACCGACCTTCAAGAAAATATCAAGTCCCAGCAAACAAAAACTTCCAAGGCTAAAGAAGAGCTCACCAGCGCTGTAGCTTTAAAAGCGAATGTGCAGGGGTGCTGAGAAATCAACTCTGCTAAAGCGGGCGAAGGACGCTGAAGCAGCCCTTAATCCGGTAACAGAAGAACTGACTGGCTTGAAGCGACAAATCAATGCAATGACCTCTGCTGTCTTCGGTAAATACCCTCTTCATAAGTTGTAAATAAGCAACCTCCATGAAACTGCCGGTTTACTATTATTTTGACCATTGCAGGTAGCCGTGTTACTCATCTTGGCTCAGACATGCGCAAAAAACTGAAGGCTGCTTATACACTGATAGAGAAATTATATACCAGCGTTCAACAGGTCATCTGCACAGCTTCCCATAATAAACCACCCCCAACTTTAATCAAGGAAACACTGGAAAAATTATCCATGATGCCTAGCCAGCTTGAGGAATTGAAGAAATCAGCTGCTAGGGCCGGTGCTTGCATTGACTCGGGCCAAGGCCTGGATATCTGACCTTGATCCGGAAGATATGGAAATGGCTATCCAGTCCAAAAAGAGGACGGGTCCGATTTTGATAATGACGACCTCAGGGCCATAACAAGGGAAATGCGTCCACTGGCCAGCAAACTGACCGAAGACACTGACTTGTCATTTTACCAGAAGATTTATGATGCCAACAACAAACGGGTTAACGCACCGACTTATGATGTGCAAAATCTTATCCCGCCAATCCGTAAGCATACCTATGCCCCTGATGTTGAACCGTCCACCCTTATAAGTGATGAAGCTGTCTTCCAAGCCTTTACTGGGATTGACTGGGCAGCCATTAACTTCTAACCACTGGGTGGAGAGGAGGAGGGTGAACCGGCGCAGGATGATCCACAACCTTCAGGTCAGCCTGGTGAAGAATCATGATCCGGAGGCCGATTTAGTTTCTGCACACTGCCATCCGTGTGATAAACAATTATCCTTTTGGGCCATCAAAGCGCCTTGTAATAGGCTAGTTTAAACACTTGGCCTGCTATGCCATCGTGCATATTCACTTTGCATAATACTGTTAACCGTCATGATTATGCTATGTCTGCTTATGATCCTTAGCAACTTTATTCAACCCTGTTTCTGCATATAACAAACTTAAAATGTCCTGGCGGTTTACCGCCGGACTGGTCATAATACCCAACATAAAACCAGGGTTTATAACCAAGGTTGTACCTTTAAGAAAATATGAAATACATCATACCTGTGACATTGAACCACTTCGTTGGTTTACCAACTTATTGTAGTAAGGGTGATAACCCAAATCTTGAGTACTGATAACTCCCAGCATGTTTTGCCGGTTTATAATGAAGCCGTACCGGGTTATAATAAACACCAGATTATTCATATATCATACTGGCAACTTGTAGTCAAAGCCAGACCGGGTTAACAAACGCCGGTTCTAATATAAACCTCATCAAAATAAACATCGAAAAGAAAGATTTGCGAAGAAAACATGCAAAAAGGCGAGGCTTTTCATGGGCTGCCAGGCCACTGAGTTGAACCTTTTGACAAAGCCTTATAAGATGGACCTCACATTAACCAATCGTCAATTTAACTATGACAAGTTCAGGGTCTTTATAAGATTGACTATCAAACGTTCGACGGGTCTTACCAGGATTACCTGGACGAAGTGACTTACTTAAAAAGGCAGGATAACCCGGGGGTTTAGGTGAATACACCTGGCTTCCAAGCCTGACTTTTATAGCATATTGCAAGGTTATATACTCTTTGTTCTTGTAGAAGCAAAGAGCCCCCAAGCAATATTTTGAGTTGTGCTCAGTGGGCGCCTATGTTTGAGTTGTGCTTTGCAACAAACTCACTTTGGCTCCTTATGATTTGGGTATGAAGCCCCGAAGCTCTTTTTTTGTAGCTTTATAAGCCAGATTAATGGATAATCAGAGCTCCGTTTTATAAACAGAAGCCCCCATGTAACAAAGAAAACTTTAAGGAAGAAAGGCAGAGGCCCCGCTTTAGCAAGTATGTCGGTTTATTATATTGATCATAATATATACATTGTTGAGAATATGTACATAATAGGAGCCTATGGCTCAGGTGTAGTAAGGCTGAAGATGAGCAATATTCCATGGTTGGCGGGTCTCCTCCTCCGATTTGCGTGAGTCTTTGTGCTCTCGAACATCGATATGGTAGTATGACCAGTTGTTCATATTCTTGCTGACCACAAAGGGTCCTTCCCAAGGTGGGGACAACTTGTGCATATCGGTCTGATCTTGGATAAGCCGGAGCACTAAGTCGCCTTCTTGGAAAGCTCTGGTTTTAACCCGGCGGCTGTGATAACGCTGCAGATCTTGCTGATAAATCGCCGAACGAGCCGCTGTTGTGTCCCGTTTTTCATCTAACAGGTCCAATGCGTCTTGGCGTGCTTGTTTGTTGTCCGCTTCAACGTAAGCTGCCACCCGAGGCGAGTCATGGTGAATGTCACTGGGGAGAACTGCTTCTGCTCCATAGACCATGAAGAAGGGTGTATAACCCATAGATCCATTGGGGGTGGTATT
The DNA here is from genome assembly GCF_002162155.2 of Triticum dicoccoides. Lineage (NCBI taxonomy): Eukaryota > Viridiplantae > Streptophyta > Magnoliopsida > Poales > Poaceae > Triticum > Triticum dicoccoides. Next base: position 224,444,154 of record NC_041385.1, read on the forward strand.
AATGCTCCACAATACAGAAGGCAACTCTTCCACCCAACAACCCGACGTCCTCTGCAATGGAACCATAAGCCGGGGCTTGATGCCTTTCAGGATTTCTTGATTAGCTCTCTCAGCTTGACCATTAGACTGTGGGTGAGCCACTGATGACACATCAAGCCGGATGTGCTCTCGTTGACAAAAGTCTTCCATAGCCCCCTTGGAGAGATTCGTGCAATTATCTGTTATGATGTTGTGTGGAAAACCAAAACGGAAAATCACTTTCTTCATGAATTGAACCACCGTGGCTGCATCATACTTGCTGACTGGCTTCGCCTCTACCCACTTAGTGAACTTATCAACCGCCACCAGAAGGTGGGTCTTCTTATCCTTGGACCTCTTAAAGGGCCAAACCATATCCAGCCCCCAAGTTGCAAACGGCCAAGTGATTGGAATCATCCTCAACTCCTAAGCCGGAACATGGGCTCGGCGTGAAAACTTCTGACAACTGTCACACTTCCTGACCAAATTATCCGCATCAGCATGAGCCGTTAGCCAGTAGAAACCATGTCGGAAAGCTTTAGCCAGAAGGGGATTGTGGTCATTTTGAACCGACATGATGACCACAATCCCCTTCGTGGATTTCACGTAAAATCTCACAACCTTCTTTAGGAGAAACACAACGCTGAAACGCCCCCGAGACACTGTAATGATGTAACTCACCATTGACAATAGTCATGGACTTGGACCGCCGGATTATCTGCCTGGCCAAAACTTCGTCCTCAGGTAACACACCCTGGTCATATACGCTAGGTATGGCACCGTCCAATCAGGGATAGCATGAAGAACTGACACCAATTGAGCCTCCGGGTCAGGAACAGCCAGATCCTCCTCCGTTGGTAGTTTGACCGACGGGTTATGCAAAACGTCAAGAAAGACATTGGACGGCACCGGTTTACGCTGAGCCCCCAGCCGCTTAAAGCGTCCGCCGCTTCATTCTTGCGCCGATCAATGTGCTCGACCTGGTAACCCTTGAAGTGACCAGCAATAACATCCACCTCACGCCGATAAGCTGCCATGAGTGGATCCTTAGAATCCCAAGTGCCAGAGACTTGCTGAGCCACTAAATCGGAGTCCCCAAAGCATCGTACCCGGATTAAGTTCGTTTCCTTAGCCACCCGAAGACCGTGGAGCAGGGCCTCATACTCAGATGCATTGTTAGTACAAGGAAACATCAAGCGGAGAACATAATAAAATTTGTCACCTCGAGGGGAAGTAAGAACCACTCAAGCCCCCGAGCCCTCCAATTGTCTGGACCCGTCGAAGTGAATAGTCCAGTATGTGTTATCTGGTTTATCCTCCAGCGCCTGCAACTCTGTCCAGTCATTGATGAAATCCACGAGCGCTTGGGACTTGATGGCCGTACGAGGCATATATTTTAACCCGTGAGGTCCAAGCTCGATAGCCCACTTAGCAACTCGGCCAGTTGCTTCCCCGTTCTGGATGATATCTCCCAAAGGAGCGGAACTGACCATAGTGATGGGATGGCCCTGAAAATATTGCTTAAGCTTCCGGCTCGCCATAGAAACTCCATACACAAGCTTCTGCCAATGTGGATATCTCTGCTTCGACTCAATAAGCACCTCACTGATATAATAAACCGGCTGCTGAACCAGATACTCCTTACCTGCCTCCTTGTTCTCCACCACAATAGCCACGCTGATAGCCAGGGCGTTAGCAGCCACATATAACAACGATGGTTCTTTATCAATAGGGGCAGCAAGAACAGGTGGCTCGGCTAACTGCTTCTTCAGATCCTCAAACGCCGCATTAGCAGCATCACTCCAGACAAAGTTGTCTGTCTTTTTCATCATTTGATATAAAGGGATAGCCTTCTCTCCCAACCGGATGATAAACTGGCTTAGCGCTGCAATACGACCCGCCAGACGTTGAACATCGTTGGTACATGTCGGTTTAGCCAGAGACATGATAGCTTTGATCTTTTCCAGATTAGCTTCAATGCCCCTGTTAGATACCAGAAAACCCAAGAGCTTGCCTGCCGGTACACCAAAAACACACTTGGCCGGATTAAGCATCATCTTATAAATCCGGAGATTATCAAAAGTTTCCTTCAAATCATCTATTAATGTCTCCGCCTTCCTGGACTTCACCACAATATCATCCACATAAGCATGAACATTGCGCCCAATCTGATTATGAAGACAATTCTGCACACATCGCTGATAAGTCGCTTGGGCACTCTTGGGCCCAAAAGGCATAGATACATAGCAGAAGGCTCCAAAGGGAGTTATAAAAGCTGTCTTCTCCTGGTCCTTAACTGCCATTTTGATCTGATGATAACCTGAATAAGCATCCAAAAAGGTCAAACGCTCACAATCCGCCATAGCATCAATAATTTGATCAATACGAGGGAGAGAAAAGGGATCAGCTGGACAAGCCTTGTTCAAATCTGTGTAATCCACACACATACGCCAAGTGACGTTCTTCTTAAGTACTAGCACCGGGTTAGCTAACCACTTAGGGTGAAAAACCTCCACAATAAACCCTACCTCCTCACCGATGGCTTTGCGTCTTTCTTCATTGAACCGGCGGAGAAACTGCTTGACCGGTTTAAACTTGGGATCGATATTAAAAGTGTGCTCAGTGAGTTCCCTCGGTACACTCAGCATGTCAGAAGGTTTCCATGCAAAGATGTCCAGGTTCTCACGGATGAACTCGATGAGCGCACTTTCCTATTTGGGATCCAGGTTAGCGCTGATGCTAAACTGCTTGGATGAATCGCCAGGAACAAAATCGACCAGCTTAGTCTCATCAGCCGATTTAAACTTCAAAGCCAGATCATGCTCTGTAGTTGGTTTTTTCAAAGAAGTCATATCCGCCGGATCAACATTGTCCTTGTAGAACTTCAACTCCTCTGTTGCACAAACCGACTCAACATAGGCCGCATCACCTTCCTCACATTCCAAAGCGATCTTATAGCTTCCTTGTACTGTGATGGCCCCCTTATGACCCGGCATCTTGAGCTGCAGATAAACATAACAGGGCCTTGCCATGAACTTAGCATAAGCCGGCTGTCCAAACAGGGCATGGTACGGGCTCTTGATTTTTACCACTTCAAAAGTCAATGTCTCTAATCTTGAATCATGATCATCTCCAAAAGCAACCTCCAGAGCTATCTTACCGACTGGATAAGCCGATTTACCAGGCACCACACCGTGGAAAATGGTGTTTGGCGGTTTAAGATTTTTGTTTGTCAACCCCATACGATGGAAGGTTTCATAATACAAGATGTTAATACTGCTCCCTCCATCCATGAGCACCTTGGTGAACTTATAACCTCCAACTTGAGGCGCCACCACCAACGCGAGATGACCCGGATTATCAACCCGGGGCGGATGATCCGATCGACTCCACATAATAGGCTGTTCAGACCAGTGCAAGTAACAGGGCACCGCCAGTTCAATGGAGTTCACTACCCTTTTATGAAGTTTTTGATCGCGCTTGCATAGGCTAGTGGTGAAGACATGATACTGCCCACTATTCAACTGCTTTGGGTGGCTCTGGTAACCTGACTGTTGCTGCTGCTGACTCCCCTATTGATTATAACCACCTTGGTTACCCTGATTGCCATGTCCGCTTTGATTACCTTGAAATCCTGAGCCAGAACTACCTCCACCATAACCCGGCCCATGAGACCCAGGTCCTGAACCGCCGGATGGTCCATGATCATATCGGAAAAGATCTGAGTTTTTGAACTCCCGCATAATAAAGCAATCCTTCTAGAGGTGCATAGCTGGCTTTTCTCGTGTCCCGTGCCTTGGGCAAGGCTGATTTAACAGGCGCTGAAGATTGACACCTGATCCTCCACTCCGCGGGGGCGGTTTACCCTTATGACACTGACCATTATCCTGCGCGTTGGTGTTAGCCACAAAATCTGAACTATTATTTGCTTTACGCTTACCATTGTTTCCATTGTTTCTATGGCCCGCCGGGTTATCCTGCTGCCCTTTGGTGCCGCCGCTCTTCTTTCCCTTTCCCGGCATTTCATCGCCAGACTCGGGGTCCTTGGTACTATCAGAGTCGGCATACTTAACCAGAGCTGCCATAAGTGTTCCCATGTCATTGCAGTGACGCTTGAGCCGTCCCAACTTCACCTTCAGAGGCTTAAACCGGCAATTTCCCTCCAATGTTATGACTGCTGAATCGGCATTGATGCAGTCCGATGAATGCAATATTTTCGAAACCTGGTGCACCCAATGGGTTGTCGATTCACCTTCTTCTTGGACACAGGCGGCTAAATCCACAATTGACATGGGCTGCTTGCACGTATCCTTGAAATTCAGTATAAACCGGGCCTTTAACTCGGCCCGTGACCCAATGGAGTTAGCTGGCAAACTTTTCAGCCAAGTGTGAGCTGTTCCTTCCAACATCATGGTGAAGTACTTAGCACATGTCGCCTCATCCACATCCAGCATCTCCATTTCCATCTCATAGCTTTCGACCCATGACTCGGGGGGGGGGTAAGTCAGCAGTGTAATTGGGCACTTTACAAGGGCCCTTGAAGTCCTTGGGTAGCCGCACATTGCGTAGAGCCGGGGTGAGACACGGCACCCCCCAAGAACTAAAAACAACACCTGGTTCCACTGAAGTTGTCGGACGAACCGGAGTAAGCTGACGGTCCACGTACTGCGCTGCTAACTCGGCTTCTCGATGCGCTCTACCGTGATACACCACGTCCTGAGCATTTGCACCACCGCCCGCTGGGTTAGGCCCTCGAGGGGCGTTTGGTTCCGCACAATGCTTGACACAGCCGGTTCATCAATATGCCTGCTGTAACTCCAGCTCGGGCGAGGGGTTGAAGGAATCCTGTCGCGACTATACGAATAAGCCTGCTGCTGAACCAGAGCCGTTTGAAGGAGCTCTCAGGCACGTCGCGTCTCAACCGCTGCTGGAGACTCGCCTTCTATTGGAGTAGCTGCCAATCGCGACGCCACAACGATCATGTTATCCAAAGGGGTGGAAAAGTGACCCGATGGTGTCAGCATGTACTGAGGCGGGTCATGGTTCCGTCGAGGCGGGTCCGTCGTCCGTGGCTGATCCGGTGCTCCTGTCCCAGGTGCTTCAATCCGGTTTATCGTTGCCGGGTTACTGGTTCCCGCTCTTGCGTGTTAAAGAGGTTCATTGCTTCATAAACCGGTGGTAGACAAGACCGATGCCTCCTCCTCAACACGTCATTTGAAGCGTTCTGATCCAGCATGAGTCGGTAATTTTTGGCCTGAATCCGCTGGGCCTGAGCATCCGAAGCGGCCCGCTCCTTAGCCATCCTGGTTTCCTCAGCCGCCAAGTCCTCCTTGGCCTGAGCTATCTGATCTCGCAGCTTCATGACCTCCGCATTATGCTGATCTCGATTATCTGGATTAACCTCTGTGGTCAACAATGTTGTCCAGGCGTCCAATAAGCCGGACAGGACTTGAGCCGGCGGTCGCGCGGGGCCTCCTGCCCTGGTGTCGATCCAGAAATCATCACCGCTGCAGCTGAGGAGTACTGTGTGGGCTGTGTACCGGCCATGAAGATCGCAACCCGGTTTGGCGGTTCAAGGGGGTACGAAATACTATCGCCATCAGAACAGCCCCCGAACCGGCCATCTTGCAGTTGGTACAGTGACTCGGTCTCACCGGTGGATGATTCGCCATCTGAATAAACAACCGTCTTACTGTCGGATACCGGTTCAGACTCCGCACCATCGATGAATCCTACAAACGGATGCTTCATGGCGGGCTGAACCTGGGCGGGGCTTGCATGCTGAGCCGTCTCGATGAGGTCGGCGCATATGTCTGGCTCAGGGCCCGGTTTGCCGATCTTGCCAATGAAGACATGAATTCCTCCAAAGGGGACCCGGTACCCATACTCAATTGAGCCGGCGTCGGGGCCCCAGCCTGCGTCGTCGATGTAGAGCTTGCCGCGACGACTCTTGGTCATCCGGCCTACTGTGTATCCCTTGAGTCCTTCGAAATTGTCCTCTAAGAACTTGAAACCATCATGCGATAGCCCCACGGTGGGCGCCAACTGTCGTGGAATTATCACGTTAGATGTCCTAGTGTGAGGACTTAGTCGTGGAGCCATCACAACGAGATTAGCTTAAAGGGGTTAAACCGGACAAAGGACACGGGGATTTGATACTGGTTCGGCCCCTTACGGTGAAGGTAAAATCCTACGATCTAGTTGTGGTGGAATTGATGGGGTTTCGATGACTAGGGAGCGAATCCGCTTTGCCTAGCTCTCGAGTTGTTGTTTCTTGTCCTTGAACTGCCGCCGGGTCGTCCCTTTATATACACAGGTTGACGCCCGACGGTTTACAGAATCTCGGCTGGCTCATACACGTGTCCGGCTCGGTTTCTACCCTTTCCTATCTTACAACACAAGTTACATAGTTTATGGCGGTTTATGTCTACGGTCTCTAATCCGTCTTTGGGCCCTGGACCTCTAAATCTCTATAGTAAAGTGCCATACTCCTTGTCTTCATGGGCTTCAATATGGATGACTCGTTACAGGTATAACCCGGCCCTGCCTGGGCGGTTTATACTCAGTAGTTATATCCCCAATAGCGGTTGAAGCTTGGAAGGCTGTGGAGCTTCTTCAGACGGCGGTGGCCTAGCAGGCGACTTACTCCTACAACCGCGATCGAATCCATTCAAATCCGCGTATGAGTTGAAGTTTCAGTCGGCGTGTTGAGTCGACGGCGGTTTCCAGTAGTGAATGACATCGACGCCAGGCTAGTGGTAATCAATATGTCCAAAATCAGGCGGATCAGGTGCGTGCACGTCAAGAGGCAGAGATGATGGCTCAGCCGGCGGCTCTTCGACAACCTCAATTGAATCCACTGGCGTCCATGGAAGCCGGAGTGACTTCCAGGACAGTGAGTGTGTCGTTCTTGGTGCCGGCTCTGCGCAATGACCGGTTGCCCAAGGACTTCAAGGGCCCTCAAAAGATACCTAATTACACTACGGATCAGCCTTCGGATGCTTGCATTGAGAGCTATGGGTTGGCCATGGAGATGTTGGACGTTAATGATGTTGTGTGCACCAAATACTTCACCATGATTTTGGATGGGCCGGCTCACACCTGGTTAAAGGGATTGCCTCCTAATTCCATCAACTCATGCACTGAGTTGAAGACACGGTTCATTCAGAATTTCAAGGATACATGTAAGCAGCCTATGTCGATCATCGACCTAGACACTTGCATCCAGCGTGAGGATGAGTCGACCTCCCATTGGGTTCGCCGGGTCTCGTCCATTATTCACTCATCGGATAACACCAACGCTGGTTCTGCTGTTTTGATTCTGGAGAAGAATTGCCGGTTTACTCCCCTCAAACAGAAGTTAGGGAGGCTTCATCGTCATTGCAATGACATGGCGGCTCTTATCAAATATGCCAACTTGGACAATACTAAGGATCCTGATTCAGATGAGGGAAAATCTGGTAAGGGGACGAAAAACAGCAAGGGGCAGTAGCAGAATACAACAGGTCAGGGTCAAGATAACAATGGTAAGTGCAAGCACACACGGTAGATCAGATTTTGTCGCCAACACTAATGCACGGAACGGTGATTGCCGTCGTAAGGGAAGATTCCAGCCCCAGTCTGGAGGGCCGAAGTTCAATTTAGAGGCAATGTTGAACGAACCTTGCCCAAAACATAGTCGCCTCGATAAGCCGGCAACCCACCTGTGGAAAGATTGCAGTATCATGAGGGAGTACAGGAATTAGAGCCTTCACCAGGTCCACAATAACGGTAACGACCCGCACGGCGGGTCAGGATCCGGTTCACACGGGTCCGGCTTTGGAGGTGGCGGTTCAAATTCTGGTTTTCAAGGTCAGAATAATCAAGGCGGCTTTAACTAGCAGAATTAGGGCAATCAGCAACAACAATCAGGGTATGAGAGCAACCCGAAGCAGTTAAGTAGCGACCAATATCATGTTTTACTACTAGCTTATGCAAGCGAGACTAGAAAGTTCATAAGCGAGATGTGAGTGCGGTTGAGCCGGTTGTACCTTGATACTTGCGATGGTCAGAGCAGCCAGTCGTATGGAGCCGTGAGGATCACCCGCTCCAGGCTGATAATCCGGGTCAGCTGGCTTTGTTGGTAGCTCCTCAGGTCAGAGGTTATAAGTTTACTAAGGTGCTCATGGACGGAGGCAGCAACATCAACATCCTTTACTATGATACTTTTCACCGGATGATTCTAACTGACAAAGATCTTAAGCCGTCTTCTACAGTCTTTCATGGCGTGGTGCCTAGTAAGTCAGCATACCCAGTGGGTAAGATCGCTTTGGAGGTACTTTTGGTAATGAGTATAATTACAGAGCAGAGACACTAACCTTTTAGGTGGTCAAAATTAAAAGCCCCTATCATGCTCTGTTCGGGCGGCCGGCTTACGACAAATTTATGCCACGACCGTGTTATGTGTATCTGCAGCTTAAAATGCCAGGTCGCAAGGGTACCATTACAGTACATGGGACAGGAAGATAGCTCTAGAATGTGAGGAAGGCGATGATGCTTATGCTGAGGCTGTTTGCACAACAAAAGGAGCTGAAGTTTTAGAAGGAAAATGTTGATCCGGTAGATATTATCTCTTTGAAAAAGCCAACAATAGAGCATGCGCGGTGTTGAAGTTTAAGTCGGTAGATGACACCAAACAGATTGCTTTTGTCCCTGGCGACTCCTCCAAACAGTTCACTATTGGTGCTAATATGGATCCGAAATAGGAAAGCGCGCTCATCGAGTTCATCTGTGAGAACCGGGACATCTTTACATGGAAGCCTTCAGACATGCCAGGTGTACCGAGGGAACTCGCTGAGCACACTCTCAAAATTGATCCTAAATTTAAGCCGGTCAAGCAATTCCTTTGTCGTTTTAATGAAGAGAGGCGCAAGGCCATCGGAGAAGAAGCGGCGGCTCTTGGCAGCTGGGTTCATCATTGAAGTTTTTCACCCTAAGTGGTTCGCTAACCCGATGCTGGTACTTAAGAAAAATGGCACTTTGCGCATGTGTGTGGATTACACAGACCTTAATAAAGCTTGTCCCGCTGATCCCTTTGCCCTCCCCCGTGTCGATTAGAACATAGATGCTACAGCGGGTTGTGAGCGCTTGTGTTTTCTAGATGGTTACTCTGGATACGATCAGATCAAGATGGCAGTCAAAGACCAAGAGAAGATGGCTTTCATCACACCTTTTGGAGTTTTCTGCTATGTGTCTATGCATTTTGGGCTTAAGAGTGCCCATGCGACTTATCAGTGTTGTGTGCAGAACTACTTTCACAGTCAGATTGGGCGGAATGTTCATGCCTATGTGGATGATATTGTCGTGAAGTCCAGAAAGAAGGAGGCTCTATTGGAGGATCTAAATGAGACCTTTGATAATCTCCGAGTCTACAAGAGGATGCTTAACCCAGCCAAATGTGTTTTTGGTGTTCCTGCAGGCAAGCTTTTGGGTTTCTTGGTTTCTAAGAGAGGTATCCAAGCTAACCCAGAGAAAATCAAGGCTATTACCTCATTGGCTAAGCCGACGTGTGTCAGTGATGTTCAGCACTCGCGGGCCATATTACCGCTTTGAGCTTATTCATAAGCCGCCTCGGCAAAAGGCTATTCCTCTGTACCAGATGATGAAGAAAATATATAATTTTGTTTGGAGTGACGCTGCTAATGAGGCATTTGAGGCACTTAAGAAGCAGCTGGTTGAGCCATCGGTTCTTGCGGCTCCTATTGAGAAGGAACCTTTGCTCTTATATGTGGCAGCAAATAGCAGAGCCGTCAGTGTAGCAATTGTGGTGGAAAGGAAAGAGCCGGGTAAGGAGTATCCAGTTCAACGACCAGCTTATTATGTCAGTGAGGTCTTGATTGAGTCAAAACAAAGATACCCCCATTGGCAGAAGCTAGTAATGGGGTGTTCATGGCCAGTCGCAAGTTGAAGCAGTACTTTTTGGGTCATCCTATTATGGCGGTTAGCTTTACTCCCTTGGGTGACATTATTCAAAACAGAGTAGCCACAGTTCATGTGGCCAAGTGGGCTATCGAGATTGGACCCCATGGTCTAAAGTATATGCCAAGGACATCCATCAAGTCTCAAGGTCTGGTGGATTTCATCAATGACTGGACAGAATTGCAGATGCTTGAAGATAAGCCGGACAATACTTATTGGACAATTCACTTCGACGTGTCTAGGCAGCTTGAGGGCTCAGGAGCCGGAGTTGTCATGACTTCCCCACGAGGGGATAAGTTTTGTTATGTGCTATGACTAATGTTCCCTTGCACTAATTATGTAGCTGAGTATGAGGCCTTGCTTCATGGCCTGCGAGCGGCCAAGGAGATGAATTTAAGCCGGGTCAGGTGTTTTGGCGACTCAGACTTGGTGGCTTAGCAAGTTTCAGGTACTTGGGATTCTAAAGACTCGCTCATGGAAACTTATCACCGGGCAGTTGATGCCATCGCTGGTCATTTGAAGGGTTACCAGGTGGAGAACATTGATCACAAAAAGAACGAGGCGGCCGATGCTTTAATCCGGCTAGGATCTCAGCGTATGCCGGTGCCCCCAATATTTCCTTGACATTTTACATAACCCTTCAATTAAGCTACCAACAGAGGAGGATCTTGCCATCCCTGACCCGGATGCACAATTAGTGGTGGCTCTCCACGCCACCCCTGATTGGATAGTTCCTAATTAGGCATATATGACCTCGGGAGAGTTGCCTGAGGATGAAGCTCTGGCTCGGCAAGTAACCCGGTTTTCTAAATCCATGACTATTATCAATGGCGAGTTGCACCGAGGCAGTGTCACAGGCGTGTTTCAGCGATGTGTTTCTCCTGAAGAGGGCCGTGAAATTCTAAGGGAGATCCATGAAGGGGACTGTGGCCATCATGTTGTCTCTAAATCCATTGTGGCCAAAGCTTTTCTTCATGGGTTTTATTGGTTAACAGCTCATGCTAATGCAGAGGATCTGGTTAGTAAATGTGATGGTTGTCAGAAATTTTCTCGGTGGACTCATGTGTCGGCTCAAGAATTGAGGATGATTCCAATTACTTGGCCATTTGCGATCAGGTGGCTTGATATGGTTGGACCTTTCAAAAGGTCTAAGGATAAGAAAACCCACCTCTTGGTGGCGATTGATAAGTTCACTAAGTGGGTTGAAGCAGAACCAGTCAACAAGTGTGATGCAGCCACAACGGTTCAATTCATGAAAATTGTAATCTTTCGTTTTGGTTATCCTCATAGCATCATAACTGATAATGGCACTAATCTGTCCAAAGGTGCTATGAAAGAGTTATGTCAACAAGAGCATATTCGTCTTGACATCTCATATGTAGCTCATCCCCAATCCAATGGTCAAGCTGAACGAGCCAATCAAGAAATTTTGAAAGGAATCAAACACCGGCTTATGGTCCCTGTGCAAAGGACGCCGGGTTGTTGGGTCGAGGAGTTGCCTTCCGTGCTATGGAGTATAAACACCACCCCCAACAGATCGACGGGTTACACACCTTTCTTCATGGTTTACGGAGCTGAGGCGGTTCTTCCAAGTGACATCTGTCATGACTCGCCCCGCGTGGCGACTTATGTTGAAGCTGATAATGAAAAAGCATGTCAGGATGCTCTTGATTTGTTAGATGAGGAGCGTGACCTGGTGGCGGCTCGTTTAGTCATATACCAGCAAGATTTGCGTTGTTATCATAGCCGTCGAGTTAAAACTTGAACTTTTCAAGAAGGCGACTTGGTGCTCCAACTCATCCAGGATCAAACAGATATGCACAAGTTATCCCCGCCTTGGGAAGGTCCCTTTGTGGTCAGAATGAATCTTAACAACGTGACATACTACCTCATTGATATACAAGAAACAAGGACTCGCGCACATCAGAGGAGGAGACCTACCGGCCGTGGAATATTACTCATTTGCGACCGTATTACACTTGAGCCACCGACTCTTGTGATGTACATACCTTCCGCAATGTATATATTTTGATCAGTATAATAAAGCCGGTATCCCTGAAAGTTCGGGGCCTCTGTCGTTTCATTCCAAAGTGTAAGTCTTTATTGTCTATTTATAAAGGTCATTTGGGGGCTTCATGTTCAATGAATATAGATCGCTCACCCATCTTGATCCGGCCTCCGGCCACCTTATTAGACATTTGGGGGCTTCCCGTTCAATGAACATAGCTCGCTCACCCATCTTAATCCGGCCTCCGGCCACCTTATTGGACATTTGGGGGCTTCCTGTTCGACGAATATAGCTCGCTCACCCATCTTGATCCGGCCTTTGTCCACCTTATTGGACATTTGGGGGCTTCCTGTTCAATGAAAATATCTCGCTCACCCATTTTGATCCGGCCTCCGGCCTCGTCATTGGTCACATGGGGGCTTCCTGCTCACAGAGCATAGCTGTTCACACCCATGTGATCCGGTTTCCAAGTCGAACATTGAGTTAAACATGTCTATTTGCTTGATGCTACTCTGCTAGGTGACTTGCCAAACTCTTGACAATTATTCTTTTCAATAAGACCCTGAACTTATCAAGGTTCAAACAGCCGCCTTTGTCACGTGGGAGCCGGCCTACAGAGAGCTAGGATAAACTCACCTATTGTCGCACCCTCTCCGCTATGTGGCCCATTTGTACTCTTACCAGTTACTCTTTTAAATAAGACCCTGAACTGGTTAAGGTTAAAACAACGGATTTATGTCACATGAGATCCGGCTTACGGGATAAAACTGATTTTTTTTTTCAAAAAACATAATCGAGAAACTCTTCTGGACCTGTCAAGCTTCTGGCTTACAGATTTATTTATTCACAACATCATTATGCTCTTGGTCTATAGGTATGACTTCATATTTTGAATAAGTACTTGGGTTTTTCAACCCGCCCTAGTTATAGACTCTGAGTCACCAGGATATATTATGTTGGCCATTATGACCCGCCCGGGCATAAGCTGCTAGGGTGTCTGTTATTCACTATGTATGCAGGAAGCTTGCAAAATATATAATATTCCTTACACGATCATCAAAAGCATATGGAAAAGTCTTAAGCAGTTTCGAAAGCTAAAACATGCACGATGGCATGATAGATCATTGTTTTCACTAGCCTATTACAAGGCTCTCCAAGCCCAAATGATTAAGTGTTTTGTAAAAGAGGCGCCGTCATACAATCTGAGAGTCGCCCTGTGGATCAGTTATCCTGGCCTTGGCGAGTTGAAGCTTCTGGGTCATCCTACGCCGGCTCTTCCTCTTCTTCTTCCGTCGCCTGGAAGTTCGGCGATGCCCAGTTGAGGCCAGTCAGTGTTGGGGAACGTAGCAGAAATTCAAAATTTTCCTACGTGTCACCAAGATCTATCTATGGAGAAACCAGCAACGAGGGGAAGGAGAGTGCATCTACATACCCTTGTAGATCTCTAAGCGGAAGCGTTCAAGAGAACAGGGTTGAAGGAGTCGTACTCGTCGTGATCCAAATCACCGGAGATCCTAGTGCCGAACGGACGGCACCTCCGCGATCAACACACGTACAGCCCGGTGACGTCTCCCACACCTTGATCCAGTAAGGAGAGAGGGAGAGGTTGAGGAAGACTCCATCCAGCAGCAGCACAACGGCGTGGTGGTGGTGGAGGAGCGTGGCAATCCAGCAGGGCTTCGCCAAGCACCACGGGAGAGGAGGAGTAGGGAGAGAGGCAGGGCTGCACCAAGAGGGAGAGGTTCTCGTGTCTATAGCAGCCCCAAGCCTCAAGTATATATAGGGGAGGGAGAGGGCTGCGCCCCCATCTAGGGTTTCCCCCCCAAGGGGTGCGGCCAGCCCTAGATGGGGCTTGGGGAGGCGGCCAAGAGGGGGAGAGAGGGGAGGCGCGCCTGGGGTGGGCCTTAGGGCCCATCTGCCCTAGGGTTTGCCCCCTCCCACTCTCCCTTGCGCCTTGGGTCCCTTGTGGGGGGCGCACCAGCCCTCCTAGGGGCTGGTCCCCTCCCACACTTGGCCCACGCAGCCTTCTGGGGCAGGTGGCCCCACTTGGTGGACCCCCGGGACCCTCCCGGTGGTCCCGGTACATTACCGATATCGCCCGAAACTTTTCCGTTGACCAAAACAGGACTTCCCATATATAAATCTTTACCTCCGGACCATTCCGGAACTCCTCGTGACGTACGGGATCTCATCCGGGACTCCGAACAACATTCGGTAACCACATACAAACTTCCTTTATAACCCTAGCGTCATCGAACCTTAAGTGTGTAGACCCTACGGGTTCGGGAGACATGCAGACATGACCGAGACGTTCTCCGGTCAATAACCAACAGCGGGATCTGGATACCCATGTTGTCTCCCACATGTTCCACGATGATCTCATCGGATGAACCACGATGTCAAGGACTCAATCGATCCCATATACAATTCCCTTTGTCTAGCGGTATTGTACTTGCCCGAGATTCGATCGTTGGTATCTCGATACCTTGTTCAATCTCGTTACCGGCAAGTCTCTTTACTCGTTCCGCAACACATCATCCTGTGATCAACTCCTTGATCACATTGTGCACATTCTGATGATGTCCTACCGAGTGGGCCCAGAGATACCTCTCCGCTTACACGGAGTGACAAATCCCAGTCTCGATTCGTGCCAACCCAATGGACACTTTCGAAGATACCTGTAATGCACCTTTATAGTCACCCAGTTACGTTGTGACGTTTGGTACACCCAAAGCATTCCTACGGTATCCGGGAGTTGCACAATCTCATGGTCTAAGGAAATGATACTTGACATTAGAAAAGCTTTAGCATACGAACTACACGATCTTTTGTGCTAGGCTTAGGATTGGGTCTTGTCCATCACATCATTCTCCTAATGATGTGATCCCGTTATCAATGACATTCAATGTCCATGGTCAGGAAACCGTAATCATCTATTGATCAACGAGCTAGTCAACTAGAGGCTTACTAGGGACATGGTGTTGTCTATGTATCCACACATGTATCTGAGTTTCCTATCAATACAATTATAGCATGGATAATAAACGATTATCATGAACAAGGAAATATAATAATAACTAATTTATTATTGCCTCTAGGGCATATTTCCAACAGTCTCCCACTTGCACTAGAGTCAATAATCTAGTTCACATCGCCATGTGATTAACACTCACAGGTCACATCGCCATGTAACCAACATCCAAAGAGTTTACTAGAGTCAATAATCTAGTTCACATCACTATTTGATTAGCACTCAATGAGTTCTGGGTTTTGATCATGTTGCTTGTGAGAGAGGTTATAGTCAACGGGTCTGGACCTTTCAGATCCGTGTGTGCTTTACAAATCTCTATGTCATCTCCTAGATGCAGCTACCACGCTCTATTTGGAGCTATTCCAAATAACTGTTCTACTTGGAGCTATTCTAAATTGTTGCTCCATTATATGTATCTGGTATCTCTACTCAGAGCTATCCGGATAGGTGTTAAGCTTGCATCGACGTAACCCTTTACGACGAACTCTTTTACCACCTCCATAATCGAGAAAATTCCTTAGTCCACTAGTTACTAAGGATAACTTTGACCGCTGTCCTGTGATCCATTCATGGATCACTCTTGTACCCCTTGACTGACTCATGGCAAGGCACACTTCAGGTGCGGTACACAGCATAGCATACTGAAGAGCCTACGTCTTAAGCATAGGGGACGACCTTCGTCCTTTCTCTCTATTCTGCCGTGGTCGAGCTTTAAGTCTTAACTTCGTACCTTACAACTCAGGCAAGAACTCCTTCTTTGACTGGTCCATCTTGAACACCTTCAAGATCATGTCAAGGTATGTGCTCATTTGAAAGTACCATTAAGCGTTTTGATCTATCCTTATAGATCTTGATGCTCAATGCTCAAGTAGCTTAATCCAGGCTTTCCATTGAAAAACACTTTCAAAATAACCCTATATGCTTTCCAGAAATTCTACGTCATTTCTGATCAACAATATGTCAACAACATATACTCATCAGAAATTCTATAGTGCTCCCACTCACTTCTTTGGAAATACGAGTTTCTCATAAACTTTGTACAAACCCAAAATCTTTGATCATCTCATCAAAGCATACATTCCAACTCCGAGATGCTTACTCCAGTCCTTAGAAGGATTGCTGGAGCTTTGCATATTTATTAGCATCTTTCAGGATTGACAAAACCTTCCGGTTGTATCACATACAACCTTTCCTCAAAAACCGTCGAGGAAACAATGTTTTGACATCCTATCTGCAAGATTTCATAAATAAAGCAGTAATCGCTAATATAATTCCTGTTGGAAATATGCCCTAGAGGCAATAATAAATTGATTATTATTATATTTCCTTGTTCATGATAATCGTTTATTATCCATGCTAGAATTGTATTGATAGGAAACTCAGATACATGTGTGGATACATAGACAACACCATGTCCCTAGTAAGCCTCTAGTTGACTAGCTCGTTAATCAATAGATGGTTACGGTTTCCTGACCATGGACATTGGATGTCGTTGATAACGGGATCACATCATTAGGAGAATGATGTGATGGACAAGACCCAATCCTAAGCCTAGCACAAGATCATGTAGTTCGTATGCTAAAGCTTTTCTAATGTCAAGTATCATTTCCTTAGACCATGAGATTGTGCAACTCCCGGATACCGTAGGAGTGCTTTGGGTGTGCCAAACGTCACAACGTAACTGGGTGGCTATAAAGGTACACTACGGGTATCTCTGAAAGTGTTTGTTGGGTTGGCACGAATCGAGATTGGGATTTGTCACTCCGTGTAAACGGAGAGGTATCTCAGGGCCCACTCGGTAGGACATCATCATAATGTGCACAATGTGACCAAGGGGTTGATCACGGGATGATGTGTTACGGAACGAGTAAAGAGACTTGCCGGTAACGAGATTGAACAAGGTATCGGTATACCGACGATCGAATCTCGGGCAAGTACCATACCGCTAGACAAAGGGAATTGTATACGGGATTGATTGAGTCCTTGACATCGTGGTTCATCCGATGAGATCATCGTGGAACATGTGGGAGCCAACATGGGTATCCAGATCCCGCTGTTGGTTATTGACCGGAGAACATCTCGGTCATGACTACATGTCTCCCGAACCCGTAGGGTCTACACACTTAAGGTTCAATGACGCTAGGGTTATAAAGGAAGCTTGTATGTGGTTACCGAATGTTGTTCGGAGTCCCGGATGAGATCCCGGACGTCACGAGGAGTTCCGGAATGGTCCGGAGGTAAATATTTATATATAGGAAGTCCTGTTTCGGCCATCGGGACAAGTTTCGGGGTCATCGGTATTGTACCGGGACCACCGGAAGGGTCCCGGGGGCCCACCGGGTGGGGCCACCTGCCCCGGGGGGCCACATGGGCTGTAGGGGGTGCGCCTTGGCCTACATGGGCCAAGGGCACCAGCCCCAAGAGGCCCATGCGCAAGGAAACTTGGGGAGGGAAGAGTCCTCAAAGGGGAAGGCACCTCCGAGGTGCCTTGGGGAGGATGGACTCCTCCCCATCCTTAGCCGCACCCCTTCCTTGGAGGAGGGGGCAAGGCTGCGCCCTCCCCCTCTCCCTTGGCCCTATATATAGTGGGGAAAAGGAGGAGCAATCATACCTAAGGCCTTTGGTTGCCTCCCTCTCCCTCCCGTGACACATCTCCTCTCCCGTAGGTGCTCGGCGAAGCCCTGCAGGATTGCCACGCTCCTCCACCACCACCACGCCGTTGTGCTGCTGTTGGATGGAGTCTTCCTCAACCTCTCCCTCTCTCCTTGCTGGATCAAGGCGTGGGAGACATCGTCGAGCTGTACGTGTGTTGAACGCGGAGGTGCCGTCCGTTCGGCACTAGGATCATCGGTGATCTGAATCACGACGAGTACGACTCCATCAACCCCGTTCACTTGAACGCTTCCGCTTAGCGATCTACAAGGGTATGTAGATGCACTCTCCTTCCCTCGTTGCTAGTCTCTCCATAGATAGATCTTGGTGACACGTAGGAAAATTTTGAATTTCTGCTACGTTCCCCAACAGTGGCATCATGAGCTAGGTCTATTGCGTAGATTCTTTGCACGAGTAGAACACAAAGTAGTTGTGGGCGTCGATATTGTTCAATATGCTTGCCGTTACTAGTATTATCTTGATTCGGCGGCATCGTGGGATGAAGCGGCCCGGACCAACCTTACACGTACGCTTACGTGAGACCGGTTCCACCGACAAACATGCACTAGTTGCATAAGGTGGCTGGCGGGTGTCTGTCTCTCCCACTTTAGTCGGATCGGATTCGATGAAAAGGGTCCTTATGAAGGGTAAATAGCAATTGGCATATCACGTTGTGGTTCATGCGTAGGTAAGAAACGTTCTTGCTAGAAACCCATAGCAGCCACGTAAAACATGCAAACAACAATTAGAGGACGTCTAACTTGTTTTTGCAGGGTATGCTATGTGATGTGATATGGCCAAAGGATGTGATGAATGATATATGTGATGTATGAGATTGATCATGTTCTTGTAATAGGAATCACAACTTGCATGTCGATGAGTATGACAACCGGCAGGAGCCATAGGAGTTGTCTTTATTTATTTGTGACCTGCGTGTCAACTTAAACGTCATGTAATTACTTTACTTTATTGCTAACCATTAGCCATAGTAGTAGAAGTAATAGTTGGCGAGGCAACTTCATGAAGACACGATGATGGAGATCATGATGATGGAGATCATGGTGTCATGCCGGTGACGATGATGATCATGGAGCCCCGAAGATGGAGATCAAAAGGAGCAAAGTGATGATGGCCATATCATGTCACTATTTGATTGCATGTGATGTTTATCATGTTTATACATCTTATTTGCTTAGAACGACGGTAGTAAATAAGATGATCCCTTACAACAATTTCAAGAAGTGTTCTCCCCTAACTGTGCACCGTTGCGACAGTTCGCTGTTTCAAAACATCACGTGATGATCGGGTGTTTTATTCAGACGTTCAAATACAACGGGTGTTGACGAGCCTAGCATGTACAGACATGGCCTCGGAACACACGCGAAACACTTAGGGTTAACTTGACGAGCCTAGCATGTACAGACATGGCCTCGGAACACGGAGACCGAAAGGTCGAACATGAGTCGTATAGAAGATACGATCAACATGAAGATGTTCACCGATGATGACTAGTCCGTCTCACGTGATGATCGGACACGGCCTAGTTTGACTCGGATCATGTAATCACTTAGATGACTAGAGGGATGTCTATCTGAGTGGGAGTTCATAAAGATGAACTTAATTATCCTGAACATAGTCAAAAGGATTTTGCAAATTATGTCGTAGCTCACGCTGTAGTTCTACTGTTTAGATATGTTCCTAGAGAAAAATTAGTTGAAAGTTGATAGTAGCAATTATGCGGACTAGGTCCGTAAACTGAGGATTGTCCTCATTCCTTCATAGAAGGCTTATGTCCTTAATGCACTGCTCAGTGTGCTGAACCTCGAACGTTGTCTGTGGTTGTTGCGAACATCTGACATACACGTTTTGATAACTACGTGATAGTTCAGTTAAACGGTTTAGAGTTAAGGCACCAAAGACGTTTTTGAAACATCGCGAAACATATGAGATGTTTTGAGGGCTGAAATTGGGATTTCAGGCTCGTGCCCACGTCAAGAGGTAAGAGACCTCCGACGATTTTCTTAACCTGCAAACTAAGGAGAAAAGCTCAATTGTTGAGCTTGTGCTCAGATTGTCTGAGTACAACAATCATTTGAATCGAGTGGGAGTTGATCTTCCAGATAAGACAGTGATGGTTCTCCAAAGTCATTGCCACCAAGCTGTTAGAGCTTCGTGATGAACTATAACATATCAGGGATAGATATGATGATCCTTGAGGTATTCGCGATGTTTGACACCGCGAAAGTAGAAATCAAGAAGGAGCATCAATTGTTGATGGTTGGTGAAACCACTAGTTTCAAGAAGGGCAAGGGAAAGAAGGGATACTTCATGAAACGGCAATTCAGCTGCTGCTCTAGTGAAGAAACCCAAGGTTGAACCCAAACCCGAGACTAAGTGCTTCTGTAATAAGGGGAACAACCACTGGAGCAGCATTACCCTAGATACTTGGTAGATGAGAAGGCTGGCAAGGTCGATAGAAGTATATTGGATATACATTATGTTAATGTGTACTTTACTAGTACTCCTAGTAGCACCAGGGTATTGGATACCGGTTCGGTTGCTAAGTGTTAGTAACTCGAAATAAAAGCTACGGAATAAACGGAGAGTAGCTAAAGGTGAGCTGACGATATGTGTTGGAAGTGTTTCCAAGTTTGATGTGATCAAACATCGCACGCTCCCTCTACCATCAAGGTTAGTATTGAAAATGAATGGTTTATTAAATCTCGATCGTAGTGATACACATGTTCATGCCAAAAGATAGTAATGATAGTACCACCTACTTGTGGCACTGCCACGTAAGTCATATCGGTATAAAACGCATGAAGAAGCTCCATATTGATGGATCTTTGGGCTCACTCGTTTTTTGAAAAGTTTGAGACATGCGAACCATGTCTATTGGTGTATATGCATGAAGAAACTCCATGCAAATGGATCGTTTGGACTCACTTGATTTTGGATCACTTGAGATATGCAAATCATACCACATAGGCAAGATGACTGAAAAGCCTCGGTTTCAGTAAAATGGAACAAGATAGCAACTTGTTGGAAGCAACACAATTTGATGTGTGCAGTCCAATGAGTGCTAAGGCATGCAGTGAATATCGTTATGTTCTTACTTCACAGATGATTCGAGTAGATGTTGAGAATATTTACTTGATGAAACACAAGTCTGAATTATTGAATGGTTCAAGTAATTTCAGAGTGAAGATCATTGTGACAAGAGGATAAAATGTCTATGATATGATCATAGAGATGAGTATCTGAGTTACGAGTTTTGGCACACAATTAAGACATTGTGGAAATTGTTTCACAACTGATACAGCCTGGAACACCATAGTGTGATGGTGTGTCCAAACGTCATAGTTGCACCCTATTGGATATGGTGCATACCATGATGTCTCTTATCGAGTTACCACTATCGTTCATGGGTTAGGCATTAGAGACAACCACATTCACTTTAAATAGGGCACCACATAATTTCGTTGAGACGACACCATATGAACTATGGTTTGGAGAAACCTAAGTTGCCGTTTCTTGAAAGTTTGGGGCTGCGACGCTTATGTGAAAAGGTTTCAGGTTGATAAGCTCGAACCCAAAGCAGATAAAATGCATCTTCATAGGACACCCAAAAACAGTTGAGTATACCTCCTAATTCAGATCCGAAAGCAATAGGGATTGTTTCTTGAATCGGGTCCTTTTTCGAGGAAAGGTTTCTCTCGAAAAGTTGAGTGGGAGGATGGTGGAGACTTGATGAGGTTATTGAACCGTCACTTCAACAAGTGTGTAGCAGGGCACAGGAAGTTGTTCCTGTGGCACGTACACCAATTGAAGTAGAAGCTTATGATAGTGATCATGAAACTTCAGATCAGGTCACTCCCAAACCTCGTGGGATGACAAGGATGCGTACTACTTCAGAGTGGTACGTAATCCTGTCTTGGAAGTCATGTTGCTAGACAACAATGAACCTACGAGCTATGGAGAAGCGATGGTGGGCCCGGATTCCGATAAATGGCTCAAGGCCATAAAACCCGAGAGAGGATCCATGTATGAAAACAAAGTGTAGACTTTGGAAGGACTACTTGATGGTCGTAAGGCTGTTAGGTACATATGGATTTTAAAAGGAAGACAGACAATGATGGTAAGTGTCACCATTGAGAAAGCTCGACTTGGCGTTAAGATGTTTTTTGACAAGTTCAAGGAGTTGACTACGATGAGACTTTCTCACTCGTAGCGATGCTAAGAGTCTGTTGGAATTATATTAGCAATTACTGCATTATTTATGAAATCTTGCAGATAGGATGTCAAAACATTGTTTCCTCGACGATTTTTGAGGAAAGGTTGTATGTGATACAACCGGAAGGTTTTATCTATCCTGAAATATGCTAATAAGTATGCAAAGCTCCAGCAATCCTTCTGAGGACTGGAGTGAGCATCTCGGAGTTGGAATGTATGCTTTGATGATGATCAAAGATTTTGAGTGTATACAAAGTTTATGAGAAACTTGTATTTCCAAAGAAGTGAGTGGGAGCACTATAGAATTTCTGATGAGTATATGTTGTTGACATATTAATGATCAGAAATGACGTAGAATTTCTGGAAAGCATAAAGGGTTATTTGGAAAGTATTTTTCAATGGAAAAGCCTGGATTAAGCTGCTTGAGCATTGAGCATCAAGATCTATAAGGATAGATTAAACCGCTTAATGGTACTTTCAAATGAGCACATACCTTGACATGATCTTGAAGGTGTTCAAGATGGATCAGTCAAAGAAGGAGTTCTTGCCTGAGTTGTAAGGTATGAAGTTAAGACTTAAAGCTCGACCATGGCAGAATAGAGAGAAATGACTAAGGTCGTCCCCTATGCATAAGATGTAGGCTCTACAGTATGCTATGCTGTGTACCGCACCTGAAGTGTGCTTTACCATGAGTCAGTCAAGGGGTACAAGAGTGATCCAAGAATGGATCACAGGACAGCGGTCAAAGTTATCCTTAGTAACTAGTGGACTAAGGAATTTTCTCAATTATGGAGGTGGTAAAAGAGTTCGTCGTAAAGGGTTATGTCGATGCAAGCTTAACACCTATCCGGATAGCTCTGAGTAGAGATACCGGATACGTATAATGGAGCAACAATTTAGAATAGCTCCAAGTAGAACAGTTATTTGGAATAGCTCCAAATAGAACGTGGTAGCTGCATCTAGGAGATGACATAGAGATTTGTAAAGCACACACGGATCTGAAAGGTTCGGACCCGTTGACTATAACCTCTCTCACAAGCATAACATGATCAAACCCAGAACTCATCGAGTGTTAATCACATGGTAAATGTGAACTAGATTATTGACTCTAGTAAACTCTTTGGGTGTTAGTCACATGGGGATGTGACCTTGAGTGTTAATCACATATCGATGTGAACTAGATTATTGACTCTAGTGCAAGTGGGAGACTGTTGGAAATATGCCCTAGAGGCAATAATAAATTGATTATTATTATATTTCCTTGTTCATGATAATCCTTTATTATCCATGCTAGAATTGTATTGATAGGAAACTCAGATACATGTGTGGATACATAGACAACACCATGTCCCTAGTAAGCCTCTAGTTGACTAGCTCGTTAATCAATAGATGGTTACGGTTTCCTGACCATGGACATTGGATGTCGTTGATAACGGGATCACATCATTAGGAGAATGATGTGATGGACAAGACCCAATCCTAAGCCTAGCACAAGATCATGTAGTTCGTATGCTAAAGCTTTTCTAATGTCAAGTATCATTTCCTTAGACCATGAGATTGTGCAACTCCCGGATACCGTAGGAGTGCTTTGGGTGTGCCAAACGTCACAACGTAACTGGGTGGCTATAAAGGTACACTACGGGTATCTCTGAAAGTGTTTGTTGGGTTGGCACGAATCGAGATTGGGATTTGTCACTCCGTGTAAACGGAGAGGTATCTCAGGGCCCACTCGGTAGGACATCATCATAATGTGCACAATGTGACCAAGGGGTTGATCACGGGATGATGTGTTACGGAACGAGTAAAGAGACTTGCCGGTAACGAGATTGAACAAGGTATCGGTATACCGACGATCGAATCTCGGGCAAGTACCATACCGCTAGACAAAGGGAATTGTATACGGGATTGATTGAGTCCTTGACATCGTGGTTCATCCGATGAGATCATCGTGGAACATGTGGGAGCCAACATGGGTATCCAGATCCCGCTGTTGGTTATTGACCGGAGAACATCTCGGTCATGACTACATGTCTCCCGAACCCGTAGGGTCTACACACTTAAGGTTCAATGACGCTAGGGTTATAAAGGAAGCTTGTATGTGGTTACCGAATGTTGTTCGGAGTCCCGGATGAGATCCCGGACGTCACGAGGAGTTCCGGAATGGTCCGGAGGTAAATATTTATATATAGGAAGTCCTGTTTCGGCCATCGGGACAAGTTTCGGGGTCATCGGTATTGTACCGGGACCACCGGAAGGGTCCCGGGGGCCCACCGGGTGGGGCCACCTGCCCCGGGGGGCCACATGGGCTGTAGGGGGTGCGCCTTGGCCTACATGGGCCAAGGGCACCAGCCCCAAGAGGCCCATGCGCAAGGAAACTTGGGGAGGGAAGAGTCCTCAAAGGGGAAGGCACCTCCGAGGTGCCTTGGGGAGGATGGACTCCTCCCCATCCTTAGCCGCACCCCTTCCTTGGAGGAGGGGGCAAGGCTGCGCCCTCCCCCTCTCCCTTGGCCCTATATATAGTGGGGAAAAGGAGGAGCAATTATACCTAAGGCCTTTGGTTGCCTCCCTCTCCCTCCCGTGACACATCTCCTCTCCCGTAGGTGCTTGGCGAAGCCCTGCAGGATTGCCACGCTCCTCCATCACCACCACGCCGTTGTGCTGCTGCTGGATGGAGTCTTCCTCAACCTCTCCCTCTCTCCTTGCTGGATCAAGGCGTGGGAGACATCGTCGAGCTGTACGTGTGTTGAACGCGGAGGTGCCGTCCGTTCGGCACTAGGATCATCGGTGATCTGAATCACGACGAGTACGACTCCATCAACCCCGTTCACTTGAACGCTTCCGCTTAGCGATCTACAAGGGTATGTAGATGCACTCTCCTTTCTACTCGTTGCTGGTCTCTCCATAGATAGATCTTGGTGTTGCGTAGGAAAATTTTTGAATTTCTGCTACGTTCCCCAACAATTCCGACGGACTTAAGCATCGCTACGAATGAGAAAATCTCATCGTAGTCAACTCCTTGAACTTGTGAAAAACTCTTCGCCACAAGTCGAGCTTTATAGAAGGTGACATTACCATCCACGTCCGTCTTCTTAAAAATCCATTTATCTCAATGGCTTGCCGATCATCGGGCAAGTCCACCAAAGTCCATGCTTTGTTCTGATACATGGATCCTATCTCGGATTTCATGGTTTCTAACCATTTGTCGGAATTTGGGCCCACCATCGCTTCTCCATAACTCGTAGGTTCATTGTTGTCTAGCAACATGACCTTCAAGACAGGATTACTGTACCACTCTGAAGCAGTACACATCCTTGTCACCCTACGAGGTACAGTAGTGACTTGATCCAAAACTTCAATTGGTGTAGGTGCCACATGAACAACTTCCTGTGCCCTGATACACACTGGTTGAAGTGATGGTTCAATAACCATATCAAGTCTCCACCATCCTCCCACTCAACTCTTTCGAGAGAAACCTTTCCTCGAGAAAGGACCCGATTCAAGAAACAATCCATATTGCTTTCGGATCTGAATTAGGAGGTATACCCAACTGTTTTGGGTGTCCTATGAAGATGCATTTTATCCGCTTTGGGTTCGAGCTTATCAATCCTGAAACTTTTTCACATAAGCATCGCAGCCCTAAACCTTTAAGAAACGACAACTTAGGTTTCTCTAAACCATAATTTCCACAATGTCTTAATTGTGTGCCAAAACTCGTAACTCAGATACTCATCTCTATGATCTTATCATAGACATTTTATCCTCTTGTCACGATGATCTTCAACTTCACTCTGAAATTACTTGAACCGTTCAATTATTCAGACTTGTGTTTCATCAAGTAAATATATTCAACATCTACTCGAATCATCTGTGAAGTAAGAACATAATGATGTTCACTGCATGCCTCAGCACTCATTGGACTACACACATCAAAATGTGTTACTTCCAACAAGTTGCTATCTTGTTCCATCTTACTGAAACCGAGGCTTTTCAGTCATCTTGCCCATGTGGTATGATTTGCATATCTCAATTGATTCAAAATCAAGTGAGTTCAAACGGTCCATTTGCATGGAGTTTCTTCATGCATATACACCAATAGACATGGTTCGCATGTCTCGAACTTTTCAAAAATGAGTGAGTCCAAAGATCCATCAACATGGAGCTTCTTCATGCATTTTATACCGATATGACTTACGTGGCAGTGCCACAAGTAGGTGGTACTATCATTACTATCTTTTGGCATGAACATGTGTATCACTACGATCGAGATTTCAATGAACCATTCATTTTAGGTGCAAGAAGATTGAAGGTATTATTCAAATAAATAGAGTAACCATTATTCTCTTTAAATGAATAACCGTATTGCGATAGTCATAATCCAATCATGTCTATGCTCAACGCAAACACCAAATAACAATTATTCAGGTTTTAACACCAATCTCGATGGTAGAGGGAGCGTGTGATGCTTGATCATATCAACCTTGGAAACACTTCCAACACATATCGTCAGCTCACCTTTAGCTAGTCTCCGTTTATTCCGTAGCTTTTGTTTCGAGTTACTAACACTTAGCAACCGAACCGGTATCTAATACCCTGGTGCTACTAGGAGTACTAGTAAAGTACACATTAACATAATATATATCCAATATACTTCTATTGACCTTGCCAGCCTTCTTATCTACCAAGTATCTAGGGTAATTCTGCTCCAGTGGCTGTTCCCTTTATTACAGTAGCACTTAGTCTCGGGTTTGGGTTCAACCTTGGGTTTCTTCACTAGAGCAGCAACTGTTTTGCCGTTTCATGAAGTATCCCTTGTTACTCTTGCCCTTCTTGAAACTAGTGGTTTTACCAACCATCAACAATTGATGCTCCTACTTGACTTCTACTTTCGCGGTGTCAAACATCACGAACATCTCAAGGATCATCATATATGTCCCTGATATATTATAGTTCATCACGAAGCTCTAGCAGCTTGGTGGTAATGACTTTGGAGAAACATCACTATCTCATCTGGAAGATCAAATCCCACTCGATTCAAGTGATTGTTGCACTCTGACAATCTGAGCACAAGCTCAACGATTTGAGCTTTTCTCCCTTAGTTTGCAGGCTAAGAAAATCGTCGGAGGTCTTATACCTCTTGACGTGGGCACGAGCCTGAAATCCCAATTTCAGCCCTCGAAACATCTCATATGTTCCGCGACGTTTCGAAAACGTCTTTGGTGCCTCTACTTAAACCATTTAACTGAACTATCACGTATTTATCAAAACGTGTATGTCCTATGTTCGCAACATCCACAAACAACGTTTGGGGTTCAGCACACTGAGCAGTGCATTAAGGACATAAGCTTTCTACTGTCCGCATAATCGCTACTTTCAACTTTCAACTATATTTTCTCTAGGAACATATCTAAAACAGTAGAACTAAAGCGCGAGCTACGACATAATTTGCAAAATCCTTTTGACTATGTTCAGGATAATTAAGTTCATCTTATGAACTCCCACTCAGATAGACATCCCTCTGGTCATCTAAGTGATTACATGATCCGAGTCAACTAGGCCGTGTCCGATCATCACGTGAGACGGACTAGTCATCATCGGTGAACATCTTCATGTTGATCGTATCTACTATACGACTCATGCTCGACCTTTCGGTCTCTGTGTTCCGAGGCCATGTCTGTACATGCTAGGCTCGTCAAGTTAACCCTAAGTGTATTGCATGTGTAAATCTGTCTTACACCCGTTGTATGTGAACGTAAGGATCTATCACACCCGATCATCACGTGGTGCTTCGAAACGACGAACTGTAGCAACGGTGCACAGTTAGGGGAGAACACTTCTTGAAATTGTTGTAAGGGATCATCTTATTTACTACCGTCGTTCTAAGCAAACAAGATGCATAAACATGATAAACATCACATGCAATCAAATAGAGTAGTGACATGATATGGCCAATATCATATAGCTCCTTTGATCTTCATCTTCGGGGCTCCATGATCATCTTGTCACCGGCACGACACCATGATCTCCATCATCATGATCTCCATCATCGTGTCTTCATGAAGTTGTCACGCCAACGACTACTTCTACTTCTATGACTAACGCGTTTAGCAATAAAGTAAAGTAGTTTACATGGCATTCTTCAATGACACACAGGTCATACAATAAATAAAGACAACTCCTATGGATCCTGCCGGTTGCCATACTCATCGACATGCAAGTCGTGATTCCTATTACAAGAACATGATCAATCTCATACATCACATATCATTCATCACATTCTTCTTGGCCATATCACATCACATAGCATACCCTGCAAAAACAAGTTAGACGTCCTCTAATTGTTGTTTGCATGTTTTACGTGGCTGCTATGGGTTTCTAGCAAGAACGTTTCTTACCTATGCAAAACCACAACGTGATATGCCAATTGCTATTTACCCTTCATAAGGACCCTTTTCATCGAATCCGTTCCGACTAAAGTGGGAGAGACTGGCACCCGCTAGCCACCTTATGCACAAAGTGCATGTCAGTCGGTGGAACCTGTCTCACGTAAGAGTACGTGTAAGGTCGGTCCGGGCCGCTTCATCCCACAATACAGTCGAAACAAGATTGAACTAGTAACGGTAAGCATATTGAACAACATCAACGCCCACAACTACTTTGTGTTCTACTCGTGCAAAGAATCTACGCAATAGACCTAGCTCATG
Source organism: Triticum dicoccoides (assembly GCF_002162155.2). Classification (NCBI taxonomy): domain Eukaryota; kingdom Viridiplantae; phylum Streptophyta; class Magnoliopsida; order Poales; family Poaceae; genus Triticum; species Triticum dicoccoides. The sequence continues at coordinate 224,472,754 of NC_041385.1, forward strand.
ATGCCACTGTTGGGGAACGTAGCAGAAATTCAAAATTTTCCTACGTGTCACCAAGATCTATCTATGGAGAAACCAGCAACGAGGGGAAGGAGAGTGCATCTACATACCCTTGTAGATCGCTAAGCAGAAGCGTTCAAGAGAACGGGGTTGAAGGAGTCGTACTCGTCGTGATCCAAATCACTGGAGATCCTAGTGCCGAACGGACGACACCTCCGCGTTCAACACACGTACAGCCCGGTGACGTCTCCCACACCTTGATCCAGCAAGGAGAGAGGGAGAGGTTGAGGAAGACTCCATCTAGCAGCAGCACAACGACGTGGTGGTGGTGGAGGAGCGTGGCAATCCAGCAGGGCTTCGCCAAGCACCACGGGAGAGGAGGAGTAGGGAGAGAGGTAGGGCTGCACCAAGAGGGAGAGGTTCTCGTGTCTATAGCAGCCCCAAGCCTCAAGTATATATAGGGGAGGGAGAGGGCTGCGCCCCCATCTAGGGTTTCCCCCCCCCCCAAGGGGTGCGTCCAGCCCTAGATGGGGCTTGGGGAGGTGGCCAAGAGGGGGAGAGAGGGGAGGCGCGCCTGGGGTGGGCCTTAGGGCCCATCTACCCTAGGGTTTGCCCCCTCCCACTCTCCCTTGCGCCTTGGGTCCCTTGTGGGGGGCGCACCAGCCCTCCTAGGGGCTGGTCCCCTCCCACACTTGGCCCACGCAGCCTTCTGGGGCAGGTGGCCCCACTTGGTGGACCCCCGGGACCCTCCCGGTGGTCCCGGTACATTACCGATATCGCCCGAAACTTTTCCGGTGACCAAAACAAGACTTCCCATGTATAAATCTTTACCTCCGGACCATTCCGGAACTCCTCGTGACGTCCGGGATCTCATCCGGGACTCCGAACAACATTCGGTAACCACATACAAACTTCCTTTATAACCCTAGCGTCATCGAACCTTAAGTGTGTAGACCCTACGGGTTCGGGAGACATGCAGACATGACCGAGATGTTCTCCGGTCAATAACCAACAGCGGGATCTGGATACCCATGTTGGCTCCCACATGTTCCACGATGATCTCATCGGATGAACCACGATGTCAAGGACTCAATTGATCCCGTATACAATTCCCTTTGTCTAGCGGTATTGTACTTGCCCGAGATTCGATCGTCGGTATCTCGATACCTTGTTCAATCTCGTTACCGGCAAGTCTCTTTACTCGTTCCGCAACACATCATCCCGTGATCAACTCCTTGATCACATTGTGCACATTCTGATGATGTCCTACCGAGTGGGCCCAGAGATACCTCTCCGCTTACACGGAGTGACAAATCCCAGTCTTGATTCGTGCCAACCCAACAGACACTTTCGGAGATACCTGTAATGCACCTTTATAGTCACCCAGTTACGTTGTGACGTTTGGTACACCCAAAGCATTCCTACGGTATCCGGGAGTTTCACAATCTCATGATCTAAGGAAACGATACTTGACATTAGAAAAGCTTTAGCATACGAACTACACGATCTTTTGTGCTAGGCTTAGGATTGGGTCTTGTCCATCACATCATTCTCCTAATGATGTGATCCCGTTATCAATGACATTCGATGTCCATGGTCAGGAAACCGTAATCATCTATTGATCAACGAGCTAGTCAACTAGAGGCTTACTAGGGATATGGTGTTGTCTATGTATCCACACATGTATCTGAGTTTCCTATCAATACAATTATAGCATGGATAATAAACGATTATCATGAACAAGGAAATATAATAAGAACTAATTTATTATTGCCTCTAGGGCATATTTCCAACAGTCAGGGCTTGGAATTTAGCTTCGTCATCAATAAGTTCAGATGGATCAATTTCAGGAGCAAAAGTGTGCTTACGCGCATGAGGGATTAGGTCCAGAATATCGTAAGCTGGCGCCCTCACTTTGGAAATTTCTGATGTATAAGCCGCCTGATATCTGGTTAAGTCCGTCTCTTCGGCAAGCTGGCTTGCTAGGGGGCGCGTCTCCTCCAGGTCAAATAGAGACCCGTCATCTTTAAAGGTTGGGTAGCCAGTGGCCAGCTCTGACAGGTCTAGCTCTACTTGCCACGCTTTTGCCCGGCTCAAAGCAGTAATCGCGCTGGTTGCTACCTCTTGAGCATGTGTTGGTTTTCCCTTGAAGAGGAAAGGGTGATGCAGCAATGTAGCGTAAGTATTTCCCTCAGTTTTTGAGAACCAAGGTATCAATCCAGTAGGAGGTTACACGCAAGTCGCCTTGTACCTGCACAAACATATAAGAACCTGTCAACCAACGCGAAAAAGGGGTTGTCAATCCCTTCATGGCCACTTGCGAAAGCGGGATCTGATAGAGATAATAAGATAAATATTTTTGGTATTTTTGTTGTATAGATTGAAAAGTAAAGATTGCAAAATAGTAAACGAGATGCAATGTAAATAAAAGAGATATAATACGATGGAAAAGAGACCCGGGGGCCATAGGTTTCACTAGTGGCTTCTCTCAAGATAGCATATCTTACGGTGGGTGAACAAATTACTATTGAGCAATTGATAGAAAATCGCATAGTTATGAGAATATCTAGGCATGATCATGTATATAGGCATCACGTCCGTGACAAGTAGATCGAAACGATTCTGCATCTACTACTATTAATCGACAGATCGACCGCTATCCAGCATGCATCTAGAGTATAAAGTTCATAAGAACAGAGTAACGCATTAAGCAAGATGACATGATGTAGAGGGATAAACTCAAGCAATATGATATAAACCCCATATTTTTATCCTCGATGTCAACAATACAATACGTCCCTTGTTGCCCCTGCTGTCACTGGGAAAGGACACCACAAGATTGAACCCAAAGCTAAGCACTTCTCCTATTGCATGAAAGATCAATCTAGTAGGCCAAACCAAACTGATAATTCGAAGAGACTTGCAAAGATATCAAATCATACATATAAGAATTCAGAGAAGAATCAAATATTGTTCATAGATAATCTAGATCATAAACCCACAATTCATTGGATCTCGACAAACACACCGCAAAAAGTATTACATCGAATAGATCTCTAAGAAGACCGAGGAGAACTTTGTATTGAGAATCAAAGAGAGAGAAGAAGCCATCTAGCTAATAACTATGGACCCGAAGGTCTGTGGTAAACTACTCACACATCATCGGAGAGGCTATGGTGTTGATGTAGAAGCCCTCCGTGATTGATTCCCCCTCCGGCGGTGTCACACCCAAGATGCGACCCTATCCTAAAGGAACTTGAAGGTCCCACCAAGGATAGAAGCGCATCTTGAAGACACTTTTGCAAGGTGGATATCATTACATCAACATTACATAATAGATGGGGATACATACAAAAGGCATACAATGCCACACGAATACAACATCATCTTACATAAGAGTACCATCCCACTACGGATGAATCATAAACAGAAACTCAAACAATATCCACCCTGCTAGCCCAGGCTGCCGACCTGGAACCTATCCCCTGATCGAAGAAGCAGAAGAAGAAACTCCAAAACAAGCAACATCGCTCTCACGTCATGATCATCGCACAACCTGTACCTGCAACTGTTGTTGTAGTAATCTGTGAGCCACGAGGACTCAGCAATCCCATTACCATGGGTATCAAGACTAGCAAAGCTTAATGGGAAAGGAAGGGGTAAAGTGGTGAGGTTGCAGCAGCGACTAAGCATGATATGGTGGCTAACATACGCAAATAAGAGCGAGAAGAGAACAAGCGGAACGGTCGTGAAGCTAGAAATGATCAAGAGGTGATCCTGAACACCTACTTACGTCAAACATAACACAGAAACCGTGTTCACTTCCCGGACTCCGCCGAGAAGAGACCATCACAGCTACACACGCGGTTGATGCGTTTTAATTCGGATCTGGTGTCAAGTTATCTACAACCAGACATTAACAAATTCCCATCTGCCACATAACCGCGGGCACGGCTCTCGAAAGTTTAAACCCTGCAGGGGTGTCCCAACTTAGCCCATGACAAGCTCTCGCGATCAACGAAGGAATAGACCTTCTCCCAGGAAGACCCGATCAGTCTCGGAATCCCGGTTTACAAGACATTTCGACAATGGTAAAACAAGACCAGCAAGACCTCCAGCTGTGCCGAAAAATCCCGATAGGAGCTGCACATATCTCGTTCTCAGGGCACACCGGATGAGCCAGATGTCGGGTTGGCATAGACCCTGGTTGCCCAGGGGGCGCCGGACATCGCTCGGTTTGGACCAACACTTAGACAAGCATTGGCCCGGGGGGGCTAAAAATAAAGATGATCCTCGAGAGAGCGACTCCCAAGGGAAAAGTAGGTGGTGGTGAGGCAAATGGTAAAACCAAGGTTGGGCCTTGCTGGACAAGTTTTATTCAAAGAGAACTGACAGGGGGTCCCATAAATCACCCGACTGCGTTAGGAATGCAAAATCCGGGAACATAACACCGGTATGACGGAAACTAGGGCGGCAAGAGTGGAACAAAACACCAGGCATAAGGCCGAGCCTTCAACCCTTTACCAAATATATAGATGCATTAATAATATAAGAGATATTGTGATATCCCAACATAAACCCTGTCCACCATGGAGAAATCTTCAACTTCACCTGCAACTAGCAACGCTATAAGAGGGGCTGAGCAAAAGCGGTAACATAGCCAAACAGTGGTTTGCATAGGAAAGGTGTCAAAGGTTAGAGGTTCATGGCAATATGGGATGGCTTGATAAACAGGTAATAGGTAGCGCAGCATAGCGATAGAACGAAGCAACTAGCATAGCAATGATAGTAGTGAGATCCAGGGTAACGGTCATCTTGCCTGAAATCCCGCTAGGAAGAATAACGAGTCCATGAAGAAGATGAAGCCACGAAGACGAACCAAGCGTAGACGAACGAATCCTCACGATCGCAACGAAACAGGAACTAACAAGAAGAAGCACACAACATAGGTAAACACACCACACATGAACATGACATGATGCACAACAAGCATGATGTATGACAAAGCTACATGAGGCTACCCATGGCAAGAGATGATGCAAACAAGAACAACATATCAAGGCAAGTTTAAATGAGGCCGGAAACAACATATAACAATTCCGGTAAGTCCTCATATGCAAATTTCGAAATTGGTCCAGAACTGAATAAACCTTATGTTCAAGTTGTTAAACAGAAAGTTAAGATGCACCGAGATGATCTACACGAAATTCTAGTCAAGTTACATATAAAGTTCATTAGATTCGGAGCTACGACCTAGAAGATATGAGCAAAACAAGTTAAACATGGCATTGATGCAAAATGCATACAAACATCAAGCAAACACCTCAAAACAAGGATGCAACATGATAATATGAAACTACATGCAAAATCAAGCAAGTTTCATATAAAGCACACGCAAAACGGAGCAACGGTTCAACACCTACACTATACAAGGCATAACAACAATCTGTCCATAACAGCAACTAGGCATCTTGGAAGCATCAAAACAATATGCTACAGCACCCCAACATAAAAAAAAAGGCATGGGTATGAAGTACAGGTAAAGCATAACAAAACATGAACACTGAGCTATCTCCACAAACAACTAGAACATGCTCAAAAAGACATGGTAAGATTGCAAATAATAACAGTTTCAGACTTATCAGGAAATAATATCAGGTTGCAATGTTTAGAGCTATCAAACAACATGTTACAGGAACTTATCATGGCAAACAAAGGCATGGCATAAATCTACTAATTGCATAGAACAACAGTCCCTTACTGACCATGAGCCAAAAAGGCATAGAAAATATGATGGCACCCATGTAAACATAGCAAGTTATATTACAGATTTAAACATGGCAGGAACAACAATAAGTAGGCATGTTGGTGAGCTTGAACCACTCACCACAGAGCAATACATGGCATGGCAAGGTAACCAACAGTAAGAAGGCATGTTTATGAAGCTAAGCATGGCAAGAACAAGTTCATAGGGTGCATGGATCACTAGGAAACAATCATGGAAACATTGAACTTCATGTTAACAGGCTGATAGCAACATTTTCAAGCAACTTTGGAGCAAGATATGAACAATCTACAGCAAGCTATAAATGCAACCATGGGCATGGATGGATAGGTCATAACATGTAGATCAAAACATGTTTATAGAACATCTCCAGATTATGTACGAAATGACTTGTAGAAGCATGTTTACATAGCAACAAAATATAACAGAATCTGTCAAGAAAACAGCAATAGCAACTACCCTACTTAGCACGCTCGATGCACTCAGCACACAACTCACAAAAATACATGGTTGGAACCACTAGAAAGATGGCATGGCATAGATCAACATACATGTAGACATCAACCTCATAGGATGCACACATCAATCATGGAAAAAATGACAAATGAGCTAGTTATAACAGTTCCAGCAGATTAACATCAACATGCACTCTTCCAACAGCATTTCGGGCATCAAGATGAGCTCAAATGAAAATGATGCAATGGAATGAAATGAATTACTCGTTGAGGCGAAAAATTTGACATATTACACGCACGAAACAGAGCGACGGATGCAGAGATACGGCATGATGAACATGGCATGATTATGTTGAAAACACTCGGGACTTGGTGGATTTCGGGGGTCAACCTCTGCACGGAAAACGATGATGGCCGGGGATCTCGCCGGAGTGGGCGGGCGTCGCCGGAGTTGGACGGGGGAGGCGGATCCGGGGCGTCTCCGGCGCGGGACACGTGGCAGGGGCGGATTGGCTGCGGGCGTGGGCGGACATGTCCGTCGGCGGGCGGACGTGTCCGGCGGCGCGAGGATGAAGAAGGCTAGGGTTTGGACTGCGGAAATTTCGGGGGAGGCCACATATTTATAGGTAGAGGGAGCTAGAAGAGTCCAAATGAGGAGCGGTTTTCAGCCACGCGATCGTGATCAAACGACCAAGAGCATGGAGGGGAGTTTGCTGGGCTTTGGGCCACTTTGGAAGGGGTGTTGGGCTGCAAAGAGAGAGGGGGCTTTGCGGTTACCCGGTTAACCGTTGGAGTATCAAACGACCTCCAAATGGCACGAAACTTGACAGGCGGTCTACCGGTGCTATACCAAGGCCGCTTGGCAAACCTCGGGCCATTCCGAGAAAGTTTAACACCCGCACACAAAAGAGAGGCAAAAGGGGGCGCCGGGGAACATAGGAGTGCCGGATTGCAAAACGGACAACGGGGAAAATGCTCGGATGCATGAGACTAACATGTATGCGAATGCAATGCACATGATGACACGATATGAAATGCATATGATGACATGGCAAAATGCAACACGCAAGCAAATGACATGGCAACGATGGCGAATAACTGGTAGACACCTGGCGCAACAGATCCGAGGTGTTACAACACTCCTCCACTAACAAGAGATCTCGTCCCGAGATCTTAGGACCGAGACAGAAGGGAAAAAGGGATGAGGTGAAACAAGAACTCAAGAGAAGAAGCAAAGAATCGAGAGCACTCGAGAATAAGAAAGGAACGGCGAGAATGATGAGAATCGAAAGCTCACGGAATCAGATAGAATATGAAAACACTCGTTCTAACCGGAGTGGTTAGAATGAGAAAAGAAACGGATAAGACTGAAAGAATTTAGGCAGCACTCCAGCTGAAAATGGGAGGATTAGAACGAACTTGAGAGGGTGGAATGATACTCGATGAACTCTTGAAGAATGAATTAAATCATGAAGAATCGCCATGAAGTACTCTAGTAAAATAAAGGATGATGAGATAGAATGAAGGATGAAAGAATAAGATGAGCCTTGCGATGATTTAGATGGATGTTCCGACCAGATGGCCGAGGAAAATTTGAACTCCGGAAATGAAAAGATGAAAACACTTGGAACTAGAATTTATTCATCAAGAACAAACTCTGAAGGAAAGGATTACTCACTTGGATGAAATAAGAATAAGATTTATTGTATGCTTATCCTTCATCAAATTAAATTGATGACAAGCAATGGATTTTACATACTACTTATTCTTCTTGAAAAGGATTAAGGAGAGAATAGCACAAAACTTGAAAAAAGTCTTCATGAACCACCGGTAGGATTGACAGAACGAATGGATTAATATGATAAATAAGGAAAAAGAATCTTGAACGAACCACCGTAAGAATTAAAAAATGACTGATGAAAGAGTATGAATCACCGGGAAGAATTAGAAGAACCAATATGCTAGAGGGAATTTAGATGCAAAAGAATAAAGAGATCGCGAACTGATTGAAGGACACTTGAACGAAGCACCGAAAGAATATTGAGACGAACGAAACTGAAAACTTAGAACGAAGAAATGTTCTGAAAAGATTGCCTCTGGATAATCGAGAGAGAAAGCAACTCCTGAAATGCTCCGGGTGGATGAAAATAATTTGCATGACTTGAAACAATTTGATATGATAACATCGAGCTAGCACCGCGAATCTCTAGGGAACGGACAAGATTTAGAGGGAAAAACTCTTCTTTGGTCTTCAAACGACGACGAGAAACACCACCAAAATTACTGAGGTACTCCGGGAGAATGAAAAGCGAAGAGGTTGAGCCAACAATGAAAAGAATTTGAAATCGATCTTGGAGAAGGCATGTGACTGATGAAATTCATTCTTACGTCACACTTGAAAAGAATTATGAATAACTCCGGAATAATTAGAAGAGTCAGGTAAGATCCTGGGAAAAGACCTGTGGGTTAGGGCCCACTGAAAAGATAACACCGTTGGAAAAGGATGTTGAAAAGATAGATGATGCACCGGAACAATTGAAATATTTGAATGAGGTGACAACCTCGAATTAATTCGAACATAGACGAATCTCCTGAGATGTCTTGAGCACTCCGGAGGGATAAACTGGCGAGAGGCAAACGAGCAAAGGGAAATATTTGAGTTGAGGAAAAGAATACGATCAACACAGAAAAAAAACTTGAATTGAATCCACCGGAAAAGATAAAGAGATGATGAATGTCAAACGAGACGAGAATTCACCGGTTGAAATAATTGAGGGAAGACTGAAGAGGCTCCGAGCGAATGAAATAACTGCTCAAAACAGACTCAGGCTCCGGGAAGAAAAAGGGTGGGAGGGCGGGAAAACAAAGAAACTTGGAAGGGGAAACCGACGAATGTCTTGAAGAGAAAACACCGGTTGAAATCATTGGAAAAAAAAACAAAGACTTTGCACGAGTAGGATGGATACTCAATTACGGACTCCGGTTCCGAGAGGAAGAAGGGAGGGCGGGTGGGAAAAGAAAACAACTGAGGATTGAACTCAAAGATGAAGAGGCTTGAGTCAACTTGACGAGAAATGCACCGGATGAAAAGAGCTGAGGAACAACGATCGAAAAACCAACTACGTGAACCTAAAGAAAATTTTGAATGGGAAGAGGAGTAGTTCAAAATACCTACGTCAGGATTCCTGACCAGAGCGACGAAGGGGAAGAGGAGTAAAAAGAATTCCTACTCTCCGATATAACTAGACTCAGAAATCAGTTTTCTTCTAGACTCAACAACGGCCAAACTACACGATCAATCAAGGGGGGCTCCTAGGGTCGGTCGAGGCTCTGATACCAACTTGTCACGCCCAAGATGCGATCCTATCCTAAAGGAACTCGAAGGTCCCACCAAGGATAGAAGCGCATCTTGAAGACGCTTTTGCAAGGTGGATATCATTACATCAACATTACATAATAGATGGGGATACATACAAAAGGCATACAAATGCCACACGAATACAACATCATCTTACATAAGAGTACCATCCGACTACGGATGCATCATAAACAGAAACTCAAACAATATCCACCCTGCTAGCCCAGGCTGCCGACCTGGAACCTATCCCCTGATCGAAGAAGCAGAAGAAGAAACTCCAAAACAAGCAACATCGCTCTCACGTCATGATCATCCCACAACCTGTACCTGCAACTATTGTTGTAGTAATCTGTGAGCCACGAGGACTCAGCAATCCCATTACCATGGGTATCAAGACTAGCAAAGCTTAATGGGAAAGGAAGGGGTAAAGTGGTGAGGTTGCAGCAGCGACTAAGCATGATATGGTGGCTAACATACGCAAATAAGAGCGAGAAGAGAACAAGCGGAACGGTCATGAAGCTAGAAATGATCAAGAGGTGATCCTGAACACCTACTTACGTCAAACATAACACAGAAACCGTGTTCACTTCCCGGACTCCGCTGAGAAGAGACCATCACGGCTACACACGCGGTTGATGCGTTTTAATTCGGATCTGGTGTCAAGTTATCTACAACCGGACATTAACAAATTCCCATCTGCCACATAACCGCGGGCACGGCTCTCGAAAGTTTAAACCCTGCAGGGGTGTCCCAACTTAGCCCATGACAAGCTCTCGCGATCAACGAAGGAATAGACCTTCTCCCAGGAAGACCCGATCAGTCTCGGAATCCCGGTTTACAAGACATTTCGACAATGGTAAAACAAGACCAGCAAGACCTCCCGCTGTGCCGACAAATCCCGATAGGAGCTGCACATATCTCGTTCTCAGGGCACACCGGATGAGCCAGACGTCGGGTTGGCATAGACCCTGGTTGCCCAGGGGGCGCCGGACATCGCTCGGTTTGGACCAACACTTAGACAAGCATTGGCCCGGGGGGGCTAAAAATAAAGATGACCCTCGAGAGAGCGACTCCCAAGGGAAAAGTAGGTGGTGGTGAGGCAAATGGTAAAACCAAGGTTGGGCCTTGCTGGACAAGTTTTATTCAAAGTGAACTGTAAGAGGGGTCCCATAAATCACCCGACCGCGTTAGGAACGCAAAATCCTGGAACATAACACCGGTATGACGGAAACTAGGGCGGCAAGAGTGGAACAAAACACCAGGCATAAGGCCGAGCCTTCCACCCTTTACCAAATATATAGATGCATTAATAATATAAGACATATTGTGATATCCCAACATAAACCCTGTCCACCATGGAGAAATCTTCAACTTCACCTGCAACTAGCAACGCTATAAGAGGGGCTGAGCAAAAGCGGTAACATAGCCAAACAGTGGTTTGCATAGGAAAGGTGTCAAAGGTTAGAGGTTCATGGCAATATGGGATGGCTTGATAAACAGGTAATAGGTAGCGCAGCATAGCGATAGAACGAAGCAACTAGCATAGCAATGATAGTAGTGAGATCCAGGGTAACGGTCATCTTGTCTGAAATCCCGCTAGGAAGAAGAACGAGTCCATGAAGAAGATGAAGCCACGAAGACGAACCAAGCGTAGACGAACGAATCCTCACGATCGCAACGAAACGGGAACTATCGAGAAGAAGCACACAACAAGGTAAACACACCACACATGGACAAGGCATGATGCACAACAAGCATGATGCATGACAAGGCTACATGAAGCTACTCATGGCAAGAGATGATGCAAACAAGAACAACACATCAAGGCAAGTTTAAATGAGGCCGGGAACAACATATAACAATTCCGGTAAGTCCTCATATGCAAATTACGAAATTGGTCCAGAACTGAATAAACCTTATGTTCAAGTTGTTAAATAGCAAGTTAAAGATCACCAAGATGATCTACACGAAATTCTAGTCAAGTTACATATAAAGTTCATTAGATTCGGAGCTACGACCTCGAAGATATGAGCAAAACAAGTTAAACATGGCATTGATGCAAAACTCATACAAACATCAAGCAAACACCTCAAAACAAGGATGCAACATGATAATATGAAACTACATGCAAAATCAAGCAAGTTTCATATAAAGCACACTCAAAACGGAGCAACGGTTCAACACCTACACTCTATACAAGGCATAACAACAATCTGTCCATAACAGCAACTAGGCATCTTGCAAGCATCAAAACAATATGCTACAGTACCCCAACATAAAAACAAAAGGCATGGGCATGAAGTACAGGTAAAGCATAACAAAACATGAACACTGAGCTATCTCCAGAAACAACTAGAACATGCTCAAAAAGATATGGTAAAATTGCAAATAATAACAGTTTCAGACTTATCAGAAAATAATATCAGGTTGCAATGTTTAGAGCTATCAAACAACATGTGACAGGAACTTATCATGGCGAACAAAGGCATGGCATGAATCTACTAATTGCATAGAACAACAGTCCCTTACTGACCATGAGCCAAAAAGGCATAGAAAATATGATGGCACCCATGTAAACATGGCAAGTTATATTACATATTTAAACATGGCAGGAACAACAATAAGTAGGCATGTTGGTGAGCTTGAACCACTCACCACAGAGCAATACATGGCATGGCAAGGCAACCAACAGTAAGAAGGCATGTTTATGAAGCTAAGAATGGCAAGAACAAGTTCATAGGGTGCATGGATCACTAGGAAACAATCATGCAAACATTGAACTTCATGTTAACAGGATGATAGCAACATTTTCAAGCAACTTTGGAGCAAGATATGAACAATCTACAACAAGCTATAAATGCAACCATGGGCATGTATGGATAGGTCATAACATGTATATCAAAACATGTTTATAGAACATCTCCAGATTATGTACGAAATGACTTGTAGAAGCATGTTTACATAGCAACAAAATATAACAGAATCTGTCAAGAAAACAGCAACAACAACTACCCTACTTAGCAAGCTCGATGCACTCAGCACACAACTCGCAAAAATAAATGGTTGGCACCACTAGAAATATGGCATGGCATAGATCAACATACATGTAGACATCAACCTCATAGGATGCACACATCAATCATGGCAAAAATGACAAATGAGCAAGTTATAACAGTTCCAGCAGATTAACATCAACATGCACTCTTCCAACAGCATTTCGGGCATCAAGATGAGCTCAAATGAAAATGATGCAATGGAATGAAATGAAGTACTCGTCGAGGCGAACAATTTGACATATTACACACACGAAACGGAGCTACGGATGCAGAGATACGGCATGATGAACATGGCATGATTATGTTGAAAACACTCGGGACTTGGTGGATTTCGGGGGTCAACCTCTGCACGGAAAACGATGATGGCCGGGGATCTCGCTGGAGTGCGCGGGCGTCGCCGGAGTTGGACGGGGGAGGCGGATCCGGGGCGTCTCCGACGCGGGACACGTGGCAGGGGCGGATTGGCTGCGGGCGCGGGTGGACATGTCCGTCGGCGGGCGGACGTGTCCGGCGGCGCGAGGATGAAGAAGTCTAGGGTTTGGACTGCGGAAATTTCGAGGGAGGCCACATATTTATAGGTAGAGGGAGCTAGGAGAGTCCAAATGAGGAGCGGTTTTCGGCCACGCGATCGTGATCGAACGGCCGAGAGCATGGATGGGAGTTTGCTGGGCTTTGGGCCACTTTGGAAGGGGTGTTGGGCTGCAAAGAGAGAGGGGGCTTTGCGGTTACCCGGTTAACCGTTGGAGTATCAAACGACCTCCAAATGGCACGAAACTTGGCAGGCGGTCTACCGGTGCTATACCAAGGCCGCTTGGCAAACCTCGGGCCATTCCGAGAAAGTTTAACACCCGCACACAAAAGAGAGGCAAAAGGGGGCGCCGGGGAACATAGGAGTGCCGGATTGCAAAACGGACAACGGGGAAAATGCTCGGATGCATGAGACGAACACATATGCGAATGCAATGCACATGATGACATGATATGAAATGCATATGATGACATGGCAAAATGCAACACGCAAGCAAATGACATGGCAACGACGGCGAATAACTGGCAGACACCTGGCGCAACGGATCCGGGGTGTTATAGGCGGAGCACCAGAAAAGGCCCCAAGATGGGATCTCATGGGTACAGAAGGTTGCGGTGGTGGAAATAGGGTTTCGTGGTTCTCCTGGATGTTTTCGGGGTATATGAGTATATATGGGTGAAAGAAGTAGGTTGGTGGAGCCACGAGGGGCCCACGAGGGTGGGGGGCGCGCCTACCCCCTGGGCGCGCCCTCCTACCTCGTGGCCACCTCGTTGCTTCCTTGATGTCCACTCCAAGTCTCCTGGATTGCGTTTGTTCCAAAAACGATTCTCCCGAAGGTTTCATTCCGTTTGGACTCCGTTTGATATTCCTTTTCTGCAAAACACTGAAATAGGCAAAAAAACAACAATTTGCACTGGGCCTCCGATTAATAGGTTAGTCCCAAAAATAATATGAAAGTGCATAATAAAGCCCATTAAACATCCAAAACAAATAATATAATAGCCTGGAACAATCAAAAATTATAGATACGTTGGAGACGTATCAAGCATCCCCAAGCTTAATTCCTGCTCGTCCTCGAGTAGGTAAATGATAAAACCAGAATTTTTGTTGTGGAATGCTACCTAACACAATTTTCAATGTAATTCTCTTTATTGTGGCATGAATGTTCAGATCCAAAAGATTCAAGATAAAAGTTTAATATTGACATATAAAAATAGTAATACTTCAAGCATGCTAACCAAGCAGTTTATGTCTTATCAAAATAACATAGCCAAAGAAAGCTTATCCCTACAAAATCGTATAGTTTGGGCATGCTTCATTTTTGTCACACAAAATGCTCCCACCATGCACAACCCCGGTTTCAGCCAAGTAATTGGTCCATACTTTTTAACGCGCTTCAGCCTTTTCAACCCTCACGCAATATATGAGCGTAAGCCATGGACATAGCACTATGGGTGGAGTAGAGTATAATGATAGGGATTATATAAGAAAACAAAAAAGTAGAAAGTCTCACATTGACGCAGCTAATCAACGGGCTATGGAGATCTCCATCAATTGATGTCAATATGAGGAGTAGGGATTGCCATGCAACGGATGCACTAGAGCTATAAATGTATGGAAGCTCATCAAAAAGAAACTAAGTGGGTGTGCATCCAACTTGCTTGCTCACGAAGACCTAGGGCATTTTGAGGAAGCCCATCATTGGAATATACAAGCCAAGTTCTATAATGAAAAATTCCCACTAGTATATGAAAGTGACAAAATAAGAAACTCTCTATCATGAAGATCATGGTACTATTTTGAAGCACAAGTGTGGAAAAAGGATAGTAACATTGTCCCTTCTCTCTTTTTCTCTCATTTTTTTATTTGGGCTTCTTTGGCCTCTTTTTTTCTCTTTTATTTCGTCCGGAGTCTCATCCTGACTTGTGGGGGAATCATAGTCTCCATCATCCTTTCCTCACATGGGACAATGCTCTAATAATGGAAATCATCACACTTCTATTTATTTACAACTCAATACTTAGGACAAAATATGACTCTTTGTGAATGCCTCCGGCGGTGTACCGGGATATGCAATGAATCAAGAGCGACATGTATGAGAGAATTATAAAGGTGCCTTTGCCACAAATACGATGTCAACTACATGATCATGCAAAGCAATGTGACAATGATGGAGCATGTCATAATAAACGGAACGGTGGAAAGTTGCATGGCAATATATCTCGGAATCAATATGGAAATGCCATAATAGGTAGGTATGGTGGCTGTTTTGAGGAAGATATAAGGAGGTTTGTGTGTGATAGAGCGTATCGTATCACGGGGTTTGGATGCACCAGTGAAGTTTGCACCAACTCTCAAGGTGAGAAAGGGCAATGCACGGTACCGTAGAGGCTAGCAAATTGCGGAAGGGTAACAGTGCGTATAATCCATGGACTCACATTAGTCATGAAGAACTCATATACTTATTGCAAAAGTTATTAGCCCTCGAAGAAAAGTACTACTACGCATGCTCCTAGGGGAAGGGTTGGTAGGAGTTAACCATCGCGCGATCCCAACCTCCACTCATAAGGAAGGCAATCAAAGAACACCCCATGCTTCAAATTTGTCACACAACGTTCACCATACGTGTATGCTACGGGACTTGCCAACTTTAACAAAAGTATTTCTCAATTTCATAATTACCCAACTAGCATGACTCTAACATTCCACCTTTATATCTCAAAACAATTATCAAGTATCAAATTTATCATACTGTTTAATGCACTCCATATGAAATTTTTTATTTTACCCAACTTGGATGCTCATCATATTAGGACTAATTTTATAACGAAAGCAAATTATTATGCTGTTCTAAAAGACTCTCAAAATAATATAAGTGAAGCATGAGAGATCAATAATTTCTACAAAATAAAACCACCACAGTGCTCTAAAAAGGTATAAGTGAAGCACTAGAGCAAAATTATCTAGCTCAAAAGATATAAGTGAAGCACATAGAGTATTCTAATAAATTCCGATTCATGTGTGTCTCTCCAAAAGGTGTGTACAGAAAGGATGACTGTGATAAACTAAAAATCAAAGACTCAAATCATAAAATACGCTCCAAGCAAAACACATATCATGTGGTGAATAAAAATATAGCCTCAAGTAAAGTTACCGATAGACGAAGATGAAAGAGGGGATGCCTTTTGGGGCATGCCCAAGCTTAGGCTTTTGGTTATCCTTGAATTTTACCTTGGGGTGACTTGGGCATCCCCAAGCTTAGGCTCTTGCCACTCCTTATTCCAAAATCCATCAAATCTTTACCCAAAACTTGGAAACTTCACAACAGAAAACTCAACAGAAAATCTCATGAGCTCCGTTAGTGCAAGAAAAAAAACCACCACTTTAAGGTAATGTAATGAACTCATTCTTTATTTATATTGGTGTTAAACCTACTGTATTCCAACTTCTCTATGGTTCATACCCCCCGATACTAGCCATAGATTCATCAAAATAAGCAAACAACACACGAAAAACAGAATCTGTCAAAAACAGAACAGCCTGTACCAATCTGTAACTCTCGAATACTTATGGAACCCCAAAAATTCTACCAAATTAGGAAGTCCTAGGTACTTTGTTTATAAATCTTCTGCAAAACGAATCAACTGAAAAGCACGTTTCTGCGATTTATGAAAACTAATCTCGTGCGTGCAAAAGTTTCTATTTTTCCAGCAAGATCAAATTAACTATCACCGTAGGTTATCCTAAAGGTTTACTTGGAACAAACACTAACTAAAACACAAAACCACATGTAAGCATTGGCTAAATGAATTATTTATTACTAAGCAGGAACAAAAAGTAAAGAACAAAGATAAAATTGGGTTGCCTCCCAACAAGCACTATCGTTTAACGCCCGTAGCTAGGCATAAAAACAAGAATAGATCTAGGTATTACCATCTTTGGTTGGCAATTCTTCAATTGAACACTTATAACCCTTAGGAGTTTCCTTATTTCTATTAATGATTAAACTCCTAGGCAAGAAATCAAGAAATTCATTTGTAGCAAAAGGTTCCTTAATGATAGCAAAAAAGTTGGGGCAAACACTTATTGATTTGAGATCCGCAGTTTCTTTACTAGAAGATCCACCCCTATTTTTAGGAACATACATAAATTTAGCAACTTTGGTAGTAGGAGGTGTGAGGTATTTCTCATTGCAGAAAAAGCAGAACCTAAGTTGGTAATAATATCCTCAAGTTTATCAATTCTAGTGGAATCTTGATCTAATTTTCCATCAACTATGGGTTCTTTTTCTTTAAAACTTTTCAAAGTAACTCCTACCTTAGATCCATATTGGGTAATTTGGTTGTGGATCTTTTTATCCAAATTCTCAGTCAACTCCACTGTGGCAACTTTATTTTCAATAATTTCAAGCCTTTGCATCATGTGTTCCAAAGTTAAAATAGTTCCATTAACCAAAAGAGGTGGTGAGCCAAACAAATCTATCATAGCATTATAAGAATCAAAAGTATGGCTACCCAAGAAATTCCCTCCGGTAATGGTGTCAAGAATATATCTGTTCCAAGGAGTGATGCCTACATAAAAATTACGAAGAAGAACGAAAGTAGATTACTTCCTAGTGGATCTATTCTGAGCATTGCAAATTCTGTACCAAGCATCTTTTAAATTTTCTCCCTCCCTTTGTTTAAAATTAAGAACTTCATTCTCGGGAGTACTAACACTGATAGAAGGACTGGCCATGACGGCGAAACAAACGGTCTAACACACGGACACACAAGAAGCAAGCAAAAAGAGACGAATGGAAAAAGGGCGAATAAAACGGCAAGGGTGAAGTGGGGGAGAGGAAAATGAGAGGCAAATGGCAAATAATGTAATGCGAGGGATAAGAGTCTGTGATGGGTACTTGGTATGTCTTGACTTGTGCGTAGATCTTTCCAGCAACGATGCCAAAAATTGGTGAGTTGTCAAGAGATCAAATCTTGACTTGACTTGGCATAAGCCTCCCCGGCAACGGCGCCAGAAATCCTTCTTGCTACCTCTTGAGCATGCGTTGGTTTTCCATTCAAGAGGAAAGGGTGATGCAGCAAAGTAGCGTAAGTATTTCCCTCAGCTTTTGAGAACCAAGGTATCAATCTAGTAGGAGGCTACATGCAAGTCGCCTTGTACCTGCACAAACAAATAAGAACCTTGCAACCAATGCGAAAAAGGGGTTGTCAATCCCTTCTCGGCCACTTGCAAAAGTGAGATCTGATAGAGATAATAAGGTAAATATTTTTGGTATTTTTTTGTATAGATTGAAAAGTAAAGATTGCAAAATAGTAAATGAGATGCAATGTAAATAAAAGAGATATAATATGATGGAAAAGAGACCCGCGGGCCATAGGTTTCACTAGTGTCTTCTCTCAAGATAGCATATCTTATGGTGGGTGAACAAATTACTGTCGACCAATTGATAGAAAAGCGCATAGTTATGAGAATATCTAGGCATGATCATGTATATAGGCATCACGTCCGTGACAGGTAGATCGAAACGATTCTGCATCTACTACTATTACTCCACATTCAACCGCTATCCAGCATGCATCTAGAGTATTAAGTTCATAAGAACAGACTAACGCATTAAGCAAGATCACATGATGTAGAGGGATAAACTCAAGCAATATGATATAACTCCCATCTTTTTATCCTCGATGGCAACAATAGAATACGTGCCTTGCTGCCCCTCCTGTCACTGGGAAAGGACACCGCAAGATTGAACCCAAAGCTAAGCACTTCTCCTATTGCATGAAAGAGCAATCTAGTAGGCCAAACCAAACTGATAATTCGAAGAGACTTGCAAAGATATCAAATCATACATATAAGAATTCAGAGAAGAATCAAATATTGTTCATAGATAATCTTGATCATAAACCCACAGTCCATCGGATCTCGACAAACACACCACCAAAAGTATTACATCGAATAGATCTCCAAGAAGATCGAGGAGAACTTTGTATTGAGAATCAAAGAGAGAGAAGAAGCCATCTAGCTAATAACTATGGAATCGAAGGTTTGTGGTAAACTACTCACACATCATTGGGGAGGCTATGGTGTTGATGTAGAAGCCCTCCATGATCGATTCTCCCTCCGGCGGAGCGCCGGAAAAGGCCCCAAGATGGGATCTCACGTGTACAGACGGTTGCGGCGGTGGAGATAGGGTTTCGTGGTGCTCCTGGATGTTTTCGGGGTATATGAGTATATATAGGCGAAAGAAGTAGGTCGGTGGAGCCACAAGGGGCCCACTAGGGTGGGGGGTGCGCCCTCCTATCCTGTGGCCGCCTCATTGCTTCCTTGATGTCCACTGCAAGTCTCTTGGATTGCGTTTGTTCCAAAAATGATTCTCCATTTGATATTCCGTTTCTGCGAAACACTGAAATAGGCAAAAAAACAACAATTTGCACTGGGCCTCCGGTTAATAGGTTAGTCCAAAAAATAATATAAAAGTGCACAATAAAGCCCATTAAACATCCAAAACAGAAAATATAATAGCATGGAACTATCAAAAATTATACATACGTTGGAGAGTATCACCGGCTCTCGCAGAAGAATGCTTTATTTCTTCAATTCTTGCGGGCAGGACAGACAGCTTGTTTAAAACATCCCTAATAAGTGAAGGAGCTTGCTTGGTGTGTGAGATGGCAAGTACTTTGCGCTGAGCGCATGTATAAAGTTGCTCCACGAGCGTATAAACCGCCTTCAGCTTTACTAGCATATCTTGGCCAAGGTTGGTGCTCCTGGGGCCTGTTAAACAAACACGCAGTTAAGTTGCGAGGCGGGTTAAAGAAGTTGAGCATTGGAAATGATCAAAATATCCAGTATTACTTACCAAAGATAGCAGCAGTCATCTGTGTAATGTGGCGCTTTAAGCCGGTGAGCTCTGCATTGACCTGTTGCAAAGAAGATTCAACATTTTTGGCTCTCTACACTAAGCCAGTCTTTTCTTCAGCCCAGGCGGTTCTTTCTGCAGCAAACCCGGTTTTTAGATTTTCAGTTTCATCCAGGCTAAACTTGAATCTAGAGTCAGCCTTCCGGGTTTCAGACTCTTGACATTCAATCTGGATTTTCAAATCGGCCAACTGGGATTCAGCTTGAACTGTGTCCTCCTATAAACGAAAGGTTAAACAATCAACCACAAAAATGTCAAGGTACAATGCATATAAGTCCCAAGCCCTTTGCAAGCATAACACTTGGTACTTGGGGGCTAATGTGTGGAAAAGTTCTTTCAGGGTGCACAAATATCCAGCTCATCTTTTTTCAAAGATGACCCAGCCTGGGAAGGTTATAAGGCGAGGCTTTGTTTTATGAGCTAATTTGAATGATCCGGCTCATCTTTGTCAAGACAAGCCGGTTCATGGGGGTTGCGACTTGAAGTTTACTACATCATACTAATTAAAGTCTTTGCCATAGTCACTACTTTCCTATGGCTAAGACTTGGGGGCTGGATAAGTGTATAATGGAAGACAGAAAGGTTCATACCTCATATTTTTGGCGCATCTTCTTCACGATGTCCACTTCAAGTTCACGGCTAGTATGAAGTTGGTTTAGGTAGCCAGAGAATAACTCATTGACATCCAGGTGTGAGTAGTTGGCTAGATCAAATTTGACCTTCCACCTTTCAACAAGCTCTTCTTTGGCAGAATGCTGGCCAAAACCGTAGGAGTCCCCGGTTCTGTATAGCTAGTGCCAGTGATAAAGACATCTTCAGCCTCTTCAGCAGGCTTGGTAGGGCGTGGCGGTTTAGCTCCTGATAAATCAATGGTCATAGGGTCCACAGGGGTCTCTGGAATTTCTAGTGGCGGCTCATCAGTCATGTTTTCAAGATTCTGAATCGAGGCTTCAGATATTGGCGGTTGTTTTTCTGGCTCAAGCACCTTGGAGTCTTCAACCGGCTTATTAGTCTTGGCCTTCTTGCTTGGCTTGGCTATTTCGCTGAGAAAGGAAAAGATGAAGAGGTCAGTATATATGTTTACAAAGTTAAAACAATGAAGGCACGAATTGTTACCCAGGGGCAGTCTTGAAAGACGGCAGTTGAGTCCCTGTTGAGTCGGTAGAGGAGGAATTTGAAGTTCCCTGATAGTTTGAATCAGAAGGATTAAGTGGTTGGCGAACAAGACCCGCCTTTGGATAAAAAGAGTTTGAACATGGAGGCACCTCTTTCCAACGTTTGCGAGGGGACGACGTGTTGGGTAACCAGGAGGATAGCTCTCCGCCTCCACTATTCCGAGTTTGGCGCTGGTTTTCATGCTCTTGTTGCTTTAAAATAAAGTTGGGATCCAAGTAAGCTAAAGGGTGAGAAAACCTTACTTTTTGGGTTGCTTGTCAAATTTCTGTCTTGGCAAAGGCTCTGAGTCGGAGGAAATAATAGTTACCTCTTCATCACTTGCCTGTCCGACTTCCGCATCATCCTGATAGCAATCAGTGTCAATAAGTTAATTGAAAATGAGCCAAGAGAGTCAATATGTACCTCTGACTCATTTTCATTCAAGGCAAACAGCTCTGCGGCGGTTGATTTCTTCTTGCTCTTCTTAGGGGCCTTGGTCTTAGCCCTGGGTTTCTTGGGAGCTTTTTCCTTCTCCTTGCACTTCTTATTCCAGAAAGCAGAATCAGCATGCATAAGTCACAAGAAGATAAGGGGCATGTAGATTATAAATAGTAAGCAAGGTAAATGAGTTTGCGAGCTTACATCTGGTGGCGGGTTAAGTTTGCAAAAGGGATTCAACCCCACTTTGTTGCAGTAGCTATCCAGGCTTTCCCCAAGAAGGGTCTTGGTCATGTCATTGACCGTTTTATCCGTCAGAAAAATTTGGTAGTGGCGCTACAGATCTTCGACATCACCAGTATATGTTCACATTAAGCCGGGTCGGCGGCTAAAAGGCATAACCCTCCAAGCAATCTAGCAACGGACCAGGTCAACGCAGTCAATCCGTTGGCCAGTAGAGCTCTAACCTTTGAAAAGGCAGGCATATATTTGGCTCGTTTAGCAGTGGTGAGCCGGCCTGGAAGAGGATCCTTTGGGTTGAGCCGGTGGTCATGATAAGTCGATAACCCAGCAGAGGATTCTCTTCAGTTGGAGATGTGTCTTGGCAGTAGAATCAAGTTTGATTCCAGTCCTTAGGATGACTTGGGAGTGCAACAGAAGGAAGAATAGTGTCTCTTTGCCGTTGAATTGAGACTCCACCAAGTTCTAGGTTGGGCCTGTCTATGAACTCAGTCATGCGGTTCAAGTAATAATAGTCTTTGAAGAGTTCAATGTTGGGTTCTTCTTGAAGATACACTTCGCAGAAGACTTGGAAATTGCAGATAGTTGAAACAGAATTGGGTTCGATATCTTGGGGATGGAGTTAAAAGAAATACAGAATATCACAGAAGAATTTTGACCCGGGCAGTAAGAAGCCCCGGTTTATGTGATCAGCAAAAACAATGGCCTCATTCTCCTTCAGCCAAGGTCTAGATTCATCTGCGTTTGGAACACCTCAGTGAATGACACTCTTTGCTGAGAAGAAGCCTGTTTTGATATAATCATCAAGCATTAAATTGACGGTTCAAAAGGATTAAGATTTAAGCCGGCAGGTATTTGGCGGGTTACATATTGTCATTTAAACCGCCATGGAGGGCTAATGCCTGCAGATCTGGAGTGGAGATTTTTTTACTAAGTGCTGAAAAAACAGATTCTGCAAAGTTTCGCTTATGATTTTGGATCTACAGCGGCCCCGAAAAATAAAAGTAATTCCTAAACCTAAGGCTACGACGGTGGAAGAGCATGTGAGCTCAGATCAACTCTTGTGCAGAGAGGGTTAGTTGTGGTTGAGAAACAATGCTGGAACTAGTGTCGCGCAATCTCAGTACTATTTCCAGATCAAAACTACTCGTTCTAAAGGATGGACATGAAGAACGGTGAAGAACACCGATGAAAAAGAGAAAACCCTAATGTAGATCTATCATGGAGTAAAGTTGGAACTTACTGATGCTGATGAACAGCGGATGGGTGCCGCGTTTCTCTGGTATGATCAGGTTGATGCAGCGGCCGGCGTGGTCGTTGCTGAAGGAAGACAGCGGCGGCGGAGCTCGGTCACAGCAAGTTTGCGTGGAGGAAGACGCAGAGGCAGGGGGTAAAAGTAAAAACAGGGGGCCCTGTCCCTATTTATATGGGAAAATGAGACAATTGGCATGGAAATCGAGGAGATGAGATGATTAGGTTAACAAGGAGGGCGCTTCGATTCTCGGGTATGCTATTAAGATAAGGATTCGTTAAAGATATGCTCGGTTTTGTGCAAAATTAATACGCATGATGTCATGGCGGGTTACCAAGGTTTACATGTATTACATCATGGCGGGTTACAGAGCTACGAGCTTTCATACTAGAGTGCAGTTCTATTCAAATTGAGATGATGAATATTGACTTAAACAAGTTTAACTCAACCTGGGGCATAATGTTGGGGATATAACCCCTAGGTATGACCCTCCCAGGAGGGGCCGGGTCATACCTTTGGTGGTTCATTATGAAGAAGTCCATGAAAGCCCAAGACAAAAAGATGGCGACTCATGGAGGCGGGCCTGGATAGAGCCCAGTACCGGGGCCCATGAGCCACCGTGTGATGACTTGTATTGTAAGGCCAGAATTAGTTAGAAACCAAGCCGGTCACGATGTGGGAGATGGTCGGGACTCTGTAAGCCGCCTGGCCTCAACCTGTGTATATAAAGATGAGACCTGGCAGCGGGTTAACGCAAGAAACAAGCCGTCAAAAGCTAGGTCAAGCGTATCTCGCTCCCTCATAATCGAAACCCAAGCAATACAATCTAAAGTAGGAGTAGGCTTTTACCTCCATCGTGAGGGGCCGAACCTGGGTAACTCTCATGTCCTTTGTCTCGTTCAACCCCTTCAAGCTAACCTAGTTGCGATGGCTCCACACCCGAGTCCTTCCACTAGGACATCTGCCGTGAGAAAACCAGGACAAGAGTGGTATGGTAATCCCATCTTGGAAGTCATGTTGTTAGACAACAGCAAACCTGCGAACTATGAGAAACTATGATGTGCCCAAATTCAGACAAATGGCTTGAGGTCATGAAACCTGAGATAGGATCCATGTACGAGAACAAAGTGTGGACTTTGGTGGACTTGCCCGATGATCATCAAGGCATTGAGAATAAATAGATCTCCAAGAGGAAGATGGACGCTGATGGTAATATTGTTGGAAATATGCCCTAGAGGCAATAATAAAAGTATTATTATTATATTTCCTTGTTCATGATAATTGTCTTTTATTCATGCTATAACTGTATTATCCGGAAATCGTAATACACGTGTGAATACATAGACCACAATATGTCCCTAGTGAGCCTCTAGTTGACTAGCTCGTTGTGATCAACAGATAGTCATGGTTTCCTAGCTTTGG
The DNA here is from genome assembly GCF_002162155.2 of Triticum dicoccoides. Lineage (NCBI taxonomy): Eukaryota > Viridiplantae > Streptophyta > Magnoliopsida > Poales > Poaceae > Triticum > Triticum dicoccoides. The sequence goes on from NC_041385.1 coordinate 224,497,363, forward strand.
ACATTCGATGTCGTTGCTAACGGGATCACATCATTAGGAGAATGATGTGATGGACAAGACCCAATCCTAAGACTAGCACAAAAGATCGTGTAGTTCATTTGCTAGAGCTTTGCCAATGTCAAGTATCTCTTCCTTCGACCATGAGAGCGTGTAACTCCTGGATACCGTAGGAGTGCTTTGGGTGTATCAAACGTCACAACGTAACTGGGTGACTATAAAGGTGCACTACAGGTATCTCCGAAAGTATCTATTGTTTTATGCGGATCGAGACTGGGATTTGTCACTCCGTGTAAACGGAGAGGTATCTCTAGGCCCACTCGGTAGGACATCATCATATGCGCAATGTGACCAAGGAGTTGATCACGGGATGATGTGTTACGGAACAAGTAAAGTGACTTGCCGGTAACGAGATTGAACAAGGTATTGGATACCGACGATCGAATCTCGGGCAAGTAACATACCGATAGACAAAGGGAATTGAATACGTGATTGATTAAGTCCTTGACATCGTGGTTCATCCGATGAGATCATCGTGGAACATGTGGGAGCCATCATGGGTATCCAGATCCCGCTGTTGGTTATTGACCGGAGAACGTCTCGGTCATGTCTACATGTCTCCCGAACCCGTAGGGTCTACACACTTAAGGTTCGATGACGCTAGGGTTATAAAGGAAGTTTGTATGTGGTTACCGAATGTTGTTCGGAGTCCCGGATGAGATCCCGGACGTCACGAGGAGTTCCGGAATGGTCCGGAGGTAAAGATTAATATATGGGAAGTCCTATTTTGACCACTGGAAAATGTTCGAGATTTTTCGGTATTGTACCGGGAAGGTTCTAGAAGGTTCCAGAGTGGGGCCCACCTGCATGGGGGACCCACATGAACGTGGGTAGTGGGGGAAAGGCCCCACACCCCTGGTCAAGGCGCACCAAGATTCCCCCTTAGAAGGAATAAGATCATATCCCAAAGGGATAAGATCAAGATCCCTAAAAAGGGGGGATAGCAATCGGTGGGGAAGGAAATGATGGGATTTCTTTCCTCCCACCTTTGCCAACGCCCCAATGGACTTGGAGGGCAAGAAACCAGCCCCCTCCACCCCTATATATAGTGGGGAGGCGCATGGGAGCTTCACCCTTGCCCCTGGCGCAGCCCTCCCTCTCCCAAGTGCTCCTCCTCTCTCGTGGTGCTTGGCGAAGCCCTGCAGGATTGCCACGCTCCTCCACCACCACCACGCCGTTGTGCTACTGCTGGACGGAGTCTTCCTCAACCTCTCCCTCTCTCCTTGCTGGATCAAGGCATGGGAGACGTCATCGGGCTGTACGTGTGTTGAACGCGGAGGTGCCGTCCGTTCGGCACTAGGATCTCCGGTGATTTGGCTCACGACGAGTACGACTACTTCAACCCCGTTCTCTTGAACGCTTCCGCTTAGCGATCTACAAGGGTATGTAGATGCATTCTCTTTCTACTCGTTGCTGGTCTCTCCATAGATAGATCTTGGTGACACGTAGGAAAATTTTGAATTTCTGCTACGTTCCCCAACAGTGGCATCATGAGCTAGGTCTATTGCGTAGATTCTTTGCACGAGTAGAACACAAAGTAGTTGTGGGCGTTGATGTTGTTCAATATGCTTACCGTTACTAGTCCAATCTTGTTTCGACGGTATTGTGGGATGAAGCGGCCCGGACCGACCTTACACGTACTCTTACGTGAGACAGGTTCCACCGATTGACATGCACTTGGTGCATAAGGTGGCTAGCGGGTGCCAGTCTCTCCCACTTTAGTCGGAACGGATTCGATTAAAAGGGTCCTTATGAAGGGTAAATAGCAATTGGCATATCACGTTGTGGTCTTGCGTAGGTAAGAAACGTTCTTGCTAGAAACCCATAGCAGCCACGTAAAACATGCAACAACAATTAGAGGACGTCTAACTTGTTTTTGCAGGGTATGCTATGTGATGTGATATGGCCAAGAAGAATGTGATGAATGATATGTGATGTATGAGATTGATCATGTTCTTGTAATAGGATTCACGACTTGCATGTCGATGAGTATGACAACCGGCAGGAGCCATAGGAGTTGTCTTTATTTATTGTATGACCTGCGTGTCATTGAAGAACGCCATGTAAACTACTTTACTTTATTGCTAAACGCGTTAGTCATAGAAGTAGAAGTAGTCGTTGGCGTGACAACTTCATGAAGACACGATGATGGAGATCACGATGATGGAGATCATGGTGTCGTGCTGGTGACGATGATGATCATGGAGCCCCGAAGATGAAGATCAAAAGGAGCAAAATGATATTGGCCATATCATGTCACTATTTGATTGCATGTGATGTTTATCATGTTTATGCATCTTGTTTGCTTAGGACGACGGTAGTAAATAAGATGATCCCTTACAAAATTTCAAGAAGTGTTCTCCCCTAACTGTGCACCGTTGCTACAGTTCATCGCTTCTAAGCACCACGTGATGATCGGGTGTGATGGATTCTTACGTTCACATACAACGGGTGTAAGACAGTTTTACACAGCGAAAACACTTAGGGTTAACTTGACGAGCCTAGCATGTGCAGACATGGCCTCGGAACACGGAGACCGAAAGGTCGAGCATGAGTCGTATGGTAGATACGATCAACATGAAGATGTTCACCGATGATGACTAGTCCGTCTCACGTGATGATCGGACACGGCCTAGTTGACTCGGATCATGTGATCACTTAGATGACCAGAGGGATGTCTATCTAAGTGGGAGTTCATAAGATGAACTTAATTATCTTGAACATAGTCAAAAGACCTTTTGCAAATTATGTCGTAGCTCGCGCTTTAGTTCTACTATTTTAGATATGTTCCTAGAGAAAATATAGTTGAAAGTTGATAGTAGCGATTATGCGATCAGTAGAAAGCTTATGTCCTTAATGCACCGCTCAGTGTGCTGAACCCCAACATCGTTTGTCGATGTTGCGAACATCGGACATACACGTTTTGATAACTACGTGATAGTTCAATTAAATGGTTTAAGTAGAGGCACCAAAGATGTTTTCGAAACGTCGCGGAACATATGAGATGTTTCGAGGGCTGAAATTGGGATTTCAGGCTCGTGCCCACATCAAGAGGTATAAGACCTCCGACGATTTTCTTAGCCTGCAAACTAAGGGAGAAAAGCTCAATCGTTGAGCTTGTGCTCAGATTGTCTGAGCACAACAATCACTTGAATCGAGTGGGAGTTGATCCTCCAGATGAGATAGTGATGTTTCCCCAAAGTCATTGCCACCAAGCTGCTAGAGCTTCGTGATTAACTATAACATATCAGGGATAGATATGATGATCCTTGAAATATTCATGATGTTTGACACCGCGAAAGTAGAAATCAAGAAGGAGCATCAATTGTTGATGGTTGGTGAAACCACTAGTTTCAAGAAGGGCAAGGGAACAAAGGGATACTTCATGAAACGGCAATTCAGCTGCTGCTCTAGTGAAGAAACCCAAGGTTGAACCCAAACCCGAGACTAAGTGCTTCTGTAATAAGGGGAACAACCACTGGAGCAGCATTACCCTAGATACTTGGTATATGAGAAGGCTGGCAAGGTCGATAGAAGTATATTGGATATACATTATGTTAATGTGTACTTTACTAGTACTCCTAGTAGCACCAGGGTATTGGATACCAGTTCGGTTGCTAAGTGTTAGTAACTCGAAATAAAAGCTACGGAATAAACGGAGACTAGCTAAAGGTGAGCTGACGATATATGTTGGAAGTGTTTCCAAGGTTGATATGATCAAGCATCGCACGCTCCCTCTACCACCGAGATTGGTGTTTGCGTTGAGCATAGACATGATTGGATTATGTCTATCGCAATACGGTTATTCATTTAAGGAGAATAATGGTTACTCTATTTTTGAATAATACCTTCAATGGTCTTGCACCTAAAGGAATGGTTTATTGAATCTCGGTCGTAGTGATACACATTTTCATGCCAAAAGATATAAGATAGTAATGATAGTACCACTTATTTGTGGCACTGCCATGTAAGTCATAATGGTATAAAACGCATGAAGAAGCTCCATGTTGATGGATCTTTGGACTCACTCGTTTTTGAAAAGTTTGAGACATGCGAACCATGTCTATTGGTGTATATGCATGAAGAAACTCCATGCAAATGGATCGTTCGGACTCACTTGATTTTGAATCACTTGAGATATGCAAATCATACCACATGAGCAAGATGACTGAAAAGCCTCATTTTCAGTAAGATGGAACAAGATAGCAACTTGTTGGAAGTAACACATTTTGATGTGTGCAGTCGAATGAGTGCTGAGGCATGCAGTGAATATCGTTATGATCTTACTTCACAGATGATTCGAGTAGATGTTGAGAATATTTACTTGATGAAATACAAGTCTGAATTATTGAATGGTTCAAGTAATTTCAGAGTGAAGTAGAAGATCATTGTGACAAGAGGATAAAATGTCTATGATGTGAATATCTAAGTTACGAGTTTTGGCACACAATTAAGACATTGTGGAAATTGTTTCGCAATTAATACCGCCTGGAACACCATAATGTGATGGTGTGTCCGAACATCATAGTTGCACCCTATTGGATATGGTGCGTACCATGATGTCTCTTATTGAATTACCACTATCGTTCATGGGTTAGGCATTAGAGACAACCACATTCACTTTAAATAGGGCACCACGTAATTCCGTTGAGATGACACCGTATGAATTATGGTTTAGAGAAACCTAAGTTGTCGTTTCTTAAAAGTTTGGGGCTGCGACGCTTATATGAAAAAGTTTCAGGTTGATAAGCTCGAACCCAAAGCGGATAAAATGCATCTTCATAGGAAACCCAAAACAGTTGGGTATACCTCCTAATTCAGATCCGAAAGCAATATGGATTGTTTCTTGAATCGGGTCCTTTCTCGAGGAAAAGTTTCTCTCGAATGAATTGAGTGGGAGGATGGTGGAAACTTGATGAGGTTATTGAACCGTCTCTTCAACTAGTGTGTGGCAGGGCACAGGAAGTTGTTCCTGTGGCACCTACACCAATTGAAGTGGAAGCTTGTGACGTTGATCATGAAACTTCGGATCAAGTCACTACCAAACCTCGTGGGATGACAAGGATACATACTACATCAGAGTGGTACGTAATCCTGTCTTGGAAGTCATGTTGCTGGACAACAATGAACCTACGAGCTATGGAGAAGCAATGGTGGGCCCGGATTCCAATAAATGGCTCGAGGCCATAAAATCCGAGAACGGATCCATGACTTTGGAAGAAATACTTGATGGTCGTAAGGCCATTGGGTACGGATGGATTTTAAAAGGAAGACAGACAATGATGGTAAGAATTACCATTAAGAAAGCTCGACTTGTCGTTAAGATATTTTCCGACAAGTTCAAGGAGTTGATTACGGTGAGGTTTTCTCACTCGTAGCGATGCTAAGAGTCTGCTGGAATTGGATTAGCAGTTACTGCATGATTGATGAAATCTTGCAGATAGGATGTCAAAACATTGTTTCCTCGACGTTATACTTGAGGAAAGGTTGTATGTGATACAACCGGAAGGTTTTGTCAATCCCAAAAGATGCTAATAAGTATGCAAAGCTCCAGCAATCCTTCTAAGGACTGGAGTGAGCATCTCGGAGTTGGAATGTGTGCTTTGATGATGATCAAAGATTTTGGGTTTGTACAAAGTTTACGAGAAACTTGTATTTCCAAAGAAGTGAGTGGGAGGACTATAGAATTTCTGATGAGTATATGTTGTTGACATATTGTTGATCAGAAATGACGTAGAATTTCTGGAAAGCATATAGGGTTATTTTGAAAGTGTTTTTCAATGGAAAGCCTGGATTAAGCTACTTGAACATTGAGCATCAAGATCTATAAGGATAGATCAAAATGCTTAATAATACTTTCAAATGAGCACATACCTTGACATGATCTTGAAGGTGTTCAAGATGGACCAGTCAAAGAAGGAGTTCTTGCCTGAGTTGTAACGTACGAAGTTAAGACTTAAAGCTCGACCACGGCAGAATAGAGAGAAAGGACGAAGGTCGTCCCCTATGCTTAAGACGTAGGCTCTTCAGTATGCTATACTGTGTACCGCACCTGAAGTGTGCCTTGCCATGAGTCAGTCAAGGGGTACAAGAGTGATCCAAGAATGGCTCACAGGACAGCGGTCAAAGTTATCCTTGGTAACTAGTGGACTAAGGAATTTTCTCGATTATGGAGGTGGTAAAAGAGTTTGTCGTAAAGGTTACGACGATGCAAGCTTGACACCTATCCGGATAGCTCTGAGTAGAGAGACCGGATACATATAATGGAGCAATAATTTAGAATAGCTCCAAGTAGAACAGTTGTTTGGAATAGCTCCAAATAGAGCGTGGTAGCTGCATCTAGGAGATGACATAGAGATTTGTAAAGCACACACGGATCTGAAAGGTTCAGACCTGTTGACTAAAACCTCTCTCACAAGCAACATGATCAAACATAAAACTCATTGAGTGTTAATCACATAGTGATGTGAACTAGACTACTGACTCTAGTAAACTCTTGGGTATTAGTCACATGGCGATGTGACCTGTGAGTGTTAATCACATGGCGATGTGAACTGGATTATTGACTCTAGTGCAAGTGGGAGACTATTGGAAATATGCCCTAGAGGCAATAATAAAAGTATTATTATTATATTTCCTTGTTCATGATAATTGTCTTTTATTCATGCTATAACTGTATTATCCGGAAATCGTAATACACGTGTGAATACATAGACCACAATATGTCCCTAGTGAGCCTCTAGTTGACTAGCTCGTTGTGATCAACAGATAGTCATGGTTTCCTGGCTATGGACATTGGATGTCGTTGATAACGGGATCACATCATTAGGAGAATGATGTGATGGACAAGACCCAATCCTAAGACTAGCACAAAAGATCATGTAGTTCATTTGCTAGAGCTTTGCCAATGTCAAGTATCTCTTCCTTTGACCATGAGATCGTGTAACTCCTGGATACCGTAGGAGTGCTTTGGGTGTATCAAACGTCACAACGTAACTGGGTGACTATAAAGGTGCACTGCAGGTATCTCCGAAAGTATCTATTGTTTTATGCGGATCGAGACTGGGATTTGTCACTCCGTGTAAACGGAGAGGTATCTCTGGGCCCACTCGGTAGGACATCATCATATGCGCAATGTGACCAAGGAGTTGATCACGGGATGATGTGTTACGGAACGAGTAAAGTGACTTGCCGGTAACGAGATTGAACAAGGTATTGGATACCGACGATCGAATCTCGGGCAAGTAACATACCGATAGACAAAGGGAATTGAATATGGGATTGATTAAGTCCTTGACATCGTGGTTCATCCGATGAGATCATCGTGGAACATGTGGGAGCCATCATGGGTATCCAGATCCCGCTGTTGGTTATTGACCGGAGAACGTCTCGGTCATGTCTACATGTCTCCCGAACCCGTAGGGTCTACACACTTAAGGTTCGATGACGCTAGGGTTATAAAGGAAGTTTTTATGTGGTTACCGAATGTTGTTCGGAGTCCCGGATGAGATCCCGGACGTCACGAGGAGTTCCGGAATGGTCCGGAGGTAAAGATTTATATATGGGAAGTCCTATTTTGACCACTGGAAAATGTTCGGGATTTTTCGGTATTGTACCGGGAAGGTTCTAGAAGGTTCCAGAGTGGGGCCCACCTGCATGGGGGACCCACATGAACGTGGGTAGTGGGGGAAAGGCCCCACACCCCTGGTCAAGGCGCACCAAGATTCCCCCTTAGAAGGAATAAGATCATATCCCAAAGGGATAAGATCAAGATCCCTAAAAAGGGGGGATAGCAATCGGTGGGGAAGGAAATGATGGGATTTCTTTCCTCCCACCTTTGCCAACGCCCCAATGGACTTGGAGGGCAAGAAACCAGCCCCCTCCACCCCTATATATAGTGGGGAGGTGCATGGGAGCTTCACCCTTGCCCCTGGCGCAGCCCTCCCTCTCCCAAGTGCTCCTCCTCTCTCGTGGTGCTTGGCGAAGCCCTGCAGGATTGCCACGCTCCTCCACCACCACCACGCCGTTGTGCTACTGCTGGACGGAGTCTTCCTCAACCTCTCCCTCTCTCCTTGCTGGATCAAGGCATGGGAGACGTCACCGGGCTGTACGTGTGTTGAACGCGGAGGTGCCGTCCGTTCGGCACTAGGATCTCCGGTGATTTGGATCACGACGAGTACGACTACTTCAACCCCGTTCTCTTGAACGCTTCCGCTTAGCGATCTACAAGGGTATGTAGATGCATTCTCTTTCTACTCGTTGCTGGTCTCTCCATAGATAGATCTTGGTGACACGTAGGAAAATTTTGAATTTCTGCTACGTTCCCCAACAAATATCACTGTCTACAAAGCTCGACTTGTTGTGAAAGGTTTTCGACAAGTTCAAGGGGTTGACTATGATGAGACTTTCTCACCTGTAGTGATGCTTAAGTCTGTCCGAATCATGTTAGCAATTGCCGCAGTTTGTGATTACAAAATCTAGCAAATGGACGTCAATATTGCATTCCTTAATGGGTTTCTTAAAGAAGAATTGTATATGATGCAACCTGAAGGTTTTGTCGATCCTAAAGGAGCTAAAAAAGTGTGCAAACTCCAGCGATCCATCTATGGACTGGTGCAAGCATCTCGGAGTTGGAATATACACTTTGATGAGGTGATCAAAGCATATGGTTTTATACACACTTATGGTGAAGCATGTATTTACAAGAAAGTGAGTGGGAGCTCTGTAGCATTTCTAATATTATATGTGGATGCCATATTGCTGATTGGAAATGATGTAGAATTTCTGGATGGCACAAAAGGATACTTGAATAAGAATTTTTCAATGAAAGACCTCGGTGAAGCTGCTTATATATTGGGCATTAAGATCTATAGGGATAGATCGGGACGCTTAATAGGACTTTCACAAAGCACATACCTTGACAAAGTTTTGAAGAAGTTCAAAATGGATCAGACAAAGAAAGGGTTCTTGCTTGTATTGCAAGGTGTGAAGTTGAGTAAGACTCAAAGCCCGACCATGGTAGAAGATAGAGAGACGAATGAAAGTCATTCCCTATGCCTCAGCCATAGGTTCTATAAGGTATGGCATGCTGTGTACCAGACCTGTTATGTGCCTTGCCATGAGTTGCAAGAGGGTACAATAGTGATCCAGGAGTGGATCACTGGACATCGGTCAAAATTTATCCTTAGGTGCCTAAAGAGGACTAAGGAAATGTTTCTTGGTTATGGAGGTGATAAAGAGTCCGTCGTACTGGGTGATATCGATGCAAGCTTTGACACCAATTCAGACGACTCTGAGTCTCAATCTGGATATGTATTGAACATCGGAGCAATTAGCTAGAGTAGCTCCATGCAGAGCATTGTAGACATAGAAATTTGCAAAGGACGCACGAATCTAAATTTTGCAGACCCATTGACTAAAACCTCTCTCACAAGCAAAACATGATCACACATTAGAACTCATTGGGTGTTAATCACATGGCGATGTGAACTAGATTATTGACTCTAGTGCAAGTAGGAGATTGTGGGAAATATGCCCTAGAGGAAATAATAAAGTGGTTATTATTATATTTCCTTAATCATGATAAAGGTTTATTAAAAATTTAAATACATGTGTGAATATATAAGCAAATACCAACTCCCTAGTAAGCCTCTACTAGACTAGCTTGTTGGTCAAAAGATGGTTAAGGTTTCCAGACCATTGACATGAGTTGTCATTTGATAACAGGGTCACATCATTAGGAGAATGATGTGATGGACAAGACCCATCTGTTACCTTAGCATATGATTGTTCAGTTTATTGCTACTACTTTCTTAATGTCAAATACATATTCCTTAAACTATGAGATCATGCAACTCCTGGATATCGAAGGAATACCTTATGTGTTATCAAACATCACAACGTAATTGGGTGATCATAAAGATGCTCTACAGGTACCTCCGAAGGTGTCTGTTGAGTTGGCATGAATCAAGATTGGAATTTGTCACTCCGTATGATGGAGAGGTATCTCTGGGCCCTCTCGGTAATACAACATCACAAGAAGCTTGCAAGCAAAGTGACTAAGGAGTTAGTTACGAGATGATGTATTAAAGAATGAGTAAAGAGACTTTCTAGTGATGAGATTGAACTAGGTATGGAGATACCGATGATTGAATCTCGGGCAAGTAACATACCGACGAAAAAAGGAAAATACATATGTTGTCATAAAGGTTCGACCGATAAAGATCTTCATAGAATATGTAGGAACCAATACGGGAATCCAGGTACCGCTATTGGTTATTGACCAGAGAAGCATCTCGGTCATGTCTACATCATTCTCGAACCCGTAGGGTCCATACGCTTAACGTTCATTGACGATATAGTATTATATGAGTTATGTGAGTTGGTGACCGAATATTGTTTGGAGTCCCGGATGAGATCACAGGCATGACAAGGAGCTCCAGAATGGTCCGGTGGTAAAGATTGATATATAGGATGATAGTATTTGGTTTCCAGAAAGATTCCGGAATGCACCAGGTATTTATCAGATCACCGGAAGGGGTTCCAGGGAGGCCATGGGGAGTTATTGGGCTTATTGGGCCAACGAGGGAAGCACACCAGCCCAAGGGGATGGTGTGCCCCACCTCTAGGCCGTCGGCCCTTAGGGAAGGAAAAGGAGGAGAGCCATCCCCTCCTGCCTTCTCTTCCACATGCAAGGAAGGAAAGGGGGGCGCCTCTCCTCCTGCCTTCTCCCCAAGCACCAAGAAAGGAAGGGGCGCCCCTAGGGCAGGCCACTAGGGCGGCCGCCGGCCCCCTTGGGGGGCTCCTAGGGCAGCCTCCCCTCCCCCTCCACCTATATATATGTGAGGAGGGAGAGGGGCAACACACACCACGATCCCCAATCCATGCGCGACGCCACTCTCCCTCTAGTTCTAGTTCTTCCTCCGTCCATGTCTGTTGTGCTTGGTGAAGCCTTGCGGAGAAGTTTCACCACCACCGTCACCATGCTGCCGTGCTGCCGGAACTCATCTACTACTTCGCCTCTCTCGTTGGATTGAGAAGGCGAGGACATCATCGAGTTGAACATGTGCTGAACGCGGAGGTGTCATATGTTCGGTACTTGATCGGGACGGATCATGAAGGTGTACGACTACATCAACCGTGTTGATAAACGCTTCCTCTTAGTGATCTACAAGGGTATGTAGATTCTCTCCCCCTTCCGTAGCTACGCATATCCGTGGATAGATCTCGCGTGTGCATAGAATTATTTTTGTTTTCCATGCAACGTTCCCCAACATATGCCGCCTCTTACAATATTCTTCCGAGAATGTTGGGAGCCATTGCTCATTGGAACCAGGGCATGCGCCATAGGGTGGAGTCAATTGAGGGAGTGTTTTATCGCGCTTTTTGGAGCTTTGGGCAATGCATCAAGGCATTTAGGCGTTTTCGCCCTATCTTGTCAATTGATGCACTACAAAAAAAGACACATCCGTGACATTTTGGGCCGAACAAATTTTTTTCTGTCATGCTTATGACACTTCTATGACGATAATTGTCACAAAACCCGGTATCATCATAGATGTGGTTGGCTCCTACTTCTATGACAAGAAATCATGACAGAAAATGGTCTTTTCATCCTGGGTGGACCGGAGACGCAGCTGCATGACATTCTTTGGGCCGTCCATGACGGAAAATACCATGGTAGAAGCGAGGGCGAGGAAAATATCGGGGAGTTCCCAGTTACGATGGGTGGTCGGGGCCGAGTGATGCATGGAGGGATTGCTCATTTCTCTCATACACGTACGTGCGTGGGTGCGAGGTGTTGGGCTCTAACTAAACCGGAGCGAGGCGTTCGCCTACTGAACCCAATCGATTGCACTGGCTACGATTTATTGAACCCGAGCGATCGATTGATCCCTAGCTATTAACTGAACCCGATTGAGTGATTCCTTCACTACTGCTGCTAACTGAAGCCCATCGAACTTGCTTCCTCTTGATGAACAATGCGCATTGTTGGGGGTTGGATGAACAGTTCCCGGTTGGGGTTGGATGAACAGGACCCCGTGGTAGTAGAGGCTGTTGCCGCTGGATGAACAAGACCCCGATCAAGCCGGTTGGGGGTGGACGAACAGGACCCCATGGGGGCTAGTTGAACAGTTGCTAGTGGAAGGCTGGATGAACAGTAGCCCATGGGAGGGTGGTTGAACAGTAGCCGGTGGAGGCTGGATGAACAGGAGCCCGTGGATGAACAATAGCTGGTGAAGGCAGGAGGGAGACGCCGTGGATGAATAGTCGCAGGTGGAGGCTGGAGGATGTTGACGGTGGATGAACTGTAGCTCGTGGAGGCTGGAGCGAGGCAGTAGATGGAGGATGAACAGTAGCCCGTGGAGTCCTGTTTTGCGATATGCCACACCCCTCTCGATGAACAGGAGCCCCGTTTTGACCATAGGAGGTCGAAGAGAAGTCTGTTTCGTATGTTTTGCGGTACGCCACACCCCTCCCAATCAACAGGACCACGTTTTGACCGTAGGAGGCCAAAGAGAAGTCTGTTTCCTCCGTTTTGCAGTATGCCAGACCCCTCCTGGTGAATAGGATCCCATTTTGACCGTAGGCGGTCGAACAGAAGGTCGTTTCCTCTATTCTGCAATATGCCAGGCCTCGTTTCGGCTGTTCCGTCCAAGCCGGTTGGCTCCCGATGAACAGGACGCATTCCGTTGCCTCCCGATGAACATGACACAGTTTCTTCGTTTTGACCCAGTCGGTTGGCTGCCGATGAACAGGACGCTGTCGCTGCTGTCCGCTGCCTCTCCATGTACACGAGCCCTGATCGTACATATGCGTGACTAGGCGTTCGAGACCCCGCCCGTATGTACGTACGTGGCCATATTTACTTTCTTGCACCCTGGCTGTATGTACATGTACACGATATAGACGGACTGTGTGACATGCTACGTCCGCGCCTCTACTACGACACATGCCCTTCCTTACTCGGCCACGGTTCATCGCTGTAGCCTGTAGACAGACCGATCGACCAGTATGTATGTACACGTTCGTGACCAGACAGACAACCCTACGTAAGGTTCAACCAGGTGGGTCCCAACTGTTAGGGAGGTAAGAAGGCACTTCCTTGCGTGTGAATATATAGCTGGTGGGTTCCAGCTGTCAGGGGGAGAATCATATTTTTTGCCCGTAATATGGGCGCACTTCCTTGTGTGCGAAGATGTAGCTAGTGGGTCCCAACAGTCAGGGGGGAAAGTTTTTTTCACAAAATACGGTGGCCCGTCTGGTGGGTCCCTGCTATCAGGTGGAGGAATCATTATTTTGCGCGTAATAAGGAGGCACTTCCTCGCTGCGACCGTGGACCCAACTGTCAGCCTCTCCACGTATAGTACTCTCCCGATGGAAGACGTTTCTTGACCACATTGACCACGCCCGGCCGAGAGCACCAAGGTGGTGGACGACGGCGAGGCCTAGGAAGAGGACGACGCGGAGCCGGGGAAGACGCGGCAGTGGATGCCCACGCGGAGAGGACTATGAGGGTTGACTGGTTCGGTTGCGGTGTGAGGCTGCCGTCGCCGCGGAATAACAGGGGTTGTGGGTCTATGATACGTCTCCAATGTATCTATAATTTTTGATTCTTCCATGCTATTATATTACCCATTTTGGATGTTTATGGGCTTTACTTTACACTTTTATAACATTTTTGGGACTAACCTACTAACCGAAGGCTCAACCCAAATTGCTTTTTTTGCCTATTTCAGTGTTTCGAAGAAAAGGAATATCAAACGGAGTCCAAATGGAATGAAACCTTCAGGAGCGATCTTTTTGGAACAAACGCAATCCAGGAGACTTGGAGTGGATGTCAAGAGCCATGAGGCAGGAGGGCGCGCCCCCACCCTCGTGGGCCCCTCATGGCTCCCCTGACCGACCTCCTTCGCCTATATATACCTCCATACCCTGAAAACATCTAGGAGCACCACGAAACCCTATTTTACCTTCTGTACCCATGAGATCCCATCTTGGAGCTTTTTCCGGCGCTCCACCGGAGGGGGAATCGATCACGGAGGGCTTCTACATCATCGCCAAGGCCTCTCCAATGAATTCTGAGTAGTTTACCATAGACCTTGGGGTCCATATTTATTAGCTAGATGGCTTCTTCTCTCTCTTTGATTCTCAATACAAACTTCTCCTTGATCTTCTTGGAGATCTATTCGATGTAACTCTTTTTGCGGTGTGTTTGTCGAGATCCGATGAATTGTGGGTTTATCATCAAGTTTATCTATGAGAAATATTTGAATCTCCTCTGAATTCTTTTATGTATGATTTGTTATCTTTGCAAGTCTCTTCGAATTATCAGTTTGGTTTGGCCTACTAGATTGATCTTTCTTGCAATGGGAGAAGTGCTTAGCTTTGGGTTCAATCTTGCGGTGTCCTTTCCCAGTGACAGCAGGGGCAGCAAGGCACGTATTGTATTGTTGCCATCGAGGATAAAACTATGGGGTATCATATTGCTTGAGTTTATCCCTCTACATCATGTCATCTTGCCTAATGCGTTACTCTATTCTTATGAACTTAATACTCTAGATGCATGCTGGATAGCGGTCGATGTGTGGAGCAATAGTAGTAGATGCAGGCAGGAGTTGGTCTACTTGTTGCGGACGTGATGTCTATATACATGATCATGCCTAGATAATCTCATAACTATGCACTTTTCTATCAATTGCTCGACAGTAATTTGTTTACCCACCATAATACTTATGCTATCTTGAGAGAAGCCACTAGTGAAATCTATGGCCCCCGGGTCTATCTTTCATCATATAAGTTTCCAATCTACTTTATTTTGCGATCTTTACTTTCCAATCTATATCATAAAAATACAAAAAATATTTATCTTGTCTTATTATCTCTATCAGATCTCACTTTCACAAGTGGCCGTGAAGGGATTGACAACCCATTTATCGCGTTGGTTGCAAGGTTCTTGTTTGTTTGTGTAGGTACAAGGGACTTGCGTGGAGCCTCCTACTGGATTGATACCTTGGTTCTCAAAAACTGAGGGAAATACTTACGCTACTTTGCTGCATCACCCTTTCCTCTTCAAGGGAAAACCAACGCAGTGCTCAAGAGGTAGCAATCTATAGAGGGATGGGGCGGTCAGGCCTGCGCGGCAGCAGAGCCGGCCACGAGAGGCAGGAGCAGGCAGCACGACCGGTGTTGGTTTGGGTAGCTGGAGCAAGAAGACCAGAGGTTGAAGACGCACTGCGGCCGTTGGATGGACATCGTACGGTCACTGGAGCTAGAATCGTTCATATTGACTAAGTTGACAAAGCCCTCCGTCCGCGTTAGTAGGCCTACAAGTCAGCGTCCAACTATGGTGGGTCCCAGATAGCAGGGGGGAGTATTCTTTTTTTTGTGCATAATAAGGAGGCACTTTCTTGCGTGTGAAGATATAGCTGGTGGGTCCGAGCTATCACTGGGAGGAACGTTTTTTCGCGAAATACAGAGGCCCTTCCGGTAGGTCCCTGCTTTCAGGTGGAGGAATCATTATTTTTCGCATAATAAGGAGGCACTTCCTTGCATGCGGCCTTGGACTCAACTGCTAGCCTCTCCACGTACAGTCCTCTTCCGATGGATGTTGTTCATTGATCATGTTGACCATGCCACCTCGAGAGCATGAGGGCGGTGGACGGTGGCGAGGCCTAGGAAGGGAACGGCCCAGAGCCGGGGAAGACTCGGCAGTGGTTGCCCATGCGGTGGGGAGTACGAGGGTTTACTGGTTCGGCTGTCGTCGCTGGAAAATAACAGGAGGTGTGGGTGTGTAGAGGAATGCCTGGCCAGCGATCGCGTAGGATGGAGCGGTGCAGCCTATGCGGTAGCACAACTAGCCACACGAGGCAGGAGCAGGCAGTCAAGCCGGCGCTGGTTTGGGTGGCTGGAGCAAGAAGATCAGATATTGAAGAAGCAATACGGCTGTTGGATTAACATCCCACAGTCACTGCTGTTAGAATCGTTTGTGGACTAAGTTGACAAAGCCTTTCGTCAACCTAGTAGACCCACAATTCAGCCTCCAAATCTGTCCCAAACAGCATACAGCCTGAAATTTCTAGCGAGATTCAAATTAATTTAAAAACTAAACATACCTTAATTTAAATAAAATGAAATTTTACCCGCACAAAAACAATGAAATTTAAAATATCAAAATCCGAATGGAAAAATTATTTTGGAACTAATTGCCTGTTTGCTGTATTTTTTTGTTTTACAGCCCATTTATTATTACTTATAGCCCATTTCTTATTACTTATAGCCCATTTTCTGGGCAAGCTCGAATGCATCCCTTCTTGTCTTGAAAGATTTCCGGCCCAGCAGGTGTAGAAAAGCAAGTAGGCCTACGTTGGTTATTCTTTAAAAAACAAAATAAATGGGCTAGCCATTTTCAGAAAGGAAAAACCAATGGGCTGGTCATGTGGTAAACATATGAAATAAAAGTCTAGGCTAGATGGGCCACAGCTCCCACATAACCCAGTTGATACCCTTCTCCGTCCCGAAAAAACTACTACGCGCGCTGCTGGTTCCCGGGTGTCTGCCGCTCCTTGTGCAGTTATCTCGCTTATTTACTACGTTGACAATGGCATGCGACCCAGATGTCAGGAAACCATTAGGAGGAACCTTTTTTTTCTTGTAATAAAGGAGGCACTTGCTTTCCTACTGCCATGATCGTGGTGGGTCTGTACTGTCGTTCTCACCATGGACAGTCATCTCCTTATTCCTCTCGGTTGTGGACCATGTTGACAACACCAGAGGGCGGCGCCGCGGCGAGCAAACCAAGGCAAAACTCTCAATTTTGTCCTCCTTCCTTCCTCGCAAAAAATAAAGAAAATCAAAGACTTGAGAAGGCATACAGAACAAGCTAGTGTATCAGTAAAGAGACGTTGCTGAGTTTTAGAAAAAATAGAGACGTGCTCCTGTAGCTGGTTTGAATCCAAACCTAGACTATGACTATATATGGTGCTATGCTACTCTACAAGTAATGAAACTGACATATCCAATGTTCACTTCTCCTCTTCTCTACTTACTCTGCCTAGCATCAGAAGCTCTGGCCACAACAACCATGTCCATTGGATGCTCATCCACCTGCTCTTCAGCAGGCAACAACCAGATATGCACCAAGTCGCCACCCGTACCATCACCCGTGGGTCTCATCACACCCCTGCCAACACATGCACAGCAGCCAGTTGCTCATCACAACCCGCCGCCGCTGGTGTGGTGCCACTGCTACAAATCACGCAGAGTCATCCATCGCGTCTCAACCACAAACCTCAACCTTGGCCGAGTCTTCTACAAATGCCCGAATCATGGGGTAATAATATGTTTTTAAGTGTTGTTTTGCTACTTTCAGTTGCTGATTTTTTTTAATAGTTTGGTTGATGATCTTCCAATTTGATTCGTGGAGAAAAAGGAAGATTCGTGTGATTTGTATTTCCAGGAAGTTGCTGATGTGGGGGAATGCAAGTACGCTGATTATTTGGTTAGCCGAGGAATCCCAATACCAGTAGGTTGGGGTGTTTGACAAGTAAATGAAGGAATGACAGAAGAGGAAGATGCAAAGTAGAAGGTTAAAGATGAAGTTCCTCTGATCATGGCCAAGCAACAGCTGCTAAACAGCCTTGACAGCAATGAGGAGATGAAAGAGCTTGTGAAGATAATGGACAAAATGCGATGTGTGATGTAGGATGATTGTCTCTTTATTTGCAGTGTATGTAGCACTGGTGATGTATTCAGTGGCTATGACATGAGCACTTCGCTGAAACTAGTAATGAATGAAACCTGTTTAGCAGGCTAGGCGTATTGTTGTGAACATCTAATGATTTCTATTAACGAAAATCGGGGGGTATCCCCTTTTGCGCACAAATAAATAAATAACAGAGACCCTTTTGCTAATAAATAAATAAATTGGCAAAGGCAATGTCGGGGTCAGCTTTGTTCCCATTCGAAGACGTCGAGCAAATTGAAGTCGAATAACAAACTATGTCATCAAATACAAGTTTCACGACCAAATATGAGTACAACTAAACAACAATGTCATCATGTTTTAGTCGTCATACAATCACCAAACACAAATCAACATACATAATGAGTGATGTTCTCACAGCAAAATACTAAACAACAAGTTCATCAGGTTTCAGTTGTCATAGAAAACACAATTTCACATAGAAGATAAAAAAGTATTCTGACAGGAAAATACAAAAAAAGTAATCTAATCATCATCCGCAGCAGCAGCGTCAACATCTTTGCCACATGTATCAGTCTGAATCATAATTCCCCCCAGTGTCATCTTCTTCTTCATCCTTAATGTCCTCGAACGTTGGCGTCTTATTGATCAACTCTCGTATGTCCATAGCCCGACAGGCAATCTTTTCGCCAACATCATTGACGTGATGGTTCTCAAAGATATTAGGAACATCTATGGAATCTTCTACATCTGGAGCAATGTAAGCATCATCTTGTTGTGCAACTTCATTAAATGAATTCCTCTGCTCAAACCTTTGCAATAGTCTCCAGTCATCGCTATGTGCAAATGTGTCTTCCAAGAAAAATATATGTGTTGCTTGATTTGCCAAAATAAAAGGTTCGTAGGTCTGGTACGCCGCCTTAACATTGATGGATTTGAAATAATCATCAGCTCTAGGTTTTGCGATCCTGGGAAACAGGTTATACCAACGACAGCACAGAAGAACCACACACCAATGAATCTTAAAACTGGAGATATATTACAACTGAACAATGTCTGTTATATTAGCATACATTTTAGTTGTCTCTTTGTCGTACGTATCCGTGGTCATGATGGCACTGTTTTGCATCTTCCTGCCTTCGTCGTGTGAAGGGTGTTGTAGCGCACATCTCCAACAACGCAAGATTCATAATGTCTTACCCGAGTATCAGGACCCATTGCTAGTGCATAAAGGGCATCATCAACTGCCTGCCCATCCTCCCGCATCTTCTTAACCTATGGTTAGAAAATAGACAAGCTGGTCATCTTATGTACTCAATATAATAAAAAAACTGACAGTGCTACCATAACCAGTTTGTCAATGTTTCTTGGATTTTGTGGCAGTAACTCCTTTTTGTAGATGTTGCACAACATAGTGATCACGTCAAACATCTAAATATATAAGAATGTGGTTCAAGTTTAGTAGATTATGATGTATAATCTACAGTACTTAGCACTTACTAGATATAAGGTAGAATCTCAGGACAATTATTCAACACATACCAAACCATTTTTCCAAATCTTTTGATTTGTCGTATTGTCGACTCTTCCCTGTAACTCGAATAGACAATCGAAAACATCGAGCCCGGGATTGTCTTCACCCACCTCTTTGCTAAGCTGATCAGCTGTTTCAATGTATTTGGAGCAGAATGTCAATGATTCCGTAGCAATGTAGGCCTCTGCAATGGAACCCTCAGGTGTAGCTCTGTTCCTAATTAACATAGCCCTTGAAAGTGCCTATCCGCCTTTCAGTAGGGTACATCCAGGCATATTGTACTGGACCTCTAAGTAGTGCCTCATCGGGTAGATGAACAGCCAAATGCACCATCACATCAAAGAAGGCTGGAGGATATATCTTCTCAAGGTCGCATATGGTAGTTGGTATCTTGTCTCTAAGATGCTCCAAAGCATCTATCCTGATATTTCTACTATAGAGTTCCCTGAAGAATTGTCCCAACTCTACAACTGCTCTGTATAAGTCAGGGCGGGCCAATCCTCTAAGGATAACAGGTAAAACCCTTTGAAGTAGGACGTGGCAGTCATGAGTTTTCAACCCTTGTACCTTGTTTCCATCTGCACTGACTCTCCTTTCAGGGTTGGAGGCAAATCCATGTGGGAATCTCACACGTGACAGGACCTCATAGCAATCTTTTTTGTTTACCTTGTCCAAGACATACACAGGTGGTGCCATATCCCGTGGTTTACCTTCATCTTGCACCTGCAAATCCTGTCTGATACCCAGATGTGTCAAATCAATACTAGATTTTAAGGTATCTTTTGTATTGCCTTCAATATTAAGAAGTGTGCCATTAAAGCTGTCACATATATTTTTCTCGATGTGCATCACATCAAGATTATGCCGGAGATCAAAATATTTTCCAATACTCCAAGTCCCACAAAGTGAACCTGTGAGTAAACAGTAATCTCTCTTCTGCCTTGCCATGCTTCCTTTTCCCGCTACCATTATCAGGATGGTTTCCTGGTGTAATATGCCTGACCTTTTCTAATTCCACTTGCAATTCATCGGCGGTGAGCCTGTTTGGCGCATCACGGTTTTCATGCTTTGAATTGAACACATATCTTCGGTATTTTGTAGGACACGACTTGTCCTTGGCAAGGAAATGATGGTGTACAATGTAACATATCTTGCTAAGTATTGCATATGACAGCGGATTCCTGTCACAGCAAACACATGCATTGTAACCATGTGTCGTTCGCCCTGACATAGTGCCCAAGCCCGGATAATCATGGATGCACCAAATTATAACAACACGCAAAAAGAAATCATCTGGTGGGCTGCTATATAGGTCTCGAGTGAGAACACCCCTCCATAGCTGTTGAAGTTCCTCCACAAGAGGCTCGATGAATAAATCAAAATCCTTTCTAGGACCTTTTGAACCTGGGATGAGCAAGGCCATCATGTAGTTTGATTATTTGGTGCAGACATTTGGAGGCATATTGTAAGGGATAACAAACACTGGCCACATGCTATATGTGGCGCTCTGGTGGCCAAATGGGTTAAATCCATCTGAAGCTAAGCCAAGTCTAATGTTTCTCGGGTTAGCAGCAAACTTTTTGTGTTTCTAATTGAAGCTTTTTCAATCACTACCATGAGATGGATGGCTCATTATATTCTGATCTCTGTACTCCTGGTTCCTAGAATGCCACAATACATCCTCTCTTGTTTTAGTATCATGAAACAACCTCTGCAATCTTGGTATAATTCGAAAATGTCTCAGAACATTATGAGGAATCCTCTTCATAGCATTGCCATCTTTCCATCTTGATGATTTGCGTTTTGGGCGTTCACTTAAGTTGGCATAATCCTTCCGGAACAAAACACAATTACTCTTACAAACATGGATCATATCATATCCAATTCCCACTAGACGAAGGAAATTCTTCATTTTACTGTAGGTGTGTGGCAGCTCAGACGCTTCTGGGAAAGATTTGTGGAAAGCAGCCAACATCGCATTGAATGATTTGTTGGTCATCCGCTTAGATGTCTTCACCTGAAGAAATGTGACCATAGCTGAGAATACCGATAGCTTATTTCTTGGGGTGACAGCCACGTTGCATTGTTCCAACATGCGGGCCCACTGTTTTTCTTCTGCAGGTGAAAGTTCACAAAATGCACGAGCATTTCGTAGCATTGTTTCAATGTTGGTCAAACTCACTGGCTCTGCCACCAGCACCTCCTCCTCCTCTTCTACCTGAGTATCAGGCAGATCAAGATGGTGATCTGTTGATTCCACATAGTCAGTAACATTGATGTTCACAACTTCACCATGATGAACCCACCTAGTATATGTAACCGACATAACACACAATTGTAGATGATTTTGCACAGTTGACTGGGGTCTTGTAACTGAATTCATACAACTACTACACGGGCAGAGCACATCTAATTTCGGACTACCGTACTCAGCTCTGATAAAGTTCATGAAGTTTTTAACCCCCTCGACATATGCGGCAGAGAATCTTCAAGCAGAAGTTATCCAAGTCCTGTCCATCTGTAAGACATACAAATTAGTTCTTCTACTAGATATTATAGGAAAAATATATATATGCTTTTTTATGAAGTCCAGAAAAAACCCTAGGTCGATGTCTAAAGCTAAGGCAAGATATTTGGACAAGCTGATCTAAGTAACGAAATATATGTAAAGCTAATTCAACAAACAGATTTCAGTGCTAAATTATGGCAGGCTGTTTCAGCAATCAATGAGGCCAAGCACACAACCATCAAAGGCGATCTCAGCAACAAAGATCGAGTATAAAACAGTGTAGAGCTATTTCACCTAACAGATTGGCTACTAGACCATGGCAATCTGCGTCACAATAAATATATGGCAGGATATTTTAGCAACTAATCGGGCATGGCATACCATCCCAGCTAAGTAGATTGAGGGCAGAATAGGGTAAGGAAGCTTCTTAAGTAGAGCATATTGATTGTAAACTACTTCAGCAAACAGTGAGATTAACAACGTCTATCAGCAAACATTCAACGCTACTCCGACATGCATGGGGCCTCAGTCTAGAATGCATGTACCGTGGGAGAAGCTGACTACCATGCATCTCCACAAGAACATCACTAGCGGTGGCGGCGTGGCTAGAGGACGGCAGTCTACGAGAGCATACTGTGGGAGCTAGAGGATTGCCGTGCATCCCCTTGACAAACTATGGCGCCGACATATCAGCACGGCGGGGAGGGCGGCTTTGGCGGAGCGGAGTGGAGGGGGCCGGGGGAGGGGGTTTGGGGAATATTATTGGCTAGCTGGCCGAAGGGCGGTTGAATTTGGGATTTGGGGGGAATTTTTTTTGGGGGGGGGGTTGCGTGGTGGGCGGGGGAGTTTGGCGCATGGTCGGTTTCTCCAAGTGCAGTCCCATGTGTCAATGAAGAGGCGAGCCGAAGCGCATTCCGTTTGTGTGAGCCGTGTGCAGGATCGGCCGTGTGAGGGGTGCAATGCGACCACGACAGGTGTGTTGTCAGTGTACCGCCTTTTTTCCTTCTAAACTTGGTGCTTCGCCCCTCAAAAAAAACTTGGTGCTTCACACGATCCATCGATACTACTACTAGTAATTAGGTAATCATGTCTAAAACAGCGTCGCCAGGTCTTTTCCTACGTGATATGCTGGGAGGTTGGCTTAGTTGGTTTATTTAGGACGAGTAACGCTACACCTACGTAATCCCAGTTACATAATTACCATAATGTGAAACGTGTGAGCTGTTGATTGGAGATTGGGGGAGGGAGGGGCCCACCACCATGAAAATCAAGGGGGGGAGAGAGAGGCATTTTACGTTAACCCTTTCGTAGGTTCCCGTAGATGTGGAAAGATGTGAATGCGTGAATGTGTAGTGCACGTACTATTGGAGTGCCTAAGATAAATTGTGTATGTGGACCCTATGGGTTTATTTACTTCGCATGTAGCTTTGTCTTGGGTCAAACCTTCTAAGTTTATACACTCAAAAATGAATCATCAGTCCATATATTTTTATACTCCTACAATATATCTTACTATTACTCTGAAAGTTCATATACACCGAACGAGATTCATGCAAACACGACATATTTTCATTACATTTCGAACTTTTATAGGACAGAAAAATAAAAGAGACCCGACCCTAAACCTATTCTACGATGGCGACCGACGTCCTCCATCTCCAATCTCCATGTACGGGGCAGGTTCAAGACCCATTAAGTGAAGGTGCGGTCTCCGGCGAGGAAGAGTAGAACACGGGAGACAGACCGGCCAGTTAGCACACCATGCCCTGCCGCCTCCCATGCCCTACTCAATCTCGGAGGAGTCCCCGACCTTGGCGGTGCCGGTGGACGTGAGGTCGATGATGATGGACGTGGACGACCCGTCGCTTCACCTGCTACATGCGCCACCGAATGTTAGACGACGACAAGTAGGACGCGTGGCTGACGTTGCTCCCGTGTCGGCCGCCAACGTGGCCACCGCTTGTGCGGTCGCATCCGCGTCTGGCTACCCTCTATTGCGTTGCCAGCGATGACTTGAGCGAGGGCGGCGACCTCGAGCTTCATCCCCGAAGACAAGCTCTCCTGCAGAGCGTTCGTGCTCGCAGTCATGGCGGATGTGGTGCCAGGTAGCAGGACGATGCACTATGGTGTGGAGTTTAGCTGGGCGTTGCCGCTTTAAGTGGCGCATTCCGGTGAGGCCAATCGTCCGGGTGCATAATTAAGTCACCGGAGTTGGTTCCTCGGGCACCGAGCCAATTAATGATGACATACGGATGGATGGCATGAATGCGGGCAGCTGGTACCAGCAGGGAACACACCGCATGATGGCGCGAGGGACGAGGGTTTTTGGTGTGCCAGGGTAGTAAGCTGGTCGTGGCAACGTTGGATATGCCCTTTGCTCACATGCCATCCCCGCATCTCTTCTCTACTCGTATCTCTACATCTTACAAAAAACAGAGTTGGTGATGATGGTGTGCCTGCCATCCTGCAATATAGGCCATCCGATTTATATCTGACGGACAGGAAGGAAACTATGGAAATTTTGCAAAAAGATACCCACACCCCCCTGCACATTTGCAAATAAGGCCTTCCCTCGTTCATCCTTTTCTCCCACAAGATAACTACTCATACAAATGCATCTTGATGTTTCGTGCAACGCATGGGCATCTTGCTAGTGTCATTGAAATAACAAGATGACCCGACATGGTCTCAGGTCCTGGGGATGCAGTTGGCCGTGCTGCAACACTCCGCGGACACGTTGCGGCACGCGCACACTTCGGGGCCCCGTGCATCCTCGACGAGCCGGGTGTTGATCTGCTGGTCGTCCACAGTGCTAATGCCACCCTCGGCACCCTGAAGCCGACCATGTCCAGTGACGATGACCGTGTCACTCACTGTGGTCGCCCTGTCCAGAGGTGGAGGTCGTGGGCCAGCTCCTCCAATGGACTAGTCTGCGCCATGCTATCCCAACAAGTGTGCCCCACATGTCGGTTTCCCTATTTTCCTGGCCAAATTCGAGCGTTAGTGCTCCGCATTACGCATTAGGCGCAGAACAGGTGGTTTTTGTGCCCTAGTTCAAATGTGGTATAGTACCAAGTTGTTACCCTAGCCCCAAGTGTGGTGGTTTTGGGTATGGTACCTGTCGGATTACGGGTTCCGCAAACCCTTGAGAGGTTCGAACTCTAGGGTGCGTGCGGAGATCTCAACCTGCCTAGCCTGCCTACTCGCTAATCTCACAGCCAAGCGCATCGAGCTCGAAGGGAAAGAAAGACACAGAAATTTACCTAGGTTCAGGCCACCTTGCGGTGTAAAACCCTACTCCTGCTTTGTGGTGGATTTGCCTCGAGGGGCTGAGGAAGAACTAGTACAGTGGAGAACAACCTCAGGAGGCGCGTTCTTGGGCTCAAGTGAGCTGGTGAGGTGGTGAGGGTCGAATGGACTCGATCCCCTCTTCTCTCCTCTATGGATTCTCCCCCGATCCTCTCTTCTCTATGGTGGTGGCTAGGTCCTATTTATAGTGGCCTTAGTCTTCGCAAACGTTGGCGAGAAGGGATCCCACAACAGCCAAATTTGAAGGGAGACAACAGGTACATCCTATCCTGACTAAAGTGGTCTTCGCCTACAAAAGCAGTTGGTCGTGACGCTGCGGTGGGTTCGGCGGTGACCTCCGTCCTGCCGTCCTGGCAGTCTTGGTCTCATTGCACCAGAATGGAAACCTTTGGCTGATGCCTTGGGGCTCTACGCCTGCTGCTTGCCTCCTTTGCATCAAAGAGAAAACTGGTACTCTGCGCCCGCTGGCGCCCACCTGGCGCCTGCCTGGCCTTGGCTGTCATGGCTCATGTCAGCCGAACCTCGCGAGGTGAGCCTCGCATAAAAATCTCAGCTCCTCGGGAGCCAGCCTGAGAGGGCCAATCCCCTTGGAGGTCTTGGTGTCGTCTGCCTCACGAGGCTTGGCCCCTCACGAGGGTCTTGAGTTGTTGATGCTGAAGCTGGGCCATACCAGGCCGTTGATGGAGCCACGCCGTGGGCTGCAGGAAGGCAAGTCTGGGTACCCCCGTATCCAGAACGCTGACAGTAGCCCCCGGGCCCAAGGTGCGCCTCGGACTTGGCTTCTGGGCGAAACCAAAGGGCAAGTGCGGAGCGCCGCGGGCCCTAACCGCCTGCGGCCTTAGACGATGCATGGAGATTCATGGGACGTGGGCGTCTCCACTTCCCATGCCGCCTTGAAATCCACCCGACTTGACGAGTCGATGCTGCATGTAGAGAAACATCATTGCGCGAGATCGTGGAGGCCGACGGTTGGCCTCCTTCTGGCTATAAATGGGGGAGAGGGCGGAGGCCCCTCACTCATCTCTTCCTCCATCTTCTCGCTACTCATCCCTCTTTCTTCTCCACCTTCCTGTAGTCATCCATGGCGCCGATCGGGACATTTTCTACGGCAGGAAAGGGAAAAGCCCCTCGGGAGGGGCCCGACCCACTTCCGCTGAAGAAACAGTTCTTCCATCCCTGCGACGCCGGCATGAGGTAGGAGGTGACCAGGCCTTGGCAAGTACAGCCTCCGCCCGACTTCCCCTTCCCTTGTACGCCTGCCCGCGGGACGACAATGCGTGCTGTCGAGCGGTCCCGGGTGGCAGCGGGCGAGCCGAAGCCGTGCTGCCAGCAGGGCCACAGACCCACGCCAAGGGTAGCTCACGTGAGTTTGTGGTGTGGGCGGTGATGCCGCCTGGCTCGTGGATCCGGCTACCAAGGTTTTTCGCCGACGAGATACCGCCGATGGGGCCACTTGAGTTGTGGCTGCTACACGCCGGGTGCTGCAGCCTGGCCACCGGGGCTGAGGTTGAGGTGGTGCCCCCCGGCGACGTCTCCATGACCCGCGGATGGGGCGAGGTCACCCGAGCCTGCCGCATGAAAGGGGCCCTCGCGATCACTTTGAGTACAACAGCGCTTCCACTATGTTCTTCAAGGTCTTCGACAAGGAGGGCCAGCGGCTGAAATGCTGCTCTGGAGGAAGCATCCCGAGGGACGCGGCCGTGGGTGCTGGGCCTTCCTCCGACCCCACCGACATCTCCTCCGGCAGCGGTGACGACTCCTGGGAATCCAGCGACTCTCCCCGGCCCAGTGATTCTTCGGAGTCCAGCAACGGCAGCTACGTGCCGCCAAGCTCCCGCCGTGCCTGGAGCGCGGCAGCAGTAGCCGCTCGGCATCGCCGGTGATGCGTGCCGGCCTGGTTCCTTGAAGCCTTCCTTCTTTTGTTTCCCTACGCGGAATTATGACCAGCCCCGTGGGGGTATGTAAGAATCATGATGCTTTAATTCTAGCGCCATTCTCCTTGTTACTGCATTGAAACTTCTTATCCCACTGCGGCACTATTCTCCCTTTTCGTACCCTAGGTAGCATAGTGCTCTACGCCGACAGGACCCAGTCCCAGGCAGGCTTTAGCCGTCATTGGTATGCCAGGTCACGATGCCGTGGTCAATGCCAGGAGGTGAGCGGCCCGAGATCCGGTAAGAGCTCCTGAGACGCGACGCTCATGAGGTCCCCCTTGGCGTGCAAGTAGCTGCCCAAGAAACGGAAAGGGAAGCGACACTGCCTGAGCAGGACCGTGGAAGTTGTGTGATTGGGTCGCGAGATATATGCCGACATGTGAGCAACTTATGTTTTAGTGAACTCGTAGCGATTCCCCTGGTTGGTGCTCACTCATGCCTTTGTGGTAGCGCCACTAGGTAGGGCCCGCGACGCTCGTTCCTTTTTCTCGCTTATCTAGTTGCTCTACGTCCTCGGGTCCCGGTCCTCGAGCAGACTCAGCCGCTGCTGGTATGCCAGGTTGGGATGCCGTGGTCAAGGCCAGGGGGTGAGGGCTGGAGAGCCAGTAGGAGCTCCTGAGGCACGATGCTCAGGTGCCCCCCCTTTAACGTGCAAGCGACTCGCGCGATAAGGTGGTGGTTGCCGGGCCCGCACTCAGCTAGGCTTCAGGTGTACCTACGTGTTAACCTGCGGAAGAGAACATGAACCCTAGCGATGTTGACTGCCTACCCTTGATCCTGTCGGATTTGGGGTTCCGGCAGACCCTTGAAGTTCGAACACTGGGGTGCGCGCGGAGATTTCGCCCTCTACCTACCTGCTCCTCGCCGAATCGCTAGGATCTAAACTACGAAAAGAAACAACACAAGAGACATGGGGTTTATACTGGTCTAGGCCACCATTATGGTGTAATACCCTACTCCAGTGTGTGGTGTGGCGGATTGCCTCTTGGGCAGATGATGAACAATACAAGGAAGAATAGCCTCGCGAGGGTCTGTTCTTGGCTCGTGTGATGAACTGCTAGGAGGAGTTCAGTCTCTCTCTCTCTATCTCTCTCTCTCTCTCTCTATCCCAGATGTATGCTAGATGCTCGATCCAGCCTCTTGATACTCGATCCCCTCTACCCTGGGGGTGGCTAGTCCTATTTATAGGCAAAGGCCCTGGGCCTCTCCCCAAATATTGAGCGGGAAGGGCGCCAACAATTGGCTATTTTGAAGGGGAACAACGGGTACACTTATCCTGACTAAAGTTGGTCCTCGCGTGTCAAAGGCTCTGGTGGTGACGCCTGCTTGGGCTCCACAATGACTTCCTCCCTGCCGTTGGGCTAGTCTTGGTCTTGTTGCACCGAAATGGATGCCTTTGCTTGATGCTCTCGCCTGCGGTTGCTCCCTTTGCACCAAAGAGGAAAGGAGGACACTACGCGGGCTGGCGCCCGTCTGGTGCCCTTGGTCGTCATGGCTTGCGTCATGGGCACCTCGCGAGGTACCCCGCCTTGAACTCTCCTCCCCCGCGTGAGCCAGCCTGATGAGGCCGTGCCAGAGGAAGCTCCTTGTCGTCCGCCCCGTGAGGCTTGGACCCTCGCGAGGGTCTTGAGCTTGTGTTGATGAAGATGGGCCGCGCTGGGCCCCCTTTGAGCCACGCCGCAGGCCGCAGGCAGGCAAGTCTGGGGACCTCCATTCCCAGAACGCCGACAGTAGCCCCCGGGCCCATGGCGCGCCCGGACTTGGCCGAGCAGAGAGGCGAAAGGGCAAGTGCGAAGCGTCGCGGGCCCTAACAGCCTGCGGCCTTGGGCGCCGCGTGGCGGTTGATTGGACGTGGTCGCCTCCGCTTCCCCACGACGCCTCGGTAACCGCATGGATTTGACAAGTCCCTGCATGCAAAGCGGGTCATGATTACCTGCGATCGTGGAGGTCGACGGTTGGCCTTCGCCGGCTATAAGTACGGAACGGCGCGGGCCCTCCAGTCTACCCCCTCTGCTTCTCCTTCTTCATGGCTCCGCCAAGGAAGTTCTCGGCCGCAGAGAAAGGAAAGGCTTGCCAGGTCGAGTGTGCCTCTCCCCCGCCCAAGCGTGGTCGAGGCCGCCCTCGCAAACACCCTGCGGCCTCCACGGCGCCCCCCCGCGGTCGCGGAGGTGGCTCTCTGCACGGTGATGGGCGGCTAGCCGTGGCCGGGGGGCGTGCTCTGGCCGTGCGACCCCCTAGGCCGCGCTTCCATACTGCGGAGGTGCTGCCGGAGTTCATTGTGTGGGCGGCGAAGCCATCTAGCGCCCGGCTTCAGCTCCCTCGCTTCCTCCTAGGTGAGCTCCCAGCTGGCGCCCTGGGCGGCCTCTGGCTCCAGGCAGACGGCTGCTGCAACCGGGCCTCGTGGGCTTCGCTGGAGGTCTCCGCAGCCGGGAGCCTGGTCTTGACCCGCGGCTGGCAGACGTTCGCCCGCGCGCGTGGCCTGAGCCGCCGGTGCACTCTACACTTCAAGTTCGACGACGATGCCACCCTCTACGTGAGGGTGTTTGGGGAAGATGGTCGCCGCGCAGGGTGCTGCCCTGAAGACGCCGACCGCAGCCGGGGGCCCAGCCCCAGCGAGGACGGAGAGGACAACGCGTGCGTGGTTGGCGGCGCCCAGGGTTCCTCAAGCTTCACCAGTTCTTCTTCGGGCAGTGACTCTTCCAGCAGTGGCCGCGGTCAACCTCCACATCGGCATGCCTGCCTGGAGGGTGGTGGCGGGTCTGCCCGCCGTCGTGCCTCAGTGAAGCGCGAGAGGGAGTCCGCCTGAGCTCCGGAGGCGGGTTGAGTCTTCCCTGAGGGCCGGCGCCGGGCGAGCTTCGTGAGATTTGCCCTTTCTTTTCCTTTTTCCTACACAGAAAGACAGTAGTGTGGGGCCCCGTTGGGGTGTGTTTGGGGTACCGTTGTTAATCATCGTACTGTTCCCGTTATTTTGGTATTGTTCTCTCTGGCCGCATGTTCGCGCGTAGGTAATCCTCTGCCTCAGCCGTGGGGGCAACTGACCCAGGCCCTGTATTCATGTCGCGATGCCCGTGAGGCACGGATTGGAGGGGTGCTCCTGTAGTGAGCCTGGGTTGAGAAACCTTGAACGATAAGGGCGAAGAAACACTCGCGAGGGAGTCCTGGCTGCTCCCTCGTGAGACCTCACATGAGAGAAATCGAGGTAGGAGAGCGAAAAGTCGAAGAGCCGCAACTCGAAGGCAACAGCTTCAATAAAACTTCAAATAAGAGCGAGCAAGCCAACAGCAGAAAGCAAATGAAAAAGCCGCGTCCGGCACCTAATCTAGTCTTCGACGTCTTCTCACCAGCGCGGAGCTAAGTGCTGCCACTGGGCGTGGGAGGGAGCCCCAGGGCCTGAGGCCGGCGCTCCTGAGACTCCGGGGTGTGTACAGCCCCAACTCATTATTACGTGAGAGTGTCATGGGCGGCGAGCTTCACAGGCATTGGCCTTCTTCACAGGCTCTTGGCCTTTTCCAAAAAGATGAGCTTCACAGGCATTCTCCTTCTTCACAGGCTCTGGGCCTTTTCCAAAAAGATGAGCTTCACAGGCATTCGCCTTCTTCACAGGCTCTGGGCCTTTTTAGGGGTAAAACCTCCTGAGGTGCTGGATGTTCCACGCGTTCTGGACAGGTACCCCCTCCTGAGTCTCCAAGCGCGCGGAGCCGGGCCTGGAAACATGAACAACCTTGAACGGTCCCTCCCACATGGGAGAGAGCTTATGCAGTCCCTCCCTGGAGAGAACCCGCTGGAGCACGAGGTCCCCTACCTCAAGAGTTCTAGGGCGGATGTTGCGGCAGTGGTATCGCCGCAGTGCTTGTTGGTACCTTGCCGCTCGCAGTGCGGCTTCTCGACGACGCTCCTCCCTCAGCACGAGGTCCATCCCCCGCATGGCGTCCTGCTGCGTCTCATCGAACGCCAGGACCCGTGTGGAACGACGCCTGACCTCGTGAGGGAGGACTGCTTCGGCTCCATAGACCAGGAAGAAGGGGGTCTCCCCAGTCGGCTTGGTCGCTGTTGTGCAGATGGACCACAACACGGACTGAAGCTCATCGTACCAACCTCTGCCGCAGGCCTCCAGTTTCTTCTTGAATGTTCTGGTCTTGAGGCCCCTCAGGACTTCTGCGTTGGCCCACTCGGCCTGGCCGTTGCTTCGGGGGTGCGCCACCGAAGCGTAGCATATCTGTGTTTTAAGGTTAGCACAGTATGTTTTGAAGAGGTTACTGGTGTACTGCGAACCGTTGTCAGTGATGATGCGGTTCGGCACCCCGAACCGGCTCACGATGCCCTTGATGAACTTGACCGCAGAACCAGCAGGGATGGTGCAGACGGCCTCGACTTCAGCCCACTTGGTGAACTTGTCCACGGCGATGTAGAGGTAGCGATAGCCCCCTGGCGCCCGAGGAAACGGGCCCAGGATATCCAGCCCCCAGACTGCGAACGGCCACGTGAGGGGTATGGTTTGCAGACCCCATGCCGGCTGATGGATCTGCTTGGCATGGAATTGGCAAGCCTCACAAGCCTTCACTAGTTCGACAGCGTCATTGAGCGTAGTAGGCCAATAGAAACCGCTGCAGAACGAATTGCCGACGAGGGTCCGTGATGACGAATGATGCCCACAATCTCCACCGTGTATATCTGCCAGCAGCTCCTTCCCTTGCTCTCTGCTGATGCAGCGCAAGCACACATCGTTTGGTTGTTTCCGGTAGAGCTCTCCATCCATGATGCAGTACGCTGTAGCTTGCCGCGCCACACGCTCTGCTTCCTCCTCCTTCTTAGGTAGGGTCCCTTGTGTTAAGTAGCTCCGGAGCTCTGTGATCCAGCACCCCTCCTGAGGCTCCATCGTCAGGAGCAGGCGTGCTCCTGAGGCTGGGCCACAAGCTGGGGCTCCCGAGGTAGGTGGCTGGAGAAGCTCCACCCGAGGCTGTGCTGTGTTCGATAATGATGGCAGGGCCGAGGGCTTGAAGAGCCGTTCCTCAAAGACGCCCAGCTCCTGGGGCAACCGCTTGGAGGCTCATTTGGCGATGTCTTCGGCCTCTTTATTAGTGCCGCGGGGCACATGCTGTAGCTCCAACCCCCAGAACTGCTTCTCCATCCTGCGGACCTCCGCAAGGTAGGCTTCCATGTGCTCGTCTCTTGGCTGGTATACCTTGTTGGAGCAATTGACGAGGAGCTGCGATTCGCCCTTGATAGTAAGGCGCTTCACCCCTAGGGCAGCGGCAGCCTTCAAGCCCGCTATCAGTCATTCGTACTCCGCTATATTGTTGGAGACCTTTTCACCCTGCTGGAAACAGAGCTGCACGGCGTAGTAAAGCTTGTCCTGAGTGGGAGATATGAGCACCGCCCCGGCCCCGGCGCCATGCCTGGAGAACGCCCCGTCGAAGTAAACGACCCAGCCTTCTGGCGCCTCGCTTCCCGGGGAGAGGGATCAATCCTCGTCGGCCTTGAGGTCCGGTGCCTCCATCCATTCGGCCATGAAATCTGCTAGCGTGGCTCCCCTGATGACCCTGGTCGTGCTGAATTCGAGCTGAAATGCTTGCAGTTCAATGTTCCACTCGTTGACCATTCCGGCCGAGTTAGGGCTCCTGAGCACCCTTTCCAAGGGGTATGCTGAGACGACCTTGATCGGGTGACCCTGGAAGTAGTGCCGCAGCTTGCGCGAGGCCATCAGTAGCGCGAGGAGGAGCTTCTATGGCATGGGGTACCGCGCCCTCGCATCCCGCAACACCGTGCTGACGAAGTACACCGGGTGCTCGACGAGGCTTGGAGCATCGGTGCTGGTGGCGTCCTCCGAAGGCCGTGGCACCTGCTGAGGCGATGGGGCCTTCGGAAGATGGTTGCCTGGGGGAGGGGCCTCCTCCGTTCCCGGTGCGCTCCCCTGCGGCGGCTGATCCTCCTCAGCCGTGGTAGCGATCTCTGCGAGTCCTTCCGGGTCCTGCTTTGCCTTGACACGGGTAGCTGCCGCGGCTTTGGTCCGACGCTCCTCCCTAACTGCCACCAGAGCCGTGCTGGCGGAGTAAGGAGTGTCGGCGAGGTAGAGTACCAAGGGCTCTTGAGGATGTGGGGCCACCATCACCGGTGGGCTGGTTAGGTATCTCTTGAGATCTTGGAACGCCTTGTCGGCCTCTTCAGTCCATTCAAAGGGCCCCCTTTTCTTCATCAGCTAGAAGAAAGGCAGCGCTCGCTCCCCTAACCTGGAGATGAAGCGCCCCAGCGCAGTCACGCGCCCCGTGAGCTTCTGCATTTCTCTAAGGGTCTTTGGTGGGCTCATGTCCTTGACTGGCTTGACCTTTTCTGGGTTGGCCTCGATGCCTCAGTGGGACACGAGTAAGCCCGAGAGCTTGCCCGAGGGGACTCCAAACACACACTTCTCAGGGTTGAGCCGCAGGCTCACTGCGTTGAGGCTTGCGAAGGTTTCTCCAGGTCTTGTATCAGGGTCTTGGCCTCGCGAGGCTTCACTACGATGTCGTCGACGTAAGCCTCCACATTCTTCCCGAGTTGCGGGCACAAGGTGATGTCCATGAGCCGCTGAAAGGTTGCCCCTGCGTTGCGCAGTCCGAACGGCATGCATGTATAGCAGTACACCCCACACGGGGTCAGAAGGCCGTCTTCTCCACGTCTTCCACCGCCATCTTGATCTGGTGATACCCGAAGAAGGCATCCAAGAAGCATAACAGGTCACACTCAGCGGTGGAATCGACGATCTGATCGATGCGAGGGAGCGGGAACTGATCTTGCGGGCATGCTTTGTTGAGGTTGGTGAAGTCGACACACATGCGCTCCTTCCCTCCCTTCTTTGGCACAACCACAGGGTTGGCCAACCAATCTGGATATAGGACCTCATGAATAACCCCCGCGGCTTCTAGCTTGCGGGTCTCCTAGACGATGAAGGCCTGCTTTTCAGTGGACTGCCGCCTCGCCTTCTGCTTCACGGGGCGCACGTTGGGGCACACATTGAGGTGGTGCTCGATTATGCCCCGTGGGATCCCCGCCAACTGATCGGGCTCCCAGGCGAACACCTTCTTGCACTATAGGAATCAGCTACTTTGCCATCTGCCACGGCGGACGGCAAAGGCATGGATGGCGAACGGCAAAGGTCTTTGCCGTCCTCCGCGGACGGCAAAAGTGGACGGCAAAGTACAGGACGGCAAAGAGCTACGTTGCCGTCCGCTTCGGGCGGCTGACGGCAAAGGGGCCTTTGCCATCAGCAGCCAACGGCAAAGGGGCCTTTGCCATCAGCAGCCGACGGCAAAGAATGCAGACGGCAATAAATGCGCTATTACTCCGTTAGGTGGTTAATGGCAAGCCTTTGCCGTCGGCCACTGATGGCAAACTTCGGAAGGCCTTTGCCGTCCGCCGGATGATGTCAGCCGATGTCACTACACGGCAGGCCTTTGCCGTCCGCCGCTGTAGGCAAAGTTTCTTTCTCTTTGTCGTTAGCCATTGTAGGCAAACTAACCAAATAGGTCAGCCTCCCAGGAAGCACAGTTGCCTGCCACGTGGCCTCTTTGCCGTCCGCTGCTGATCGCAAAGAGCCCTTTGCCGTCGGTGGCAGACGGCAAAGAGCCTGCATAATGGCTTTTTTTCCCTGTTTTTTTAAATCCAACAATTTTCACAGCAAATATATATAACATATATAGATATATTTCACAGGGCTATTTAACAACACATAAGTTTCATCGTACATACATATATAGTTCCATCCACTCATACATAGCAAGTTGCACATACGCATAAGTTGCAACCATTAGGAAGTTGCACATACATATAACAATGCAAGATAGCAAGTTCCATCATAGCAAGCTAGAAGAATACTAGAAGAGAATGAAATAAAAAACAAGCACTCCATCATAGCAAGCTAGCTTCCGAGAAGTGAATGAAATCTGCAAAATGGCAAATAAGAAAGTTAGGAAAAGGTGACTAGAAGAAGAAGACTAGAAGAAGAAGCACGCCATCATTTGTGAGGTAACTTAGGTGAAATGGATCGTTTATGAGCTAACTTCGGTAAAATGCATCATTTTAGAGCTAACGTAGGTAAAATGGATCGTTTATGAGCTAACTAAGCTAATTATGCCGTTTTTTTACATAAGTAAGGTAAGTACATGTCATTATTGAGCAAACCTAGTTAACTAAGCATATTATAACTAACTTAGGTCATTTTGGAGGAAACAAAGCTAAGTATAGATCGTTTTAGAGCTAACTTAGGTAAAATGGCTGGTTTTGGAGGTCAGTAAGCTTATTAAGTCATTTTGCAGGAAAAGAAGCTAACTCTAGGTCATTAAGGTAAGCATATTGGATGAAATAAAGCTAAGTCTAGGTCTTTATGCATTTGTTAAGCAAAAAACTAGAGAAACTTACCTTGATCATGGAGGTGTGGGAGCGGGCTGGCTCATGCCAGTAGCTGGAGAAGGATCGTGTGATGCTTGTGTGGAGTTATGCTGCCCCAAAGATCATTTCCAATGTTTCGTTAGCATGATGACACTCAAATGTTAAGACTAGCAAGTAACGTCCATTCAGATTAAACTCACCGTGGTCTCAGGAGCAATCTCTGGATCAATGGCTATGGAGCCACGGGACCTCCCGCCACTAGATATCATCACTTGCTCTGGATTGTAGGGGATCTGGCTCGGGTTAAACTCCTCCCCTTTCCTCGCCTTCCCCTCAACTTGCTTGTAAGAGGCAATGTGGGCCATGGCATACAGGTCGTACCCCTCTGGCACCTTATCCGTCTTATTGTAGCATGCCTGGAAGAGAGAAACAAAGTAAATTAGTAATTAAAGGGCTCAAGCTAGCATGATGAATGAATTGCATTAATCATGAAGCAAACCACATTACCCAATTCCGCCCAAACTGATATAAGCTGGAGCTACCTTGATGGTGTGGCACACCTTCAATTTGGGCACGTTTGTCCTTGGCCTCAGTCGGCTCCCCTTCCATCTTTCAACACCTGCCATGACAAAGAGTAAATGCAATTAGTACAACATAAAAAAAATAGCGACATGAATAATAATATGTATATCACTTAAGTGTATCATCATCAAGTACAACATAAAAAAATTGAATACCTGACACTACTAATAATCTCGATCAGTATCATCAACAAATGCATAATCATCATCATCACTATAATCAATGACGGGCTCATAGGGTTCAGTGGCATCAACATGTGGAAGGCCACCTTTACGTAATCGGTCAAGCATTGAGAGGTCATCCGCAACAGTAACCTCTTCTTGTTCCGGCTCTTCTTGTTCCTCCTCTGGGGTGATGTGGGATTCACTATCGCTATCTACTTCAATGTTTTGGGGTGAAGTATACCGGTTCTTGAAACGCTTTTTGGAAAGACGTGTCTCTTGGAAGAATTTTCCTTCATATGTATCTGGGTTAATGTGAGGTTCATAATCCTCTTCCTTTGGGGGAGATAGTCTAGCACGTGGCGGCACTTCATAAACGACATCCCAACCTTTCAGATTTGGATTAGTTTGGCAGGCCCAGGGTAGATAGAATACTTGGGTCGCCTATTGAGCCATAATATAGACATCAGGAACATCTAAATGGGTGCTTTGGTTGATTTCAACTAGCCCTATATGTTCATGAGTCCTTCTAGTCTCCTTCGGCTGAAACCAATAACATTTGAAGACTACGACATTCGGTGGGTTTTCACCATAGAATAGAAGTTCATAAATTGCTTCAACTCTCCCATAATACTCGGTACCTCCTTCGCCGATAGCAGATACATAACAATTTGTAGACTTTTGGTCGGCCATAGATAGCTCTTTGCCATAGGTACGAAAACGATACCCGTTGATGTCGTATTTGTCAAATGAACATACCTTATAGTCAAAACCATTAAAGACTTCTCTCAATTCGGCGTCCATAGACTCTGAATTAGCATACAAGTTTAATATGAAAGGATTGTTGCATTACGCACAAATTAGCGGATGAAATGAAATTGTCTAACAGAATTTACCGTTTGTTTGAACCAAGAGATGAAACCGGGATAGCCGCCTCCTTGCTTTGCGAGAAGCTCATACTCTTCGACGGAATCCTTTTGGATCACTGCTCCATACGAGAATAGGGCGACGTATCGACTGTATGAAATATCTAGGAATAAGAGCAGTTCAAAGGAAATAGAAGTTGCGAAACAATGTACCGAGAACTTACTCGATGTACGGCCACACTTCTATCAGGTTGTTGAAGATATACAACGAAATGGTCCGCCATTCTTCGTTATCCAAAGATACTGGATTTGAAACACTGGCCGGTGCGAGATTCCCTTTGAATAGGCTGAGGTTGGATCCACCCTTTTTAGGCTCGTCAGCATTGTACCGAGGTTCGGATTATGCAAATGATGATTTTTGGATTCGTAGTGTGCTGTCATGAAGTTTGTCGCCTCCTCAGTGATGAATGCCTCAGCCATAGACGCTTCAATTCTATGTTTATTTTTACATTTTTCTCGAAGCGTCTTCTGCATCCTCTCAGTTGGGTAGCACCAACGATTTTGCACGGGCCCCCCAATCTTGCCTCGGTCGGGAGATGCAAAATCAAATGCTGCATTGGATTAAAGAAGCCCGATGGAAAGATGTTCTCTAACTTGCAGATCAACTCTAGCGCCAACTCTTCCATTTCTTCTAGCACGCCAGGCGCTAGTTCTTTCGCACAAAGAACACGGAAGAAATAGCTGAGTTCTGCCAGTACTAGCCATTCATCCTCAGGGATGAAGCCACGCAACATCACCGGCATTACCCGCTCAATCCATATGTGCCAATCATGACTCTTGAGACCAAATATCTTCAATTTATCAAGACTCGCTCCCCTCTTTAGATTCGCTGCATACCCATCGGGGAACATCAACTGCATTTTCACCCACAAGATAATTTCCCTCATAGCTGGCCTTCCAAGATTGAACCATGCCTTTGGCTTCGTCCAGTTCTGCTTTCCTTTCGGTTCTTTCATGTTTTGTAACGGCCTATCACATAGCGCCTCCAGATCGACTCTAGCCTTAGTATTATCCTTTAACTTCCCATCTATGCCGAACAATGTACCAAAAAGTGCCTCGGCGATATTCTTCTCAGTGTGCATCACGTCGATGTTGTGTGGGCAAAGGAGGTCTTTGAAGTAAGGCTGATCCCATAAGCATGTTTTGTGAGTCTAGGCGTGCTCAGAATTATACCCCTTGAAGTACCCTGGACGCTCTGGATCTGGCTCGAGAGCGTTTAACTGATCCAGGGTCTGTTGGCCTGTCAACGCAGGTGGTGCAGAGTTTTTTACAACTCTACCTCTGATGAAGTTCTTCTTGTCTTTCCTGAACTTATGGCGAGGATCCAGGATTTGTCTATGCATGTCGAAGCAAGAAAACTTGCGACCGGCCTGAAGCCAATGAAACTCAAGAGCTCCCTTGCATGTGGGGCACGGGAACCTTCCATGCACACACCAGCCAACGAATAGCGCATACGCCGGCAGGTCATGCGTCGAGTACATGTACTAGACACGCATTATGAAGTTTCGTTTGCTATAGGCGTCGTATGTCTTGAACCCATTATCCCAGGCTTCTTGCAATTCGTCCTTAAGCGGCTGCATGTACACATTCATATTTTTCCCCGGATAGTTGGGCCCTGGAATTATCAACGTCAGGAAAATGTTCTTTCTTTGCATAATCTGTCCGGGGGGAGAATGAGTGGAAAGACAAATACGGGCCAACAACTGTATTGGGCTGCCGTATACCAAACACACTGAACCCATCGGTGCTGATGCCGACTCGAGGATGCCTCGGATCTGCCGCTTTGTCAGCATGTAATCCATCAAACTTTTTCCACGCAACACCATCCGATGTGTGTCCATCATCAGATTCCCATCAACATCTAGTTCAGTTCTTTTGCCTGTTTTGTGCCATGTCATCTGTCTGGCCGTCTCTTCGACCGTGAAAAGACGTTGAAGTCTTGGTACGATTGGCATATACCAAAGAACACTAACAGGGATTTTGGTCTGTGTCTTCTCACCCATACCGTTGTCTGCCACAATATACCTGGAAGACTTGCAAATGGGACAATAGTTCAAGTCGACATAGTCAAGCCTAAATAAGGCACATCCTTTCTCACAGGCATGTATCTTCTCATAGGGCATCTTCAGTGCATGGAGGATTTTGTCCGACTGGTACAGGTTTGCAGGCATTACATGGCCTTTGGGTAGAAAGCGTCCAAATACTGTCATAATTGCATCATAGCATTCTCTGCCAAGTTGAGCTGAGCCTTCAAAGCCATTACTTGTGAGATGGCATCCAACTGACAATGCTCAGTGTGCTCGTGGAGCGGACGTTTTGAAGACTCCAACATTTCATTGAAGGCCTTTGCAGATTCCTCCATCTCCTCGTCCGAATCCCGAGCATCATCATAGTCTTGCACCATGTTTTCCATCCCGGTACCATGCTCGTCGGTGCGACGATGATCCACCTCAGCTCGGTCACATTGGGCAGACTCACCATGAAATGTCCACACCATATAATTGGGCGTAAAACCATTCTTCTGCAGGTGTTTACCCATTTCAGCCTCTGTCCTCTTTTCCCAATTGCCGCATCGAAAATAGGGGCACCAAGTTTTCCTCTGGCCATTTGCAAATGCGGCTTGCACAAACCCTTGGTTTTTGTGAACCATTCAGCACTCCATTTGTTCTGACCAGTGTGACCGGTATACATCCACGCACGATCACTCATCTTGACTTTCAGAGCTACTGGACACACAACAATTATATATATATAATTCACCATGTATATATTCATCAGTTGATCTGCTTTGTCAATTTTATTACATCCATGCAACCTACACTCTAATAGGTAATGATAGGTCCTAATCCCACCCGAGTATGTGTAGATTGGGTTCATTTTCCCATGCTATGCTCCGGATCCGACGCAAAATTTTGGCAGCACCTCCCTGCTGTTCTCCTGATACACGTCTCTGCAATAAACAGAGAGGATGTGTACCCGGAGAACAACAGGGGAGGCACTGACAAAATTTATGCGTCGGATCCGGAGCAAAGCATATGGGAAAATGAACCCAATCTACACATACTCGGGCTGTCCAGGGATAGCGTTGGACAATTCGAAAGAATCAAGGTTATAAATATGCAAATGCATGCATATTTATAACTATGACGCTTTCGAACGGGAGACACATATTGGTTACACATACTGATGATTCAAGACACATCTATAGCTAGCTATCAAGTTTCATCGGCACGAACACCGGAACAGAGCAAATAAATAATGGGGGAGGAGGACATGTCATTTGTGCTCACCCACAAACGAAGGGGCAGAGCTCGTCAAACGCACGGCGAGGTCGTTGAACACCAAACCTCGCAGTGGTGAAACAACAACACATTTAAATCAACCCGATCAACACAATTATATATGATGTATTTCATAACAAAATCGAAAAATATATGACCTAACTAATAATTCACAAATATAAGACCCCGTCGGCCTCGGGGGGTCGGGTGTCGGGGTGTCTGGGTGTCGTGCCGGGGTCGGGGTGTGGTGTCGGGGTTGGGGTGT
>NC_041385.1:224538603-224554411 GCF_002162155.2 Triticum dicoccoides
GGGGGCGGGGGCGGCACCGGGCGGCAGGGGCGGGGGCGGCGCTGGGCGGCAGGGGCGGCGGTGGATCTAGCTAGGGCGGGCCGTCTGGGAGGAGAGAGGAAGAGAAGGAGAGTAACGGGCGGGGGGGTGGCGTCCGTTAGTTACTCGGCTCTTTGTCGTCCGCCGTTATCTCTCTTTGTCGTCTGCTAGCAGACGGCAAAGAGGTGGGGTGTTAAGTTTTTTTTGAACGGGCGGGTAGGTGGGGGCCACCTCCCTCTTTGCCGTCAGCTGGCTGACGGCAAAGATTCTTTGCTGTCAGCTGGCGGACGGCAACGAAATGGCGCATGGCAAAGAGCTTCTTTGCCGTCGGCTTTTCGGTAGCTGATGGCAAAGAGATTCTTTGCCGTCCGCTAGCGGACGACAAAGATCTGGCAGATGGCAAAGTAGCTGATTCCAGTAGTGTTGTTTGCACGCAGGAACTTGACTAGGGCTTCCTCCTGCTCAGGCCCGAGGTTGGCGCCTATGGTGAAAGTGGCGTTAGTGGACCCGTCCTCGTCGACAGGTATCTGCTTGGTCTCTGCCTTGTCTTGGGTGAACAACTATTTCTTCTTGGTTGGCGTAGCCCCCTTGGGCTTGGGGGTTTCTGCGTCGGCGGGCCGCGCTGCCGCCGTTGTCTTGAGGGCGAGCTTGAGTACTCGCAGCGCATCTCCGGTGTCCCCGGGCACGGTGAGGACACCGTTGCTCCCGGGCATCTTCATGAGGTTGTACGCCGGGTGAGTCGCGGCCATGAATTGGGCCAGTGCTAGATAGCCAAGGATGGCGTTGTAGGGGAGGCCGATGGGGGCGATATCGAAATCGACCAGCTCTGTGCGGAAATTGTCATAGGTGCCGAAGGTTACCGGGAGCCGGATCTGTCCCAAGGAGCTGGACGACCCGCCTCCGACGCCCGAGAAGGGCCGGCTGGGTTGCAGCTGTTCCCGGGGTATGCAGAGAAGGTTGAAGGCCTCAACTGAGAGTGCGTTGAGGCCCGCGCCGCCGTCGATGAGAGTCCTGGTGACAGCCACCTGGCAGATGGTGGGCGAGCA
Source organism: Triticum dicoccoides (assembly GCF_002162155.2). Lineage (NCBI taxonomy): Eukaryota > Viridiplantae > Streptophyta > Magnoliopsida > Poales > Poaceae > Triticum > Triticum dicoccoides. The sequence goes on from NC_041385.1 coordinate 224,539,668, forward strand.
GAGCATGGGGAGCGCACTGGAGCATGCCGAGTTGGAGGGGTGGTCCTCTGAGCTGAAGGCCAGCCTGGCCGACGGCTTCGACCGGCCCGGGGAAGCCCCCTGCCGCGTGGAGGCGGCGCCGACCCGGCGGACGAATGGCTTGACGTGGTGGCTTGAGGGCGGCGCTTGCGAGCCGCCCAGGAGGGCCGCGACGACCGTGGGAGCCGGCGCGACGTGGTGGGTGAGGAAGAGGCCGCGTGGCTCTTCCCAAGAGGCCACAGAGGGATGCTGGGACGATGCTCGCTGCTCGTTCCCCACCGGGCCGGTGGCGGCGTTGACAGCAGGTGACGGGGAACGACGAGGGTGCCCACCGACGGGAGCCGTCTGGGCGACACGGGAAGCAAGGGCGGCTCGGCGCTCGGCGCGGGCCCGACGAGCATCAGGCATGGATGCGATGGTCGGAGAAGAACAGGGCGACGGAAGACGAATTCCGGCGCACCCCTACCTGGCGCGCCAAATGTCGGATTTGGGGTTCCGGCAGACCCTTGAGGTTCGAACACTAGGGTGCGCGCGGAGATTTCGCCTTCTACCTACCTGCTCCTCGCCGAATCGCTAGGATCTAAACTACGAAAAGAAACAACACAAGAGACACAGGGTTTATACTGGTTCAGGCCAGCATTGTGGTGTAATACCCTACTCCAGTGTGTGGTGTGGCGGATAGCCTCTTGGGCTGATGATGAACAATACAAGGAAGAACAGCCTCGCGAGGGTCTGTTCTTGGCTGGTGTGATGAACGGCTAGGAGGAGTTCAGTCTATCTCTCTCTATATATATCCCAGATGTATGCCAGATGCTCGATCCAGCCTCTTGATACTCGATCCCCTCTACCCTGGGGGTGGCTAGTCCTATTTAAAGGCAAAGGCCCTGGGCCTATCCCCAAATATTGAGCGGGAAGGGCGCCAACAATTGGCCATTTTGAAGGGGAACAGCGGGTACACTTATCCTAACTAAAGTTGGTCCTCGCCTGTCAAAGGCTCTGGTGGTGCTGCCTGCTTGGGCTCCACAATGACTTCCTCCCTGCCGTTGGGCTGGTCTTGGTCTTGTAGCACCGAAATGGATGCCTTTGCTTGATGCTCTCGCCTGCGCTTGCTCCCTTTGCACCAAAGAGGAAAGGAGGACACTGCGCAGGCTGGCGCCCGTCTGGCGCCTTTGGTCGTCATGGCTTGCGTCATGGGCACCTCGCGAGGTACCCCGCCTTGAACTCTCCGCCCACTCGTGAGCCAGCCTGATGAGGCCGTGCCCGAGGAAGCTCCTTGTCGTCCGCCCCGCGAGGCTTGGCCCCTCACGAGGGTCTTGAGCTTGTGTTGATGAAGATGGGCCGCGCTGGGCCCCCTTTGAGCCACGCCGCAGGCCGCAGGTAGGCAAGTCTGGGGACCCCCGTTCCCAGAATGCCGACAGATCCTTCCACAGGAGGACGAAGACACCGAGGACCTGGCGAGGTGGCATACACGAGGCGGCTCGCGAGCCAGAGCTCGGTCCCTTGGATTTATCAACATTGCTGGGACGGACCCAAGCACAAGCGTCATGCCAGCATATGTAGCCCCGGTTGCGGGATGAGCAAAGGACGAGTCAGCACGTAGAGAGACCGCGAAGCGGATAGGGCTCAAAGCAAGCAGGTGATGATTATAAATCAACTCATGGGAGATGGTTTGGCAGTTCTGATCATAATGCAAGAAGGATACATGTCGCAGGGACGGACCCATGCGACTTGGGGATAGTGCATCCCGAGGGGCGAACCCAAACTAAATGAACTAAAAGATGTCACCTGGCACCGTTGCTAAAGAATGTTAGGGTAGCAGGAGGTGTGCGTTGCTGAAGTCGTTCCTCATGAGCCACCATGGCACTAAACCTCGGGACGCTCTGGGGGCCTGGTGGGCTCATGAGGATCCATCGCCATCTCCGCCTGGATCGCCTGGTGCCTAGCCTCCTGAGCCAGTAGGACGTCCCGCATGTGGCTCTGAGATGCAACAGCTGCGCTCAGCAAGCCGAAGGGCATGCGAACATAGCTGTGAGGTGGACCCTCGCATCGGCCGACACGAGATGGCCAAAAGAGCTCCTGAGACGCGTCCCTATTGAGCCCTAGGATGTCGACGTAGACGCGGAACTCCTAGCCCTCACCAGGGCAAGGAGCCGCGCCTGGTGGTGGGTGGTGATCGCCCTACAAAGCCCTCGCCTCCTGAATTTCCTTGACTGCCTTGCTGATGAATTCCTGAGCGCCAGGTGCCTTGCGCCCTGTGCTCTCCCCTCGGAAGCATGCAATGACGCATGCCTCCACATGGTGCCCGAGCGCCTCCCTCATGACGTTGGCCAGGTCAGAGGCCCTCCAGAGGAGAGCCCCCGAGCCCAACCTGAGAGGGGCACCGGGTGCACCATCCTATGCAATAAGTGAAGGCGCCCCATCCACAGACGCAAGGCTCAATGCATCTCCGCCAGGCGTTGCCTCCTCCTGAGATCCCTGGCCAGCAGCTGCTTCTCGGTCTTGGGAGCGACCTCAGAGGGAGGACAGCACCCTCGTCTGCAGGGTTCTCGACCGCCGCAGCCTGGTAGGTGCGCTCAAGAGAGCGCATTGCATCCTTTTCCTCGCAGGCAACTGTGATGATGCCGCTGCTCCCTGGCATTTTGAGGACATTGTAGCCGTGGTGCTTTGCCGCCATGAACTTGGCTAGGGCTGGGTACCCGAGGATGGTGTTGTACGGTAGGCGAATGAAGGCGACGTCAAAGTTGATGAGCTTAGTGTGGTAGTTGTCGTGCTTGCCCAAGGTGACAGGGAGGTGGACTTGCCCGATTGGATGCATGGAGCCATCGGTTACTCCTAAGAAGGGCTTGCTAGGTTGGAGCCATCGGCCGTCCCATCGTCCTCCACCTCGGCCACCTCCGCAGCCATTGCCTCGATCATTGTGCTTGGGGCGACGTCTGAGGCTCCCGGCCGGGAGGGCCCTGAGCTCCTGACAGTCGTTGGTGTTGTGGTTGTGCACGTTGTGGAAGACACAGAACGAACGGCTTCCCTTGGATGACTCTAGGTGATCGCAGCCGCGCCTCATCCCTTGTTCGGCTGCGAGCACATCCGGTTGATGTCTACTATGCAACCTTCTTCTTGTAGACATTGTTGGGCCTCCAAGTGTAGAGGTTTGTAGGACAGTGGCAAATTTCCCTCAAGTGGATGACCTAAGGTTTATCAATCCGTGGGAGGCGTAGGATGTAGATGGTCTCTTCCAAACAACCCTGCAACCAAATAACAAAGAGTCTCTTGTGTCCCCAACACACCCAGTACAATGGTAAATTGTATAGGTGCACTAGTTCAGCAAAGAGATGGTGATACAAGTGCAATATGGATGGTAGATATAGGTTTTTATAATCTGAAAATATAAAAACAGCAAGGTAGCAAGTAACAAAAGTGAGCGAAAAAGGTATTGCAATGCTTCGAAACAAGGCCTAGGGTTCATACTTTCACTAGTGCAAGTTCTCTCAACAATAATAACATAATTAGATCATATAACAATCCCTCAACATGCAACAAAGAGGCACTCCAAAGTCACTAATAGCGGAGAACAAACGAAGAGATTATTATAGGGTATGAAACCACCTCAAAGTTATTCTTTCCGATCAATCCATTAGGCTATTCCTATAAGTGTCACAAACAGCCCTAGAGTTCATAGTAAAATAACACCTTAAGACACACATCAACCAAAACCCTAATGTCACCTAGATACTCCAATGTCACCACAAGTATCCGAGGGTATGATTATACGATATGCATCACACAATCTCAGATTCATCTATTCAAACCAACACAAAGAACTTCAAAGAGTGCCTCAAAGTTTCTACCGGAGAGTCCAGACGAAAACTTGTGCCAACCCTATGCATAGATTCCCAAGGTCACAGAACCCGCAGGTTGATCACCAAAACATACATCAAGTGAATCAATAGAATACCTCATTGTCACAACGGGTATCCCACGCAAAACATACATCAAGTGTTCTCAAATCCTTAAAGACTCAATCCGATGAGATAACTTCAAAGGGAAAACTCAATCCATTACAAGAAGGTAGAGGGGGAGAAACATCACAAGATCCAATATAGTAGCAAAGCTCGCGGTACATCAAGATCATGCCAAATCAGGACATGAGAGAGAGATAGATCAAACACATAGCTACTGGACATACCCTCAGCCCCGAGGGTGCACTACTCCCTCCTCGTCATGGAGAGCGCTGGGATGATGAAGACAGCCACCGTTGAGGGATCCCCCCTCTAGCAGGGTGCCGGAACAGGGTCCCGATTGGTTTTTGATTGCTACAGAGGCTTGCGGCGGCGGAACTCCCGATCTAGGTTATGTTCTGGAGGTTTGGGGGTTTATAGGAGAGGTTGGCATCGAGAACTAGTCAGGGGGCCAAACAGGGAGTCCACGAGGCAGGGGGCGCGCCCTAGGGGGGCGCCCTCCACCCTTGTGGGGCTCACGGGGCTCCCCTCTAGTAACTCTTTGTTCCAGTATTTTTTATATTTTCCAGAAAAATCTCCGTTGATTTTCAGTGCATTCCGAGAACTTTTATTTCTGCACAAAAACAACACCATGGTAATTCTGCTAAAAACAGCGTCAGTCCGGGTTAGTTCTAACCAAATCATACCAAAGTCATGTAAAAATATTATAGACATGGCATGAATACATCAAAAATTATAGATACGTTGGAGACGTATCACTGGTCCCTTGCGCTCCATGTCCTTGGCCTTCTTCTCTTCTGGGTCTGCATCGGGGAGCTCGAGGAGGGGGAGGCATCCCTCCTCAGCCCTCGCACACTTGTTCGCCATGTTGAACATCTCAAGAGTTGTGCAAAGGTCTTCATGTATGGCGAGCTCCTCTTTCATCTTGACATCACAGACGCCATCAGTGAATGCTGAGATGATGGGCTCGTCCGACACCTTGGGGATCTTGAGGCGAACATTGTTGAAGCGCTATATGTACTTCTGCAGGGTCTCTCCTGGCTGCTGTTTGATGCATCGAAGGTCACCCACGGCCAGTGGGCGGTCGCGCGTGCCCTGGAAGTTGGCAATGAAGCACTCGCGCATCTCATCCGAGGAGGAGACCGACCCCACAGGGAGGTTCAGGAGCCAAGAGCGTGCGCCGTCCTGGAGGGCCATGGGGAACCAGTTCGCCATGATCTTCTCATCGCCGATGGCCACCTTGATGCTCAATTTGTAGAGCTGCAGGAAATTGGTAGGGTCGGCGGTGCCGTCATAGCACGGGGCCCGGTCAGGCTTGAACTTCCCCAGCCAGATGAAATTGTGCAGCTTCGGGGTGAACGCGCGACACCCCGCTTTGGTCATGGGAGCCCGTTGGGGTGGTGAGCCTGGTCTTGGTGCTTGCGCCACCACCATATGCAGCGCACGGTCTTGACGTGGAGCTAAGATTGCCCCGTTGCAACATTCCATCAAATACAAAGGAGACTAACATGCACGTATCTTGCATGTATCTTCTGTTTCATGTATCTTGCATCCAAGATTGCCCCGTTGCAACATTCCATCAAATATCAAGGAGACTAACATGCATGTTGTTGCATCTCGACGATTCACAGATCATAGCCAATAATCCCTCTGTTATAAATAAGTGTCTCAACTTTATGCCAACTTTGCGAACTTTAGTACAAAGTTGTTCTAAAGTTGACACTTACTTTGGAACAGAGACAGCTAAAGAAAAAATGATCCATGCAGTCCCTAGGCCTTAAACCCTAACCCTAACCAGGCTTTAATTTGCCGGTGAGGTTGAACCTTCCGAAGGAATGAAGTTTGCAACCCTTTGACCATCGGACCATTTTGTGCAGTTTCACTAAAATCGAGCTGAGCATCCCTATGGAAAAGAAATTGAAGTGTGATTAGAAGAATACTAGTGGGACTAGTTTTTATGAGACATAAACTCATCACAAATACAGTAGAAGCCAGTAGAGGTACGTGCGGGGCAAAGAAGTAGAGAAATATCCACATCGAGCGATGTGGGCAGCTGGGGCAGTGATGCAAGCCGGCTGTAAAGGAAGTTGTACCTGAGGGATGTTGGGATGGATCTAGCTTAGAGGAGGGCACGGGAGGCGGCAACTTCCCACGTCGCAGTAGTGAGCAAGGGGCGAAGGCAACCGCATCGACTTTGTGAGAGAGAACGGTGGGGACCCCTGATCGGGATGCGCCGATAGTGGGTTTTCGCAGTCAGCGACGGCGACGGGGCGCATCTACACAATGCATCCACGCCTTCCCCCGGCGGACGTGATCCACCTGGATGTTAGAGATGTGGTCACAGTCATTTTGTGCGAGAGAGTGTGAAGAGAGCAACCCCAGCAAGCAATCGTGTAGGCTCCTTGCTATGTTATTATATATAGTGGAGTGGTTTATTTTTCTCTCCATATGAACCTATTTATACTGCGTATGTGCCAGTGAAGAAAAAAACTTTATTTCTAAATAACACAGCACTGTTCATGCGTGGTTCCCGACCCTCCATTAAGTGCTACTAGACGCAGAAAATTGTCACATGGGTTGCATCATCATATAGAAATGAGCTCCACTGTGTCACGTGTGCGGTTGGGGAAGACGCAAAGAGTGATACTAGTATGTGTGTGGGTGCGTGCACCTCTTCTCTTTGAGCATGGTTATTAAAAGTATAGCCAACTACTCTACCACATGGTTATTATATGGGCAAAGAGTATAGGCAGTAATAATGAATAATGAGCTGTCAAATCATGAGGCCCACCTTTCTCTGTGTTCAACCAAGGAAGAAACCATCATTTCACTCCTCGTTGAATATACATCCGCTGCTACCTCCGCAAATAAAACAAATCCGCTGCTACCTCCACAGCATGGTTAATAAGATAGCCATGTCAATCACGACATACAAATATCATTCACTAATACAATAGGGTTGGCTCTAAGGCTGGTGATTTTTTTACTTTGTCTCTTTCTCTTTTTGTCTCATTTACTCATTTGACATTGGAGCACGTGTAGAGGATGGCTATTCCTTTTGATGGGACTTCTTCATGGGGTTTAAGACTAAGCAGCTCCAAATTATTCCCGCTGCCCACCACTCTGAATCGTGCCATCTATGATAGTACTCCCATTGCAACAATGAGGTCCACTAGGTGTAGCACATCCTGTAAGAAGAGACTGTCAGGCAAAACATACATTCTTGTTGCCTTCTTCCTCATACAGTATGTACTACTAGTACTACTACTACTACTACTCTTTCTCCTATAAACCTTGCGCTTGGCATCTCAAAAATATTAACCTTGCCCTTGGCTCTTCGCCTCTTCAAGAAGTCGAGCAGTGATGGTACTACAGTATATGGTTCTGGCTATCTGAGACCGAATGAATTGCTGCACGCCCACCACCCGGGTGAGGGTCGAGGGGCGAAGGGCGATGGAGAGTGTGTACTACTATGTCTGTTTCAATATGGACTACATACGAAGCAAAATGAGTGAATCTACACTCTAAAATACGTCTATATGCATCAGTATTTGGAGTATGTACTAGTAGTTCATATTGAAATCTGCTAAAAGACATATATTTCAAACAATATGATAATCTCTCCAACCAAGGTAGGGAAGTATATGTCTAACGGAGGGAGTAGTAAAGTTTTCTCCTCGTCCTGTGAGCCACCTCGTGTGTGGGCGAGGGAGCGGGCGTAGGCGTAGTAAGCAAGCTTCTCCTCATCATGCGACTCTGCGAGCCACCGCGCCCGTGGGTGTGGGAGAGGGCGTACTAAGGAAGCTTCTCCTCGTTCTGCAAATTGACGGGACAAATCGAAAGTAATATGTGTAGATCATCTCCATCCTTGCCTCTAATTAAGGTAGGCCCCACATGGTTTGCCTCTTTTTTTAAATAACGCATCAAGTTGCAATTTGTTTGTTCACCCGCGGTACACGATCCTCCATCAAGTGGACAACCAGGACACATGTCAAATTACAACATGGGCTGCCTTTTCGTACAGAAATGAGCTCCACCGTGTACCTGCACGGGTGTGATTGGGAAAGAGACGAGAGTACATGCGCCGTGCATGCACCTCTTCCCTTCGTGCATGCCCCCCACCTCTGTGGGTGTGTGTGAGACAGATACAAACCTAGAGAGATGTCGTGTGTGTTCACGAGTGTTTTTTGTTATGGGGGTGATTTCGTGGATGTATTTGTGGGAATATGTGTCGACGATGTCTCAAACAAAAATGTGACACATGCAATGTGTGTGAAATAGAGGCCTATCTATACCATATATAGAGGGGCGATCCACGAGAAGAGAGGGAGTGGTCATACATATCTATAGAGTCGAAGAGAGGATCAAGTGTGTGGGTGCGAGATCGATGAAGAGAGCCATTCAAATTGTGTGTGTGCACGTCAAAGATATAGGGTGACTAACCTACTGGAAAGTCAGAGGGGAGAGGGCAAGTTTGTGTGTGGCGGGGAGACATGACTAGAGCGTGTCAGATTTACGGTTCCGGCAGACCCTTGGGTTCGAACTCTGGGGTGCGCACAGAGATTTCGCCCTCTACCTACCTGCTCCTCGCCGACTCGCTAGGATCTAAACTGCGGAAGGATCAACACAAGAGACATAGAGTTTATACTGGTTCAGGCCACCATTATGGTGTAATACCCTACTCCACTGTGTGTTGTGGTGGATTGCCTCTTGGGCTGATGATGGACCATACAAAGAAGAACAGCCTCGCGAGGGTCTGTTCTTGGCTGGTGCGATGAACTGCTAGGAGGAGTTCAATCGCTCTCTCTACTGGCTTTCTGGAGAGGATTCTTGATTCTAGATCAGGTCCAGATGCCTCTACCCTGGGGGTGGCTAGTCCTATTTATAGGCAAAGACCCTGGGCCTCTTCCCAAATATTGAGCAGGAAGGGCGCCAACAATTGGCCATTTTGAAGGGGAACATAGGGTACACTTATCCTGACTAAAGTTGGTCCTCGCCTGTCAAAGGCTCTGGTGGCGACGCCTGCTTGGGCTCCACAATGACTTCCTTCCTGCCGTTGGGCTGGTCTTGGTCTTGTTGCACCGAAATGGATACCTTTGCTTGATGCTCTCGCCTGCGCTTGCTCCCTTTGCACCAAAGAGGAAAGGAGGACACTGCGCGGCTGGCGCTCGACTGGCGCCCTTGGTCGTCATGGCTTGCTTCATGGGCACCTCGCGAGGTACCCCGCCTTGAACTCTCCGCCTCCTCGTGAGCCAGCCTGATGAGGCCGTGCCTGAGGAAGCTCCTTGTCATCCGTCCCGCGAGGCTTGGCCCCTCGCGAGGGTCTTGAGCTTGTGTTGACGAAGATGGGCCGTGCTGGGCCCCCCTTTGAGCCACGCCACGGGCCGCAGGCAGGCAAGTCTGGGGACCCCCGTTCCCAGAACACCGACAGTTGCCCCCGGGCCCAAGGCGCGCCCGGACTTGGCCGAGCGGAGAGGCGAAAGGGCAAGTGCGAAGCGCCGCGGGCCCTAACAGCCTGCTGCCTTGGGCGCCACATGACGGTTGATTGGACGTGGGCGGCACTATTCCCCCACGCCTCCTTATTTTCTGCCATGCTAGGCGGACTCGTAGTCGCACACAGCCGCTCCCCTTTTCGTCTCCCAAGCGTCCTCTGCCCTTCCTCCTCTCGAACTCCAGCTTCCGCTCTCAATCCAATCTCGAACCTTCCCTCCCCCCTTCCGTCGCCATGGCTCCAACGAAGAAGGGAAGAGGGAAGAAACCCATGCCTCCGCCTCGCTCACCGTCGTGGGCGGCCCCCGCCGTCGACCGGTCGATCATAACCAATCGAGAGGGCTTGGGCAAGGTCAGCTCGGCTCTGGCCACCATCTTCAACGAATGCAGGAGGACGACGGCCTGGCCCGCGTCTCGCTTCTCCATCGACAGGATACCCACTGAGGTCCGGTATTTCGCCGACGCCCTGTGGGTGGGACTAGTTCCCCCCTTTTCCGATTTCTTCAACGACGTGCTCTCCCACTATCAGATCCACATGATGCATCTGGGTCCTGAATCCATCACCCTTTTCGCGGTCTTCGCCTTCGTTTGCGAGGCAATGATGGGCATCCTTCCTTCGGTTGCCTTGTTGCGCCACTTCTTCTCTCTGCGCCTTGTCGACCCCACCCAATGCTCGGGGTGCGTCAGCTTCATTGCTGCACCCGAGACAGCGGCCTCAGGGATCGACTTCAGTCTTCCTCCGCCCGCACCTGGGTTTCGCGAGCGATGGCTGTATGTCGACGTAGGTGTGCCCAGCCCCTGCTGTCGGAGCCATCTTCGCCTGCTGTCCCCAACTCATGCTGGGGCCAGGAGACGCTCACGAGCTCCTGGCTCATCTTCGTCTGGCGTCACTTCGCGTTCTTGAGGACGCTAGGCGTGACGGCGCCCAAGGTGGTGAAGGAGTTCCTACTACGCCGCGTTGCCCCTCTCCAACGCCATTCTCACCGGATGTGGGCCTTCAGCGGGCGTGAGGATCATATGAGGCTCCAGGAAGAGGACCTAACGCCTGAAGCGCTGAGGAAGGTGCTCTTGGTCTTGACTGGGGACCCCAACCCCGGCGGCATCCGGCATGGGGGAGCCTTGCTGTACCTCTGCCCGAATAGAAGCGACTTTGTGAATCAGATGCCTATCTTCGACGAGTGGGGGCTGCGCCCCGCTGGCCTCCAGGGGCCTCGCGAGAACCCAGTGGTGGTGGCCGCGCTCGCAGCCGGCCAAGGCGGCTCTTCCTCAAGTGGCGGAGGAGGGAGGCATGAGCCGCCGGAGGCCGAGGGGGCCCCCGCCGAGGTGACGACGTCGGGCGGCGCTCATGAGGGAGCAGCCCCTCAGGCTCGTGCTGCTGTGGCTGAGAGCGGCGAGCAGCCGCCCGCAGCGCTTGCGGCTGAGGCCCCTGAGGCCCCAGCTGCTCTTCTTGGTGAGGCGACCGGCAGCGCGCATCAGGCAGACGCCCCAGACGCGGGTCGCCTTGACGCTTCTTCCTCGCCGCAGGTTGACCCCTGCGCTCAACTCCTGGGTCGCTTCCGCATGGACTTTGAGGCCCTCCGGAAGAGAAGGGAGGCCCTGGGTGACGATTACCCTTGTCGCCTGCTGAAGCGTTTGTCACACCCAAGATGCGACCCTATCCTAAAGGAACTCGAAGGTCCCACCAAGGATAGAAGCGCATGTTGAAGACGCTTTTGCTAGGTGGATATCATTAGATCAACATTACATAATAGATGGGGATACATACATAAGACATACAATGTCACACGAATACAACTTCATCTTACATAAGAGCACCATCCGACTACGGATGAAACACAAACAGAAACTCAAACGACATCCACCCTGCTAGCCCAGGCTGCCGACCTGGAACCTATCCCCTGATCAAAGAAGAAGCAGAAGAAGAACTCCAAAACAAGCAAACATCGCTCTTGTGTCATGATCATCGCATAACTTGTACCTGCAACTGTTGTTGTAGTAATCTGTGAGCTACGAGGACTCAGCAATCCCATTACGATGGGTATCAAGACTAGCAAAGCTTAAAGGGAAAGGAAGGGGTAAAGTGGTGAGGTTGCAGCAGCGACTAAGCATGATATGGTGGCTAACATACGCAAATAAGAGCGAGAAGAGAAACAACGGAACGGTCGTGAAGCTAGCAATGATCAAGAGGTGATCCTGAACTCCTACTTACGTCAGACATAACCCAAAACCGTGTTCACTTCCCGGACTCCGCCGAGAAGAGACCGTCACGGCTACCCACGCGGTTGATGCATTTTAAATTCGGATATGGTGCCAAGTTATCTACAACCGGACATTAACAAATTCCCATCTGCCACATAACCGCGGGCACGGCTCTCAAAAGTTTAAACCCTGCAGGGGTGTCCCAACTTAGCCCATGATAAGCTCTCGCGATCAACGAAGGATATTCCTTCTCCCAGGAAGACCCGATCAGTCTCGGAATCCCGGTTTACAAGACATTTCGACAATGGTAAAACAAGACCAGCAAGACCGCCCGATGCGCCGACATCCCGATAGGAGCTGCACATATCTCGTTCTCAGGGCAACACTGGATGAGCAATCCGTACAACTAAAACCAGACCTCAAGTTTCCTTGAGGGGGCGCTGGAAAGGGCTCTAGTTCGGACCAACACTTATACAAGGATTGGCCCGGGGGGGCTGAATAAAGATGACCCTTGGGTTAGTTACTCCCAAGGGAAAAGTAGGTGGTGGTGAGGCAAATGGTAAAACCAAGGTTGGGCCTTGCTGGAGGAGTTTTATTCAAAGCGAACTGTCAAGGGGGTCCCATAAATCACACGACCGCGTAAGGAACGCAAAATCCGGGAACATAATACCGGTATGACGGAAACTAGGGCGGCAAGAATGGAACAAAACACCAGGCATAAGGCCGAGCCTTCCACCCTTTACCAAATATATAGATGCATTAATAATATAAGAGATATTGTGATATCCCAACATAATCCTATCCACCATAGAGCAATGTTCAACTTCACCTGCAACTAACAACGCTATAAGAGGGGCTGAGCAAAGCGGTAACATAGCCAAACAACGGTTTTCTAGGAAGGGTGTCAAAGGTTAGAGGTTCATGGCAATTTCGGAGGCTTGAAGCGCAAATGATAGGTAGCACAGCAAAGCGATAGAACGAAGCAACTAGCATAGCAATGATAGTAGTGAGATCCAGGGTAGTGGTCATCTTGCCTGAAATCCCGCTAGGAAGAAGACGAGTCCATGAAGAAGATGAAGCCACGAAGACGAACCAATCATAGGAGAACGAATCCTCACGATCGCAACGAAACAGGAACTATCGAGAAGAAGCACACAACATGGTAAACACAGCACACATGAACAAGACATGATGCACAACAAGCATGATGCATGACAAAGCTACATGAAGCTACTCATGGCAAGAGATGATGCAAACAAGAACAACACATCAAAGCAAGTTTAAATGAGGCCGGAAACAACATATAACAATTCCGGTAAGTCCTCGTATGCAAGTTTCGAAATTGGTCCAGATCTGAATAAACCTTATGTTCAAGTTGTTAAACAGCAAGTTAAGATGCACCAAGATGATCTACATGACATTCTAGTCAAGTTACATATAAAGTTCATTAGATTTGGAGCTACGGCCTAGAAGATATGAGCAAAACAAGTTAAGCATGGCATTGATGCAAAATGCATACAAACATCAAGAAAACACTCCCAAACATGGATGCAACATGATAATATGAAACTACATGCAAAATCAAGCAAGTTTCATGTAGAGCACACTCAAAACGGAGCAACGGTGCAACACATACACTATATACAAGATATAACAATCTGCCCATAACAGCAACTAGGCATATTGCAAGCATCAAAACAATAAGCTACAGCATCCCAACGAGAAAACAAAAGGCATGGGCATGAAGTACAGGTAAAGCATGACAAAAGATGAACACTGAGCTATCTCCAGAAGCTACTAGAACATGCTCAAAAGGACATGGGAAGATTGCAAATAATAACAGTTTCAGACTTAGCAGGAATAACATCAGGTTGCAATGTTTAGAGCTATCAAAAAACATGTTACAGGAACTTAACATGGAAAACAAAGGCATGGAATGATACTACTAAATGCATAGAACAAAAGTCCCTTACTGACCATGAGCCAAAAAGGATCAGAAGATATGATGACACCCATGTAAACATGGCAAGTTATATGACAGATTCATTCATGGCAGGAACAACAATAAGCAAGCATGTTGGTGAGCTTGAACCACTCACCACAGAGCAATATATGGCATGTAAAGGCAACCAACAGTAAGAATACATGTTTATGAAGCTAAGCATGGCAAGAGCAAGTTCATAGGGTGCATGGATCACTAACAAGCATGTCAACATTGAACTTAATGTTAACAGGCTGACAACAACATTATTTAGCAAGTTGAGAGCAAGATTACAACAAGCTACAGTAGTCTATAAATACAAACAGGGGCATGAATGGATAGAGCATGACATTTATAACAAAACATCCTTAGTGAACATCTCCAGATTATGCATAGAATGACTTGTAGAAGCAGGTTTACATAGCATCACAAAATAACAGATTCAGCCTAGCAAAACAGCAACAACAAGTACCCTACTTAACAAGCTTGATGCACTCAGTACACAACTTACAAAAATACATGGATGGCACAACTGTAAAGATGGCATGACATAGATCAAAACACATGTAGAGCTCATGCTCATAGGATGCACACATCAAACATGGCAAAAATGACAAATGAGCAAGTTATAACAGTTTCAGCAGATTAACATCACATAGCACTCTTACAACGATGATTCGGGCATCAAGATGGACTCAAATGAACATGATGCAATGGAACGAAATGAAGTACTCGTTGAGGTGAACAATTTGCCATATTACACGCATGAAATGGAGCAGTATGCAGCTAGTTATAGCATGTTGAACATGGCAATAGAATGTTAAAACTCAGGGACTTAGTGGAAAATCAACCTCTCCGAGAAAGTCAACGGGATCGGGCGGAGCGGGATGACGAGATCCGGGACGGGGCTTGCGCCTTTGGTTCGGTGGCCTGGTGGATCCGGTCCACCTCTAGATCCGGCGACGGAGGATGACGCCGGCGAGGTCGGCTCGGACTCCGGAGATGGCCAGCGACAAGGAGGGGAGCTGGGTGGCGGGCGACCGGGCCGGGCGGCGGCCATGGCGGTGGGACGGCGCGGGGGCACCGTGCCGGCGGGCGCC
>NC_041385.1:224554758-224598682 GCF_002162155.2 Triticum dicoccoides
CGGGGGCGGGCCGGCGATGGGCCTGGCGGGCCCGGCGGCGGGGCGCGGAGAGAGAGAAGCGGCGGCGCTGACGTGCCGAGGTGGGATTCGCCGGGACGGCGGGTGGACATGTCCGGGCGTGGGGCGGACACGTCCGGCAGCGGGAGGTGGAAGAAGACTAGGGTTAGATCCGAAATTTCAGGGAGATGCACATATTTATAGGTAGGAGGAGGTAGGAATGTCCAAATGAGGAGCAGTTTTCGCCCACACGATCGTGATCGAATGTCCGAGAGCATGGAGGGGAGTTTGCTGGGTTTTGGGCCACTTTGGAGGGGGTGTTGGGCTGCAACAAAAGAGGGCTTTGCGGTTACCCGGTTAACCGTTGGAGTATCAAACGACCTCCAAATGGCACGAAACTTGACAGGCGATCTACCGGTGCTATACCAAGGCCGCTTTGCAAACCTCAGGCCATTCCGAGAACATTTAACACCCGCTCACAATGAAAGACCAAAGGGGGACGCCAGATGACATAAGAGTGCCGGATGGCAAAACGACAACGGGGAAAATGCTCGGATGCATGAGACGAACACGTATGCAAAATGAAATGCACATGATGACATGATAAAATGCAACACGCAAGCAAATGACATGGCAATGACGACGAATAACTGGCAGACACCTGGCGCATCGGATCCGGGGCATTACAACACTCCTCCACTAACAACAGATCTCGTCCCGAGATCTTAGGACCGAGACGGAAGGGAAAAGGGATGAGGTGAATCAATAACTCAAGAGAAGAAGCAAAGAATCGAGAGCACTCGAGAATAAGAGAGGAACGATGAGGATGACGAGAATCGAAAGCTCACGGAATGAGATAGACTATGAAACCACTCCGGTTAGAATGAGATAAGAAACGAATAAGACTGAAAGAATTTAGGCGGCACTCCGGCTGAAAATGGAAGGAATAGAACACGAGCTTGAGAGGATGGAATGATACTTGATGAAGACATGACACAAAACCTCCGGAAAGAATTGAAAGAGTTGAATGAAAAGAACGGAGAAGAAAATGACAACTTGTGCCACGAATGAAATTGAAAGCATCTTTAGAAGGAAGGATTGAATGGGGTTGTTGAGAAAATCAACAACGAAAAGAATAAGCTTGTTGTGGACTTATGGATAACATCTCAAAATCATAAGGTGATAACCGGCCACAAGCGGAAAAGATTGAATAGCTTAGAAGAACGAAGAAATGCAAAACTCCACTTCAAAAGAATACGGAGATTTAATTGCACTTCGAGATGCAAGAAGAAAATATACTTGAACTCCACCAACAAGAATCTTCATGAACTCTTGAAGAATGAATTAAATCATGAAGAACCACCATGAAGAACTCCAGTGACAAAAGGATAATGGGATAGAATGAAGGATGAAAAAAAGAAATAAGATAAAAGACTAGCGGTGATTTAGATGGAGGTTCCGACGACATGGCCGAGGAAAATGAACTTCGTAAAAGAAAATATGAAAACACTTGGAACTAGAGTTTATTCATCACGAACAAACTCCGAAGAAAAGGATTAACCACTTGGATGAAATAAGAATAATATTTATTGTATGCTTATCCTTCATCAAATTAAATTGATGACCAGCAATGGATTTGCATACTACTTATTCTTCTTGAAAAGGATTAAGGGGAATGTGGCACAAAACTTGAGAAAGTCTTCATGAACCACCGGTAGGATTGGAAAGAACGAATGAATTAATATGATAATCAAAGAAAAAGAATCTTGAACAAACCACCATAAAAATTCGGAAATGACTGACGAACGCGAATGAATCACCGGGAAGAATTAGAAGAACCAATATGCTCGAGGGGATTTAGATGCAAAAGAACAGGAAGAACTCGAGCTGATTAAAGAACATTTGAACGAAGCACCTGGATAATTGGATAAAGGTAGCTGAAATATGAGGACGAAGAATTCTTCTGGAACGATGGCCTCCGGTGAAAAGAAATGGAAAAACAACTTCTGACATACTCCGGATGGGTAAGAGAAGAATATCTGCCAAATGGAATGATTCGAGACGATAACATGAAGCTAGAACCACGAAACATCGAGAGAACGGGCAAGATTTAGAGGAAAAACTCTTCTTCGGTCTTCAAATGACGACGAGAAACACCACCAAAAGTACTGAGATACTCCAAGAGAATGAAAAGCGAAGAGGTTGAGCCAACAATGAAAAGAATTTGAACGAGATCTTGGAGAAGGCATGTGACTGATGTGATCCATTCTTACATCACACTTGAAAAGAATTGAAAATAACTCCGAGGGAATTAGAAGAGTCAGGTAAGATCCTGGGAAAAGACCTGTGGGTTAGGGCCCACTAATAGAAAACACCGTTGGAAAGGATTGTTGAAGAGATAGATGATGCACCGGAACACTTGAAATATTTGAATGAGGTGACAACCTCGAATTAATTCGAACACAGACGAATCTCCTGAGATGTCTTGAGCACTCCGGAAGGATAAACTGGCGAGAGGCGAACGAACAAGGAGAACACTTGAGCTGAGGAAAAGAATATAATCACCACCGAAAAACTTGAATTGAATGCACTGGAAAAAGAAAGGGATGAAGAGTGACGAACGAGACGAGAATTCACCGGTTGAAATAATTGAGGGAAGACTGAAGGGTTCCACACGAATGAAATAGATAGTCGAGAGAGACTCAGACTCTGGGGAGAAAACGGTGGGAGGGCGGGAAAACAAAGGCAACTGGAAGGGGAGAAACCGATGAATAACTTGAAGAGAAAAACACCGGTTAAAATTATTGAGGAAAGAATGCAAAGACTTCGCACGAGTAGGATGGATACTCAATTACGGACTCCGACTCCAAGATGAAAAAGGGGTGGGAGGGCGGGAAAAGAAAACAACTGACGATTGAACTGGCAACGATGAAGAGACTCGAGTCAACTTGGCAAGAAATGCACCGGATGAAAAGAGCTGAGGACCAACAATCGGAAAACCAACTACGTGAACCTAAAGAAAAATTTGAATGGGAAGAGGAGTAATTCAAAACACCTACGTCAAGATTCCTCACCAGAGCGACGAAGGGGCAGAGGAGTAAAAAGAATTCCTACTCTCCGATAGAACTAGACTCCGAAAACAGTTTTATTCTAGACTCAACAACGGCCAAAACTACACGATCAATCAAGGGGGCTCCTAGGGTCGGTCGAGGCTCTGATACCAACTTGTAACACCCCATACACACCCGCCGGTGGTCGTTACTCCTGGCGGGATCTAGACTGGCCTCACAGATCAATACTAGTCTTTTCTGCGCACTTTGTCCTCACTCATGCGCACCCGGGAGAAACTTCCCTGTCGGTCATCCATCCTGAAACTACTCTAAGCTAAGCACACTTAACTTTGATGTTCTGTCCGAATGGGCTCGCGGAAAAGAAGGAATTCCTTATTGATATGAGTAGTCTATCATCCCCAATAAGCCAGGCTATCACATACACCCTCACTCAGAGGAACCGACGTCCTCGTCAGGCCACAGAAACGTTCCCTCTTGGCACATACGTCTGTGCATCCAGTCCGATACATGTGCCATGTCGTGTGCCACGACGGGTGAGGGAGTCCTGGACTAGGGTGTGTCCGGACAGCCGGACTATCATCGTCAGCCGGACTCCAAGACTATGAAGATACAAGATTGAAGACTTCGTCCCGTGTCCGGATGGGACTTTCCTTGGCGTGGAAGGCAAGCTTGGTGATACGGATATGTAGATCTCCTACCATTGTAACCGACTCTGTGTAACCCTAGCCCTCTCCGGTGTCTATATAAACCGGAGGGTTTTAGTCCGTAGGACAACACAACCATTACAACAATCATACCATAGGCTAGCTTCTAGGGTTTAGCCTCCTTGATCTCGTGGTAGATCCACTCTTGTACTACCCATATCATCAATATCAATCAAGCAGGAGTAGGGTTTTACCTCCATAGAGAGGGCCCAAACCTGGGTAAAAATATCGTGTCCCTTGTCTCCTGTTACCATCCGCCTAAACGCACAGTTCGGGACCCCCTACCCGAGATCGGCCGGTTTTGACACCGACATTGGTGCTTTCATTGAGAGTTCCTCTGTGCCGTCACCGATAGGAAGGATGCCTCTTCCCGTCTTCAAAGACGGTATCTTCGCCGAAGGAGCCTTGGCCACCGGCCAAACTATCCGGCTGGGTGGTTTTCTCATGACCGCCTGTTCGGCCACCGCTTCGACGATGACCTCTCGAGTCATCCAAAGCAATCTTCACGCCAACTCGGAATTCGCTGAGCAGCTGGATCCAACAGAGCTCTCGTCCGTAAACGAACTCTTGGACCGCATCGCCGCCCTGGGAGTCGCTATAGACTACAATCAGATTGGGCTTAAAACCGATCTGAGAGAGATTAACTCTCCCCAGGTTACCCACCACGTCGCGGTGGTAGAGGAACAACTCGGCGACTCTTCTCCTATATTGAAAACTTGTCATGTCCGGGCCTCCGAACCCTCCATGTCGGATTCCCGCGGGGGGAGGGACTTCGATCAAGAACTAAGCCTAAAGTCAGGCATCGGACCGGACTCGTTGGACAATGTCCAACGATCCAAGCTTCCAAATTCGGAAACTTCTCGGCCCTTGAGCCTCGAGATGGGTGGGATTCCGGACTTAATTCCACCCACCCACCCAGACATATGCGATCTATCCCAAATCCGGCAAGAGCCTGCTGAAACAGTACATCATTACTGGGCCAGATTCCTCCTGGTTATGGACAGGATAAAGGACTGCCGTAAGGAAAACGCAATTTCAATTTTCTGCAATAATTGCATGGACAAGGGAATTTTGAACGCCATCAGTCGTCGCGAAATTACATGCTTCGCCGATCTGGCGTCCATAGTACGAAAGTACTGTGCGATGGAGAGTTTCCGGAAAACCGAAACTAACTTTTGGGACAATCCGGGCCCGAATACAACCCTAGTCTGAAGTAAAAGGGTGCATCACACTCAGGCAACATGCACAAAAGCCAAAAAGCCAAAACCCCATAAAGGGCACGGAACCGTGCTGGAAGGATGGCTCAACGGACCCTGTAAAATTCACAATACAGAAGGCGCCACTCCAACACATAGCCTTTGAGCATGTTGGATATTGCGGCAGGTGGCCAAAAGTGGCGAAGAGCTTCTAGCCCCGGAGAGCCACTCCAATAACACCAGTACGGTGTCAACAGTCTTCGAGACTTTCGCATCGAATAATATGCGGAAACGAACAATCCGCAGCCTCGCCGAAGTCTACCAAGTAGCAACAACAAATCCATGGAGCGACACGGCCATCACCTTCAACGCCAGCGACGAACCTAAGTTTAGAACAGCCCGAGCACCAGCCGCACTGGTCCTCAGTCCAATAGTGGATGGCTTTCGTCTTACAAAGGTACTCATGGATGGCGGCCGCGGACTAAACCTCATCTACGAGGAAACTCTTCAAAAAATGGAAATAGACTGGAGCCGCATTGAGCGAAGCAGCACAACCTTTAGAGGTATAATCCCTAGTCGGGAAGCGCGCTGCACAGGAAAAATCACACTTGATGTGGTGTTCGGCTCGCCGGACAATTATAGGTCCGAAGAGGTAACATTCCAAGTGGCCCCGTTCAGCAGCGGATATCACGCTATATTAGGACGAGAGGCATTCACAATTTTTCAAGCAATACCCCACTACGGGTACATGAAGCTTAAGATGCCTGGGCCCGGCGGAATAATCACTCTCGTTAGTGATCCGGACATAGCACTCCGCGCCGAAAACAAGACAGCTGCATTATCCCTAGAGGCACTATCTGAAGCCCTAGCGGCGGAGGAACTTACTGCGCTGCGCTCTACGGTGAATAGGGACGATGTGATACTCGATAAGAGACCCAAGTCCACCTCTTTTAAACCAGCGGATGAAATAGTCAAATTCCAGGTCCATCCAACGGACCAAACAAAGACGGCCTCCATCGGGGCACAGTTGAACCCTGATGTAGATGCCGCACTGCGAGAATTCCTTCGGGAAAATTCGGACATCTTTGCCTGGCACCCTTCAGATATGCCAGGAATCCCACGCAGATTGGCAGAACACAGCCTAAACATCCTAAAAGGATTCAAGCCAGTCAAACAGGCTCTTCGGTGATTTTCCAAACCCAAAAGACAGGCAATGGGAGAAGAGCTAGCCAAATTACTGGAAACCGGATTCATCAGAGACATCAAACATCCGGACTAGCTAGCAAACCTGGTAATGGTACCAAAGAAGGACAAATCATGGCGCCTATGCGTCGATTTTAAAGACCTCAACAAGGCCTGCCCAAAGGATCCCTTCCTCTTCCCCGCATCGACCAAATAATCGATGCTACTGCAGGGCACGACTCATTGTGCTTCCTCGACGCATACTCCGGCTACCATCAAATCAAGATGGCGGAGGCGGACCAAGCCGCAACGGCATTCATTACTGCATATGGGCCATTCTGCTTCAACATGATGCCCTTCAGACTCAAAAACGCCGGCGCAACATATCAGGGCATGATTCAGACATGTCTGGCTACCCAGATCGGCAAAACAGTAGAGGCATGAGTAGACGACGTAGTCGTCAAAACCAGACACGTCGAAACTCTAGTAGACGATTTGAGGCTCACATTCGACAACCTCCGAGCATATGATATAAAGCTGAATCCGGAAAAATGTGTTTTCGGCGTACCAGCAGGAAAGCTCCTAGGCTTCGTTGTATCCGGTAGAGGAATCGAAGCAAACCCAGCCAAGATCCGAGCTCTGTCACAGCTGGATATTCCAAAAGACCTCAAACAAGTACAAAAATTGACTGGATGTGTGGCGGCTCTAAGCCGCTTTATATCCTGTCTGGGAGAAAAGGTATTGCCCATCTACTGCCTCCTCAGGCGCACCGAACACTTCGAGTGGACGGATGCTGCCACCGCCGGACTCGAAGAAATAAAAGCCATATTGGCAACAAATCCGGTCCTGGCCGCGCCTAACCTAGGCGAACCAATGTTGTTATACATCGCGGCAACACAGCAAGTAGTAAGCGCGGTGCTCGTCGTCGAACGAGAAACAGAAGGGCATAAATTCCCTCTTCAAAAACCAATGTACTACGTATCCACTGTCTTAACCCCCTGCAAGTCCCGTTACCCGCACTATCAGAAGATAGCATACGCAGTGTTCATGGCATCCCGGAAGCTCCGACACTACTTTCAAGAGTGTTCGATAACAGTGGCCTCCGAAGTGCCCCTCAACAACATCATAAACAACCGCGACGCAACGGGCAGGATTGCAAAATGGGCCATTGAGCTCTTACCATTCGATATAACTTACAAACCTCGGCGAGCCATAAAGTCACAAGTCTTGGCTGACTTTGTCGCTAAATGGACTGAAGCCGAACTCCCTAAAGAGTACGGCGCATACTCCAATTGGACTATGCATTTCGACGGCTCCAAAATGTTGGCCGGCTTGGGGGCTGGCGTCGTACTGACGTCTCCAACCGGGGATACAGTCCAATACGTACTTCAGATAATGTACACGGACTCCAACAATGCAGCCGAATATGAGGCCCTCCTACATGGCCTCCGGATGGCAATCTCCATGGGCATTCAACGCCTAGAGGTGCGCGGGGACTCAAACCTCGCAATATCCCAAGTAAATGGAGACTTTGACGCCAAAGATCCGAAGATGGCAGCCTATCGTAACGTTGTCCTAAAAATGTCAGCCCGGTTCGAAGGACTTGAATTCCACCACGTAGCCCGAGATAATAACAAGCAGCTGACGTATTGGCACGCATCGGTGCGAAATGTGACGCGGTCCCTCCAAACATCTTTCTGGAACGGCTCTTTAAGCCATCCGTACTATGGGAAGAGGAGTCCGGAAATAACAACCTGGAAGCAGCCGCACCACCCAACACAGAACAACCTGACATAATCGGCAAACCAGAAGATGAAATAACGCCTTCAGCCCACAAAATAATGGCAGTAATTGCCCCGTGGACAGAACCATTCCTAGCCTACCTAATTAGGCAGGAGCTTCCCGAAGACCAAAATGAGGCCCGCTGCATAGTTCGGCGAACTAAAGCCTACAAGGTACACGAGGGAGAACTGTATAAGAAAAGCACAACCGGTGTCCTTCAAAGGTGTATCTCCGAAGAGGAAGGGCGAAACCTTCTGGCTGAAATTCATGCCGGACTAGGCGGACACCACGCCGCAGCTCGGGCCCTTGTAGGCAAGGCCTTCCGTACAAGATTTTATTGGGCGACGGCCCGGGCAGATGCTCAGGACTTAGTCCAAAGATGCGTCGGTTGTCAGCTCTTTGCTAATCAGAGCCATATGCCACCCACCGCCCTCAAAACTATACCCATTACCTGGCCGTTCGTGGTCTGGGGGCTTGACATGGTCGGACCCCTTAAAGGGGGAACCCACAAGCAAAGGTACCTATTGGTCATGGTGGACAAATTCACCAAATGGATAGAGGCCAAGCCAGTTAAAACGGCAGAGTCCAGACCAGTGATAGACTTTATATCCGGGGTAGTACACCATTATGGTGTCCCCCATAGCATCATTACCGATAAAGGCACGAACTTCACGGCCGACGAGGTTAAATCATGGTGCAAAAATATGGGCATCAAGCTCGATTACGCTTCAGTCTATCATCCTCAAACCAACGGTCAAGTGGAACGAACAAATGCTCTAATAATGAGCGACATCAAACCCAGACTAGTGCGGTCCCTTACGAAATCTGACACGCACTGGGTAGAGGAGCTCGACTCCGTACTCTGGGGGCTGCGGACAACGCCCAACTGTACTACCGGATTCACACCATTCTTTATAGTATACGGCGCAGAGGCAGTTTTGCCCTGTCACATCATTCATGACTCACCTCGAGTGCGCATGTACGAAGAAAGAGAAGCCGAGCTGGATCGGCAGGACAGCTTGGACGCATTGGAGGAAAAATGCGACGTCGCCAAGGCTCGTTCCGCATTCTATCAGCAGCAGGCTCGAAGATATCAAAGCAGAGAAGTACGGGCTAAGACTTACAATGTTGGCGAACTAGTTCTACGCCTGCCGGACAAGAAAAAGGACAAGCTCAAGCCCAAATGGGAAGGTCCCTTCATTATTGATCAAGTCCTGACCTGCGGAGCGTACCGTCTGCGAAATGCGTCGGACAACCGACTCGAGCCGAACCGATGGAACGCAGCCCGCCTCCGAAGATTCTATGCCTAGCGCCGGACTAAGAGTTCGTCTCCTTCCCCCATCCAAATTTTTTACATTTTAGCTGTCTTTTGTTTCTCTTTTTTCTCTCACCCTTTTCATAAAAGCCCTTAAAGGCCTACTTGCGCATTGTTCGCATACACTCGATGTGCCATATGCACTCATTATACTTGGGGGCTTCCTTACCAGAAGCTTACTTATAAGGGCTTCATGCCCAGAACATGTGTCAAACTTCCACATGTACCTTTTATTCACCATTATATGCATCGATATGACTTAAGTTTTGGCCAAGCTGGGTTGCCTGGCTCCTATGCTTACCCCTACGTTCCCGATTGTTCGGCTAGGAGGTAAAGGGAGCACCTCTGCAATTGTTACTGCCGGGTCAGCCGGATGTGTACCTCAAACTGGGTGAAGCCGAAAGCTAGCGTTCTTAAGGGAATATTCGGTCGGTGACTTGAAAGATGATTTTTTACCTATTTATTTATCTGCCCCCAGATGTTTTACTGCTCTTTTCGCAGTCCGGACATGCACTTTAGGGCATGCATCCCAGGGAAAGGAACCCTTAACGGAACTATTCTCCCTGGAAGATGTTTCTTACTAACCATGTAATATAACATAACTAGTTGGGTACTTGTCTGATAAAGCACTAATGACCCCTACGCCTGGTCTCCATGCTTGCCCCGGTTGTTTCTTAACCGAGAAGGTATTCGGACACACTCCGGACTCTAGGGTCCCGAGGTTGAAGCAAAAAGGTCGGCAAAGACAAACGATCTACAATCCGGCTAGAAGGCATTTTACATGTCATTTTAAATACATTGTCAAATCGACTAACTGTATTCCTCCTCAATCCCGTCTAACAGGCTGTTTAATTTACAGTCCCGTTGGGAAAATTTAGCGGCCAACTCTACTTGGCCGTACACTAAACTCACAGGGATCTCCTTCCCGTCGGGCCCCACAGGTCCGACCTCGGCCATGTGGTTGGGATCCGCCTTCTTGTACCACGTCTTCACCATGGCCCAGGCCTCCCTGGCACCTTGGCGGCAGGCCGAAATCTTCCATAAACGGAAGCGCTGCCGCGCACCCTGAAGCTTCTCCGCAAGCTCTCCAAGGCCCTCAGGCAGGGAGAGGGACGGCCATAAAGCCTGGACGACGCCGCTCATCGCCTGCCGAACTCGTTCGAGCAGTTGCACCAGCTCGGGAAGTTGATCACCCGTTGATACGGGCATCTCCTCTGCAGTCCGACCTGTGAGCACACCTACAGACATATTTCTGTCAATTGACTTCCTCGCTGATCTCTTCTTTTCAAAGGAGTTCGCTCAAGCACTTACTGTAGATGCCGCGACGAAGCCGCTGATTCTCCTTTACGGAGCCAGACAGCTCGGCCCGAACACCTTTCAGCTCCTCTCCAAGCTGGGCGTGGACATCCTGGAGCTTGTTCCTCTCCTGCTGCACCTTCGTCAGCACCCTCTCGTCGGCCTTCAGCTGGCGCAGTAGTTGTTGCTTGTTCGGATCCAGTCCGGCAACATCTGCAATATCATTGTCAGTCTCACAAGCACGCCGCACACCGCTTATCTTTTTAAAATAATGTGTTACCAGGAGGGGTCTCTGTGTTTCCTCCTGCGGCAGCAAGTGCGGCCTCAAGTTGGGCCTTGCACTCTTCTAGCTCCTGGGATAATTGGGTATTCTTCCCCGTAAGATCCTGCATATAAAATGATCCTTAAACCAGTTACTCTAACTACTTTAAGTCTTGGGGGTTACTGGCATATACAACTATTAAAATCTCTTACCCGTATGTCCTTTACATACTGCTCCGTGGCTCTGGTCAAACCATCTTGAGCAGCACGGAGGTGCGTGTCCCCCCCCGTTAAAGGCATTCAACGCCTCGGGGGAGAAGCACGCGTCACGAAAAACTGTCCGGCGGCACCTGTGGTTCATGGCGCTCTCCACCTCAGAGCTGGTGGCGGACAGTCTGTCGCCATCCTCCGTTGGAGGAGTATCCGGCTCGCGCCTTGCGCTCGCCTCCCCCTCCAGACCAGGCGTTGGAGCCGGGCTTGCAGAAGCTGGGTTGGCAGCTCCTACGCCCACAGTCCGACGGGCGCTCTTTCTCCTGCAAAGGTCATGAGCATTCAAACACTTCCTAGGAACTTTGTCCTAAGATACAACCGCGAGCTATACCGTTGCGGCGACATTTCGCTCCGCGCCGCACTCCTCTTCCGCCTGCTGGGCTGGACTGACCCTTGTTGGCCGGCCGCCACGGGTTCGGCTTCCTGCCTTGAAGGTACCTCCTGCGAGACACCATTGTATACGGTGGTCAGAAATACGCAAGGACGGAAACAATGGTGTTAGGACTTCGGTCACAATCACCTGGGGAGCCGGAGATAGGCCGGGGTAATCAGCCGTGATGGCGACTAGAGCATTATCCATGCTGAGCTGGTGAAACACCCCGTTAATTAGCTCCACCTTTATATCCGGATCCTCTTCGGAGGACGGATCAAGGGATCTTTCCGGATCCTCGGGCTGTGGAGCCGGGCTATGTATGCTCTCCACAGTCCGGCGCAGGTCCTGCGTAAAAGCCGTAAAGTAAGGTACTTAACTTTGAAAGCGTGGGCCGGATAAATGAACGTCCGCTTACCCAGCTTCGGGGGTTGTTCATGGAGAACCCATTCAATGGGCTCGTCTGAAGGAAGTCCTCCTTCTCCCCTTTGTACAGGCCGAACAGGATCTTCACCAGGTCTTCGGCCGATCCCGGCCCTTGGTGGCCGTGACGAGTGGCATCATTCTCCCTGTTGAAATGCCACATGGGGTGGCCCCTGTATTGCAGCGGCTGCAGCCCCCGTATAATGCACGTGGCCATGACTCCGATCATGGTCAGTCCGGAATGGGCCAGTAACCTTATCCGGCCCATCAAATAATAGACGCTCTTGTCCTCCTCCAGCTGGGGGCTCCGCGGACGCCAACTTAGGCGTTTCTTTAGAGGAGCATTGCTGAACTCCGGGAGGCCGATCCGAACAGGGTCCGGCAGCGGAGCATCTTCTACGTAAAACCATTCGGAAGGCCAGTCTTCGGACGCCTTCTTAGGGGTTCCGGATGGATATCCGGTCCCGGTGATGCGCCATATTTCGGCACCGCCCACTTGATATATGGACCCCTCATGAGAGCGGGATACGAGGCAAAATAACCTCTTCCACAGCGCAAAATGGGGCTCGATGCCCAGAAATAGCTCGCAAAGAGATACGAAGCCCGCTATATGCAGAATCGAGGCGGGCGTGAGGTGATGGAGCTGAAGCCCATAGAACTCTAGAAGTCCGCGGAGGAATGGATGTACAGGAAATCCGAGCCCCCTTATCAGATAGGGGACGAAGCATACCCGCTCCCCTTTGTTGGGATTTGGGGTAGCCTGTAACGCCCCGGTTTCGATGCGCCAGGTGTCCGCCAGTTATTCGCCGTCATTGCCATGTCATTTGCTTGCGTGTTGCATTTTACCATGTCATCATGTTATCATCTGCATTTCATCTGCATGTTTTTCAAAACAAGCATCCGTTTGGGTCCTCCCGGTTCTCTCCGTTGTCCGTTCTGAGCACAGACACACTCGCACGCGCCCGCGGCACCTCCAAAATATTATTTTATTAGTGGCATAAAAATGTTCTCGGAATGGGTTGAAGCTTGGCATGCGGTCTTATTATAGTGTAGACAGAGCGCCTGTCAAGTTTCGTCGCATTCGGAGTCCGTTTGGCTGCCCAACCGTTAAACGTAGCGGTACCGTTGCCGGTACATTCGTCGGATTTTTTTTCGGTCTTCGAAAACCCTGCGGGCCGCACCTCTTCTCTCTCCTCTTAGCCTAAGCCTCTCTCTCACACAGCCCTCTAGCCCACCTATCTAACTCCCTCTGCTCCGGACCGTCCGATCAAGATCGAACGGCTCCGAAACGGAGCTAATCCCCTAACCCTAGCCCCCCTTTCCTATTTAAACACCTCCCCTTGCCAGATTTGGAAGCCTAGCTTCCCCTACCTCTAGCCTCCCACCTCCTCTCCTCGAAATCCGTGCCCAGCCAGCACCCCGCCGCCACTTGTCGCGCCCCCATCGGCCAGCCCCGCCACCGGCGACACGCGCAGCCAACGAGGCGTTGCCACGTCGCCCCGGCCTCCTCCCTCCGCCGCCAGCCCTCCAGGGCCAAGATTCGGCCCGCCGTCGGGCCGAAACGGGCCCACCAGCCCGCGTGCCTCCCAGCTGCGCCCGACCCTGCTGCCTGATGCCCCAAGCGCTCGTCCCCGAGCTCCTCGCCGGAGCCCCTTCGCCGCTTCGCGCCGCCGCCGCCTCGCCGTGATCCGCCGCGCCCCAGGTCGCCGCGCCACCGCGCCGCCCTCTCCTTTTTCCTCCTCCTCTCCCCCTCTCTCTAATCCCCATGAGCTCTCTCTCTCTCCCTCGTACCTCGCAGGAGCCGCCATGGATGAGCTCAGCTGCGAGCTCTTCTTCGCCGGATCTCGCGTACCCAACGCCACCGAGCCTCCTAGGTGCCGGAAATGGGTGCGCCATGGCCAGATCCGCCCGGATCCGGCCAGGCCCCTTCAGATCGCACCACCGCCTCGCCGCCTCATCGTCGGAGAAGGCCGCCGCCGCCCTGGTCCCGCTCGGGGTCGAGGAGACGACGCCCCTGCGCCCCTCCTAGGCCGGCCCCTCGCGTCTAGTGGGCCACGGCCTCGCTCGAGGCCCGCTGCAGCCTCCCCTTGCTCTCTGGGCCGAAGCCCAATGGGTGAGCCCACCTAAACCCCGCACCGTGCATGTTTTATCTATATAACGCTCGCTCTGTTTTTTTTCGGTACTGATAATCTGCCAAGTCCTTAAATTACTTCATTCTGGTGCATACTTTGACCTGCTGTATCTCTATGCATACTGCTCCATTTCATGCGTGTAATATGTCAAATTGTTCGCCTCAATGAGTACATCATTTCATTCCATTGCATCATTTTCATTTGAGTTCATCTTGATGCCCGAAATGCTGTTGGAAGAGTGCATGTTGATGTTAACCTGCTGAAACTGTTATAACTTGCTCATTTATCATTTTTGCCATGATTGATGTGTGCATCCTTTGAGGTTGATGTCTACATGTATGTTGATCTATGCCATGCCATCTTTCCAGTGGTGCCAACCATGTATTTTTGTGAGTTGTGTGCTGAGTGCATCGAGCTTGTTAAGTAGGGTAGTTGATGTTGCTGTTTTCCTGACAGATTATGTTATATTTTGTTGCTATGTTAACATGCTTCTACTAATCATTCTATGCATAATCTGGAGATGTTCTATAAACATGTTTTGATCTACATGTCATGCTCTATCCATTCATGCCCTTAGTTGCAATTATAGCCAGCTGGGACATGTTGTTATCTTGCTCTAAAGTTTGCTAAATGATGTTGCTGTCAGCCTGTTAACGTTAAGTTTAATGTTTCCATGATCGTTTGCTAGTGATCCATGCACCCTATGAACTTGCTCTTGCCATGTTTAGCTTCATAAACATGTCTTCTTACTGTTGGTTGCCTTGCCATGCCATGTATTGCTTTGTGGTGAGTGTTTCAAGCTCACGAACATGCCTACTTATTGTTGTTCCTGCCATGTATGAATATGTAATATAACTTGCCATGTTTACATGGGTGCCATCATATTTTCTATGCCTTTTTGGCTCATGGTCAGTAAGGGACTTTTGATCTATGCAATTAGTAGATTCATGCCATGCCTTTGTTTGCCATGATAAATTCCTGTAACATATTGTTTGATAGCTCTAAACATTGCAACCTGATATTATTTCCTGATAAGTCTGAAACTGTTATTATTTGCAATCTTACCATGTCTTTTTGAGCATGTTCTAGTTGTTTCTGGAGATAGCTCAGTGTTCATGTTTTGTTATGCTTTACCTGTACTTCATGCCCATGCCTTTTGTTCTTATGTTGAGGTCCTGTAGCATGTTGTTTTGATGCTTGCAATATGCCTAGTTGCTGTTATGGACAGATTGTTGTTATGACTTGTATAGTGTGCATGTGTTGAACCGTTGCTCCGTTTTGAGCGTGCTCTATATGAAACTTGCTTGATTTTGCATGTAGCTTCATATTATCATGTTGCATCCTTGTTTTGGTGTGTTTTCTTGATGTTTGTATGCATTTTGCATCAATGCCATATTTAACTTGTTTCGCTAATATCTTCTAGGCCGTAGCTCCGAATTAGATGAACTTTATATGTAACTTGACTAGAATTTCGTGTAGATCATCTTGGTGCATCTTAACTTGCTGTTTAACAACTTGAACATAAGGTTTATTCAGTTCTGGACCAATTTCGAAATTTGCATGTAGGACTTACCGGAATTGTTATATGTTGTTTCCGGCCTCATTTAAACTTGCCTTGATGTGTTGTTCTTGTTTGCATCATCTCTTGCCATGAGTAGTCTCATCTAGCTTCCTCATGCATCATGCTTGTTGTGCATCATGTCTTGTCATGTGTGGTGTGTTTACCATGTTGTGTGCTTCTTCTCGATAGTTCTCGTTTCGTTGCGATCGTGAGGATTCGTTCGTCTACGCTTGGTTCGTCTTCGTGGCTTCATCTTCTTCATGGACTCGGTCTTCTTCCTTGCGGGATTTCAGGCAAGATGACCGCTACCCTGGATCTCACTACTATCATTGCTATGCTAGTTGCTTCGTTCTATCGCTATGCTGCGCTACCTATTACCTGTTTATCAAGCCATCCCATATTGCCATGAACCTCTAACCTTTGACACCTTTCCTATGCAAACCGTGTACCGCTTTGCTCAGCCCCTCTTATAGCGTTGCTAGTTGCAGGTGAAGTTGAAGATTTTCTCCATGGTGGACAGGGTTATGTTGGGATACCACAATATCTCTTATATTATTAATGCATCTATATACTTGGTAAAGGGTGGAAGGCTCGGCCTTATGCCTGGTGTTTTGTTCCACTCTTGCCGCCCTAGTTTCCGTCATACCGGTGTTATGTTCCCGGATTTTGCGTTCCTAACGCGGTCGGGTGATTTATGGGACCCCCCTGACAGTTCGCTTTGAATAAAACTTGTCCAGCAAGGCCCAACCTTGGTTTTACCATTTGCCTCACCACCACCTATACCCTTCCCTTGGGTCGGCCAACCCAAGGGTCATCTTTATTTTAGCCCCCCCCCCCCGGGCCAGTGCTTGTCTAAGTGTTGGTCTGAAACGAGCAACCTGCGAGGCCACCTCGGGGAAACTCGAAGTCTGGTTTTACTCATAGCTTGACTTATCCGGTGTTGCCCTGAGAACGAGATATGTGCAGCTCCTATCGGGATTGTCGGCGCATCGGGCGGCTTTGCTGGCCTTGTTTTACCATTGTCGAAATGTCTTGTAAACCGGGATTCCGAGACTGATCGGGTCTTCCTGGGAGAAGGTCCATTCCTTCGTTGATCGCGAGAGCTTGTCATGGGCTAAGTTGGGACACCCCTGCAGGGTTTAAACTTTCGAGAGCCGTGCCCGCGGTTATGTGGCAGATGGAAATATGTTAATGTCCGGTTGTAGATAACTTGACACCAGATCCGAAATAAAACGCATCAACCGCGTGTGTAGCCGTGATGGTCTCTTCTCGGCGGAGTCCGGGAAGTGAACACAGTTTCTGGGTTATGTTTGACGTAAGTAGGTGTTCAGGATCACCTCTTGATCATTGCTAGCTTCACGACCGTTCCTTTGTCTCTCTTCTCGCTCTCATTTGCGTATGTTAGCCACCATATCATGCTTAGCCGCTGCTGCAACCTCACCACTTTACCCCCTTCCTTTCCCATTAAGCTTTGCTAGTCTTGATACCCATGGTAATGGGATTGCTGAGTCCTCGTGGCTCATAGATTACTACAACAACAGTTGCAGGTACAGGTTTTGCGATGATCATGACGCGAGAGCGATGCTTACTTGTTTTCACGTTCTTCTTCTGCTTCTTCTTCGATCAGGGGATAGGTTCCAGGTCGGCAGCCTGGGCTAGCAGGGTGGATATTGTTTGAGTTTCTGTTTATGATTCATCCATAGTCGGATGTTGTTCTTGTATGTTGTATTGTTGTATTCATGTGACATTGTATGTATTGGATGTATCCCCACTATTATGTAATGTTGATGTAATGATATCCACCTTGCAAAAGCGTCTCAATATGCGGGTATATCCTTGGTGGGACCTTCGAGTTCCTTTTGGATAGGGTCGCATATTAGGCGTGACATAGCCTCCGCTTGCTTCCCACCTTTGTAGGTGGCCATCCCAGCTCGAACCGGAACCATAAAGGCCGGAGGAAGGTATCCCTCCGCTTGGAGCGTCACTAGCTCGTTGTGAGGGACAGAACATCTCCTCCAATCTCCTGGCAGAGGGCTGGGAGCGCGAGAGGAGGAGCCGCGTCGACGGTCCATGGTGGAATGGATTTTCGGTCAGAGGCGCTCCGATGAGTACTCGCAGAAGGAAGATGGTGTGATTTGGATCTGGATTCTTGCCTCTCTTATAGGCAGATTATTTGCGTAGCTAGGGGGTAAAACATAAAAGATACCCTGGCTTTTCGCATTCGTGCGATGCGTGGAGGAAGGCCATTATTGGGCGTGGAAGCCAAGGAGCGCAACGTTTACAAAAAAGCCGGACACTGTTCGGCAGGTACGTGGAACTTAAAGGAGAACCCGCCTTGCAACGCCGAAGACTATATCCGCGCTGGACTAATCGTCATTGAAGCCTGGTTCGGGGGCTACTGAGGGAGTCCTGGACTAGGGGGTGTCCGGGCAGCCGGACTATCATCGTCAGCCGGACTCCAAGACTATGAAGATACAAGATTGAAGACTTCGTCCCGTGTTCGGATGGGACTTTCCTTGGCGTGGAAGGCAAGCTTGGTGATACGTATATGTAGATCTCCTACCATTGTAACCAACTCTGTGTAACCCTAGCCCTCTCCGATGTCTATTTAAACCGGAGGGTTTTAATCCGTAGGACAACACAACCATTACAACAATCATACCATAGGCTAGCTTCTAGGGTTTAGCCTCCTTGATCTCGTGGTAGATCCACTCTTGTACTACCCATGTCATCAATATCAATCAAGCAGGAGTAGGGTTTTACCTCCACCGAGAGGGCCCGAACCTGGGTAAAAACATCGTGTCCCTTGTCTCCTGTTACCATCCGCCTAGACGCACAGTTCGGGACCCCCTACCCGAGATCCGCCGGTTTTGACACCGACAACGGGTCACAAACGTCATGAACAACATGACCGCGCACCTGTCCGCAAACATCCGTGTAACCACGAGGGTCGGCTCTGATACCAACTTGTAACGCCCAACATGCGACCCTATCCTAAAGGAACTCGAAGGTCCCACCAAGGATAGAAGTGCATCTTGAAGACGCTTTTGCAAGGTGGATATCATTACATCAACATTACATAATAGATGGGGATACACACATAAGACATACAATGTCACACGAATACAACATCATCTTACATAAGAGCACCATCCGACTACGGATGAAACACAAACAGAAACTCAAACGACATCCACCCTGCTAGCCCAGGCTGCCGACCTGGAACCTATCCCCTGATAGAAGAAGAAGCAGAAGAAGAACTCCAAAACAAGCAAACATCGCTCTTGCATCATGATCATCGCATAACCTGTACCTGCAACTGTTGTTGTAGTAATCTGTGAGCCACGAGGACTCAGCAATCCCATTACCATGGGTATCAAGACTAGCAAAGCTTAAAGGGAAAGGAAGGGGTAAAGTGGTGAGGTTGCAGCAGTGACTAAGCATGATATGGTGGCTAACATACGCAAATAAGAGCGAGAAGAGAAACAACGGAATGGTCGTGAAGCCAGCAATGATCAAGAGGTGATCCTGAACTCCTACTTACGTCAGACATAACCCAAAACCGTGTTCACTTCCCGGACTCCGCTGAGAAGAGACCATCACGGCTACCCACGCGGTTGATGCATTTTAAATTCGGATCTGGTGTCAAGTTATCTACAACCGGACATTAATAAATTCCCATCTGCCACATAACCGCGGGCACGGCTCTCGAAAGTTTAAACCCTGCAGGGGTGTCCCAACTTAGTCCGTGATAAGCTCTCGTGATCAACGAATGATATTCCTTCTCCCAGGAAGACCCAATCAGTCTCGGAATCCCGGTTTACAAGACATTTCGACAATGGTAAAACAAGACCAGCAAGACCGCCCGATGCGCCGACATCCCGATAGGAGCTGCACATATCTCGTTCTCAGGGCAACACCGGATGAGCAATCCGTACAACTAAAACCAGACCTCAAGTTTCCTTGAGGGGGCGCTGCAAAGGGCTCTAGTTCGGACCAACACTTAGACAAGCATTGGCCCGGGGGGGCTGAATAAAGATGACCCTTGGGTTAATTACTCCCAAGGGAAAAGTAGGTGGTGGTGAGGAAAATGGTAAAACCAAGGTTGGGCCTTGCTGGAGGAGTTTTATTCAAAGCGAACTATCAAGGGGGTCCCATAAATCACCCGACCGCGTAAGGAACGCAAAATCCGGGAACATAATACCGGTATGACGGAAACTAGGGTGGAAAGTGTGGAACAAAACACCAGGCATAAGGCCGAGCCTTCCACCCTTTACCAAATATAGATGCATTAATAATATAAGAGATATTGTGATATCCCAACATAATCCTGTCCACCATGTAGCAATCTTCAACTTCACCTGCAACTAACAACGCTATAAGAGGGGCTGAGCAAAGCGGTAACATAGCCAAACAACGGTTTGCTAGGAATGGTGTCAAAGGTTAGAGGTTCATGGCAATTTGGGAGGCTTGAAGAGCAAATGATAGGTAGCGCAGCAAAGCGATAGAACGAAGCAACTAGCATAGCAATGATAGTAGTGAGATCCAGGGTAGCGGTCATCTTGCCTGAAATCCCGCTAGGAAGAAGAACGAGTCCATGAAGAAGATGAAGCCATGAAGACGAACCAATCATAGACGAACGAATCCTCACGATCGCAATGAAACAGGAACTATCGAGAAGAAGCACACAACATGGTAAACACACCACACATGAACAAGACATGATGCACAACAAGCATGATGCATGACAAAGCTACATGAAGCTACTCATGGCAAGAGATGATGCAAACAAGAACAACACGTCAAAGCAAGTTTAAATGAGGCCGGAAACAACATATAACAATTCTGGTAAGTCCTCATATGCAAGTTTCGAAATTGGTCCAGATCTGAATAAACCTTATGTTCAAGTTGTTAAACAGCAAGCTAAGATGCACCAAGATGATCTACACGAGATTCTAGTCAAGTTACATATAAAGTTTATTAGATTTGGAGCTACGGCCTAGAAGATATGAGCAAAACAAGTTAAGCATGGCATTGATGCAAAATGCATACAAACATCAAGAAAAACTCCCAAACATGGATGCAACATGATAATATAAAACTACATGCAAAATCAAGCAAGTTTCATATAGAGCACACTCAAAACGGAGCAACGGTGCAACACATACACTATACAAGATATGACAACAATCTGCCCATAACAACAACTAGGCATATTGCAAGCATCAAAACAATAAGCTACAGCATCCCAGCGAGAAAACAAAAGGCATGGGCATGAAGTACAGGTAAAGCATGACAAAAGATGAACACTGAGCTATCTCCAGAAGCTACTAGAACATGCTCAAAATGACATGGGAATATTGCAAATAATAACAGTTTCAGACTTAGCAGGAATAACATTAGGTTGCAATGTTTAGTGCTATCAAACAACATGTTACAGGAACTTAACATGGCAACAAAGGCATGGCATGATACTAATAAATGCATAGAACAAAAGTCCCTTACTGACCATGAGCCAAAAAGGATCAGAAGATATGATGGCACCCATGTAAACATGGCAAGTTATATGACAGATTCATACATGGCAGGAACAACAATAAGGAAGCATGTTGGTGAGCTTGAACCACTCACCACAGAGCAATACATGGCATCGAAAGGCAACCAACAGTAAGAATACATGTTTATGAAGCTAAGCATGGCAAGAGCAAGTTCATAGGGTGCATGGATCACTAACAACAAGCATGGCAACATTGAACTTAATGTTAACAGGGTGACAGCAACATTATTTAGCAAGTTGAGAGCAAGATTACAACAAGCTACAGTAGTCTATAAATGCAACCAGGGGCATGAATCGATAGAGCATGACATGTATAACAAAACATCCTTAGTGAACATCTCCAGATTATGCATAGAATGACTTGTAGTAGCAGGTTTACATAGCATCAGAAAATAACAGATTCAGCCTAGCAAAACAGCAACAGCAAGTACCCTACTTAACAAGCTTGATGCACTCAGTACACAACTCACAAAAATACATGGATGGCACGACTGTAAAGATGGCATGACATAGATCAAAGCACATGTAGATCTCATGCTCATAGGATGCACACATCAAACATGGCAAAAATGACAAATGAGCAAGTTATAACAGTTTCAGCAGATTAACATCACATAGCACTCTTACAATGATGATTCGGGCGTCAACATGGACTCAAATGAACATGATGCAATGGAACGAAATGAAGTACTCGTTGAGGCGAACAATTTGACATATTACACACACGAAACGGAGCAGTATGCAGAAAGTTATAGCATGTTGAACATGGCAACAGAATGTTAAAACTCAGGGACTTGGTGGAAAATCAACCTCTCCGAGAAAGTCAACGGGATCGGGCGGAGCGGGATGACGAGATCCGGGATGGGGCTTGCGCGTTTGGTTCGGTGGCCTGGTGGATCTGGTCCACTTCTAGATCCGGCGACGGAGGATGACGCCGGCGAGGTCGGCGCGGACTCCGACGATGGCCGGCGACGAGGAGGGGAGCTGGGCGGCGGGCGACCGGGCCGGGCGGCGGTCATGGCGGTGGGACGGCGCGGGGGCGGCGGCGGAGGCGCGCCGGCGGGAGGAGATGGGCGGCGGCGGCGCACGGACGAAGCCCGGGGCTCAGGCGCGCAGGATTGTCCGGTCGGGCCCGGGGGCGGGCTGGCGATGGGCCTGGTGGGCCCGGCGGCGAGGCGCGGAGAGAGAGAAGCGGCGGCGCTGACGTGGCGAGGTGGGATTCGCCGGGACGGCGGGTGGACATGTCCGGGCGTGGGGCGGACACGTCCGGCAGCGGGAGGTGGAAGAAGACTAGGGTTAGATCCGAAATTTCGGGGAGATGCACATATTTATAGGTAGGAGGAGGTAGGAATGTCCAAATGAGGAGCAGTTTTCGCCCACACGATCGTGATCGAACGACCGAGAGCATGGAGGGGAGTTTGCTGGATTTTGGGCCAATTTGGAGGGGGTGTTGGGCTGCAACAAAAGAGGGCTTTGCGGTTACCCGGTTAACCGTTGGAGTATCAAACGACCTCCAAATGGCATGAAACTTGATAGGCGGTCTACCGGTGCTATACCAAGGCCGCTTTGCAAGCCTCGGGCCATTATGAGAACGTTTAACACCTGCTCACAACGAAAGACCAAAGGGGGACGCCAGATGACATAAGAGTGCCGGATTGCAAAACGGACAACGGAGAAAATGCTCGGATGCATGAGACGAACACGTATGCAAAATGAAATGCACATGATGACATGATAAAATGCAACACGCAATCAAATGACATGGCAATGACGGCGAATAACTGGCAGACACCCGGTGCATCGGATCCGGGGCGTTACAGTAATCCTTCTTCCTTTCGTTGCTTTTCCTGATCCTTGCTCCGCAGGGCCCTCCCCGCCGAGTTCACGGAGATGACTGAGGAGCCATCCCCCTTGTCTCCGCCCTCTCCACCGTCTCTAAGCACTCTGAGCAGCAGAGCCCTTGTGGTGAGGCCAGTTGGAGAGGTGCACCGTCCTGAGGCGCATCGCGACCCCGCGCGCCTCGCGACCTTATTTCGCGAGCCTTCTCGTGGCATAGCCAACCTGTCGTGGACTTCTCGTCTGGTCGTGGACCGTGATTGGCTGGGGTACTCCCCGCGCTCTTCATTCGGGGATGGACTGGCTCCAGGCCGGGCTTCCGGCGTGGCGTGCCTGGCTGCCTCGAGGGCGCCAGCCCCCAGCCCCCTGCCCGGAGGGGGAGTGATGATTCGTGCCCCCCGACACTCGCTTGGGGCGGACGATGGTGTGGAGGACGTACTCGAGCGCGCCCGGGAGCGTCGCACTCTTCGCCAAGGGTTTCTTCAGAGGGCGGCTGACGCGGTGAGCCTGCTTGTGGAGGAGCTCGTTGATGAAGACGCGCGTCTTGAGGCCAAGGGCCTGCGCCTGGTTGCGGAGAGGTGCGAGCTGAAGGCGGCTATCGCCCGCGCGCGCTATCATCGCGATCTTGACGATGAGGAGGCCAAGGCGTCGCTGGCGGCCTCTCGGGAGGTCCGTTCCCAAGCCGTCGAGGAGGCCCGAGAAGCTGACTGGCGACAAGAGGCGACGGAGGAGAGGGCACGGGAACTCCTGGCCCGGTGCCACTCACTGGAGGAGCAGGTGGAGCTGCACGAGGCGGCCCTCACGTCGATGAAGGTGTCTTCAGGCGACCCAGCGGAGCTCCAGAAGCGCGAGGAAGCGCTGACGCTGGAAGCCGCCGAACGCGCACGCGAGTATGAACGCCTGGAGACGAGGGAGCACTCGGTGACGCAGGCTGAGGATGATATCACTGCGCGGGAAGCCCGCACCCTGGAGGAGGTCAGGCGTCGGGTGGCGACGGCGCGCTTGAACCTCGAGCACGAGTTCGAGGAGAGGTTGGGGTTGATCCGGACCGAGGCTGAAGGTAGGACCGCTGTCTTGAGGGTCAAGCTGGAGGAAGCGACGCGGCGGGTTGATGCTTTGCGGGCCGCACTGGAGGTGGCGCAGGGGGAGTCAACTACCTCCCATGCCGAGGTGCTTCTCCTTCGCCAACGGGTGGACGAGGCTGAGGCCGTCGCGTGCCAGAATGCGGACGAGATACGCTAGCGGCGGCTCCTGGAACATGTGCACGTCCCCATGCTCACCACGCTTCGGGAGAGAGCCAACACGGCCTTGGGTAACATCTACGAGGCGGCTGTCGGCGAGCCGCACGCAGTTAACTACGTCAGCAACCTTTAGTTCTTCACCGACGTGGTGACACATCTGGAGGCGCGGTCGGTCAGGGCCAACAGGTTGGTGGAGGAGAGGAGCCGCGCCTTGCTCGGGCGTTCCTTTTCCCGCGTCTTCAGCCATCTCTGGAACATGGATCCCCACTTTTACTTTGACGCCGCCATCGCCCCAGTCCCCCCGGGCCGTCTGGGACGACCTGGCGTACTGGGTGGAAGACAACATGGACGCTCTCGTCAGGGCCTTCGCTTCAGAAAATGACGACGCGATCGTGGCTGCCGACGAGGGTGGCGTGGTGAATGGTCCTGACGCCGCTGGTGACGAGCAGAGGGTGATGGTGAGGGCAGCGACGCCAGCGATAGTTCGGGCGGTGGTCCTGAGGATGCATTAGGGGATTTATCCGACTGACCGTGTATCGTTCCCGTTTCCTTACCCCGCATGAATAGAACTCAGGCCTTGACCTGATGGTTGTAAGAGCATTTTGGGAGGGGGTGCCCCTCATGTAAAACTCATGTTCAGCGTACTAGTGGATGCTACATCGCCCATATGCCCGCGCCAAGTAGTTGGCTGGGCGACGAGCCGGCTGGCTAGTTTACCTTTGTCCTGTGCGGGCCCTGAGGTAGCTTGTGGGAGGCTGTGGTGTCTTGAGTGTCTCCTGATCGAGTTCATAGGATCTGCAGTGAAAAACCTCCTGAGAGGATGCGACAGCGGC
This sequence comes from Triticum dicoccoides, assembly GCF_002162155.2. Taxonomy (NCBI): domain Eukaryota; kingdom Viridiplantae; phylum Streptophyta; class Magnoliopsida; order Poales; family Poaceae; genus Triticum; species Triticum dicoccoides. Next base: position 224,579,786 of record NC_041385.1, read on the forward strand.
AGTCTGGGCTGCACGTAAGCTAGGCCAGACCCGACTCGTGAGGGGCTCACGAGGGGAGGCAGCTGAGGCGAAGTGGTAACCGAAACGCGAGAGATTGCTCGAACGAGAATAAGCACCCCTTCCCCAAACACACGCAAATCTCAAATTCGAGTCCAACTTAAATCCAGCGGGGGAAAGCAACAACCAAGGGAAAAGCAATAAAAACAGAAAAAGGCCGCGTCCGACACCTAGTCTAGTCTTGGACGTCTTCTCACCAGCGCGGAGCTAAGTGCTGCCACTGGGCGTGGGAGGGAGCCCTAGGGCCTGAGGGCGGCACCCCTGAGACTCCGGGGCGTGTACAACCCCACTCATTATTACGTGAGAGTGTCACAGGGCGGTGAGCTTCACAGGCACTGGGCCTTCTTCACAGGTACCGGCCTTGCTTCATATCGCCAGACGAGGGCCCCGCCTTGCGCCACACTCTAGTGCCATCAACGACGACCGGAAACCAGGACACCGCCGATGGGGTAGAGCGGTCGCCAGCGGTTCCCCCGACGACCACGGGTCCTCCGCCAGGGGGCAGGCCCTGAGGCACCTCCCCAGCGGAGGGCCTACCTCCTGAGAACGCCTTGCTCCGAACGCCGCAGTGGTGATGCCGGATCCCGAGCCCTCTCCTATAGCCCCCGACGCCCTCCTCCTGAGGGGTAGGAGACCGCGGAAGCGGGGCAGTTGTTCGCTGTGGCGACCTGCACCTCCTGTGATCCATGATTAGTGTATGCCTGCTCCTGAGGAATTAGCGGTACCCGATAATCGTCGCTTCCAGCGTGGCCGGTGGGGCTGTCCCGGGGCTCCTGGAAGAGCTCAGCTTCGGGCGCCTCGTCCCCCCAGCTTGGGCTGAGGAGCGAGCCTTGTTCGCCCTCATGCGGGTGCCCTTGGTCCATCATGTGGGGCACGTATTCTTCTGGGGCCGTCATCCCGAAGGCCGCGCCATAGTGCTCCGCGTGCCATGCAGCTCTGCTGGATGTGCCAACCTGGGGGTGGTAGCGCGGTGGCCCACTGGGGCCGTGGGTCGCGACGAGTCCTTCTTCGCTGGCCGGAGGCGGAGTCAGTGCTGCCGCTGGCCCGGTGCTGACAGCTTCGCTGGTGTTGGAGTAGCCTTGGAGCCCGCGGGCGTGCATGGAGCCCCCGTGCTGGCCGCCTTGGACCTGAGACGGGAGCTGGGTGCAGAAGGGGTGAGCCCCCGAGGCGGCAAAGCCCAGGAGCTCTGCCATCCGCTCTAGCAGTACGTCACGGCCGCCTTCCATCAGCCTGCACTGCAGTAGCTCTCGGGCCACTGTGAGCGCGGCCCTTTAGTTCGCCTGCTCCCGCCGGGTGTACGGCGTCGTGGCTGCGGCGTGGTTGGAGGCCCTTGCTGCCGACCGTGCCTGCCGCGGTGTGAGGGCTGTCGGAGCCTGCCCACGTCGCCCATGGCCCGCAGCACCCTGCGGACCGCAAGCTGCCTGGGGCACGGGATTGCCCGGGGCGAGCGGCTCTGCACGGGCGGGCCAAGCCGCCTAGGGATCAGGGTTGCCCGCCTGGTCGCCGGACATGGTGGTGACGATGCGATGGGACGTGAAATGGCAGAAGGTGGATCCCGGCGCACCCCTACCTGGCGCGCCAAATGTCAGATTTAGGGTTCCGGCATACCCTTGGGGTTCGAACTCTGGGGTGCGCACGGAGATTTCACCCTCTACCTACCTGCTCCTCGCCGACTCGCTAGGATCTAAACTGCGGAAGGATCAACACAAGAGACACAGAGTTTATACTGGTTCAAGCCACCATTGTGGTGTAATACCCTACTCCAGTGTGTGGTGTGGTGGATTGCCTCTTGGGCTGATGATGGACCATACAAGGAAGAACAGCCTCGCGAGGGTCTGTTCTTGGCTGGTGCGATGAACTGCTAGGAGGAGTTCAATAGCTCTCTCTACTAGCTTTATGGAGAGGATTCTTGATTCTAGATCAGGTCCAGATGCCTCTACCCTAGGGGTGGCTAGTCCTATTTATAGGCAAAGGCCCTGGGCCTCTTCCCAAATATTGAGCGGGAAGGGCGCCAACAATTGGCCATGTTGAAGGGGAACATTGGGTACACTTATCCTGACTAAAGTTGGTCCTCGCCTGTCAAAGGTTCTAGTGGCGACGCCTGCTTGGGCTCCACAATGACTTCCTTCCTGCCGTTGGGCTGGTCTTGGTCTTGTTGCACCGAAACAGATGCCTTTGCTTGATGCTCTCGCCTGCGCTTGCACCCTTTGCACCAAAGAGGAAAGGAGGACACTGTGCGGCTGGCGCCCAACTGGCGCCCTTGGTCGTCATGGCTTGCATCATGCGACACCTCGCGAGGTACCCCGCCTTGAACTCTCTGCCTCCTCGTGAGCCAGCCTGATGAGGCCGCGCCTGAGGAATCTCCTTGTCGTCCGCCCCGCAAGGCTTGGCCCCTCGCGAGGGTCTTGAGCTTGTGTTGACGAAGATGGGCCGTGCTGGGCCCCCCTTTGAGCCACACCACGGGCCGCAGGAAGGCAAGTCTGGGGACCCCCGTTCCCAGAACGCTGACAGTAGCCCCCGGGCCCAAGGCACGCCCGGACTTGGCCGAGCGGAGAGGCGAAAGGGCAAGTGCGAAGCGCCGCGGGCCCTAACAGCGTGCGGCCTTGGGCGCCGCGTGGCGGTTGATTGGACGTGGGCGGCACTGTTCCCCCACGCCTCCTTATTTTGTGCCATGCTAGGCGGACTCGTAGTCGCACACAGCCGCTCCCCTTTTCGTCGCTCGAGCGTCCTCTGCCCTTCCTCCTCTCGAACTCCAGCTTCCGCTCTCAATCCAATCTCGAACCTTCCCTCCCCCTTTCCATTGCCATGGCTCCGACGAAGAAGGGAAGAGGGAAGAAACCCATGCCTCCGCCTCGCTCGCCGTCGGGCGGCCCCCGTCGTCGACCGGTTGATCATAACCAACCGAGAGGGCTTGGGCAAGGTCAGCTCGGCTCTGGCCACCATCTTCAACGAATGCGGGAGGACGACGGCCTGGCCCGCGTCTCGCTTCTCCATCGACAGGATAGCCACCGAGGTCCGGTATTTCGCCGACGCCCTGTGGGCGGGACTGGTTCCCCCCTTTTCCGAATTCTTCAACGCCGTGCTCTCCCACTATCAGATCCACATGATGCATCTGGGTCCTGAATCCATCACCCTTCTCGCGGTCTTCGCCTTCATTTGCGAGGCAATAATGGGCATCCTTCCTTCGGTTGCCTTGTTGCGCCACTTCTTCTCTCTGCGCCTTGTCGACCCCACCCAATGCTCGGGGTGCGTGAGCTTCATTGCTGCACCCGAGATAGCGGCCTCAGGGATCGACTTCAGTCTTCCTCTGCCCGCACCTGGGTTTCGCGAGTGGTGGCTGTATGTGGACGAGGGGTGCCCAGCCCCTGCTGTCGGAGCCATCTTCGCCTGCTGTCCCCAACTCAGGCTGGGGCTAGGAGACGCTCACGAGCTCCCGGCTCATCTTCGTCTAGTGTCGCTTGACGTTCTTGAGGATGCTAGGCGTGACGGCGCCCAAGGTGGTGAAGGAGTTCCTGCTACGCCGCGTTGCCCCTCTCCAACGCCATTCTCATCGGATGTGGGCCTTCAGCGGGCGTGAGGATGATATGAGGCTCCAGGAAGAGGATCTGACGCCTGAAGCGCTGAGGAAGGTGCTCTTGGTCTTGACTGGGGACCCCAACCCCGGCGGCATCCGGCATGGGGGAGCCTTGTTGTACCTCTGCCCGAACAGAAGTGACTTTGTGAATCAGATGCCTATCTTCGACAAGTGGGGGCTGCGCCCCACTGGCATCCAGAGGCCTTGCGAGAACCCAGTGGTGGTGGCCGCGCTCGCAGTCGGCCAAGGTGGCTCTTCCTCAAGTGGTAGAGCAGGGAGGCATGAGCCGCCGGAGGCCGAGGGGGCCCCCGCCGAGGTGACAATGCCGGGCGGCGCTCATGAGGGAGCAGCCCCTGAGGCTCGTGCTGCTGTGGCTGAGAGCGGCGAGCAGCCGCCCGCAGCGCCTGCGGCTGAGGCCCCTGAGGCCCCAGCTGCTCTTCTTGGTGAGGCGACCGGTAGCGCGCATCAGGCAGACGCCCCAGACGCGGGACGCCTTGACGCTTCTTCCTCGCTGCAGGTTGACCCCTGCGCTCAACTCCTGGGTCGCTTCCGCGTGGACTTTGAGGCCCTCCGAAAGAGAAGGGAGGCCCTGGGTGATGATTACCCTTGTCGCCTGCTGAAGCGTAGGAAGTACTTTGCCACCGATGAGTAAGCCTTCTTCCTTCCCAGCTCCTGATCCTTCCGTTGCTTTTCCTGATCCTTGCTCCGCAGGGCCCTCCCCGCTGAGTTCACGGAGATAACTGAGGAGCCATCCCCCTTGTCTCCTCCCTCTTCACCGTCTCCGAGCACTCCAAGCAGCAGAGTCCTTGTGGTGAGGCCAGTTGGAGAGGTGCACCGTCCTGAGGCGCATCGCGACCCTGCGCGCCTCGCGACCTTCTTTCGCAAGCCTTCTCGTGGCATAGCCAGCCTCCCATGGATGATGAAGGGGGGTCATGTGTTTGGTAAGCAGACCAAAGTAGATCGGTAGATCAATTGTGTTGTGTGTCAGAGGAAGGAAGAGACATGACTAATGAGGTAGATCGATCGGCACATGTGGAAAATGAGTTATAAACGACCTAGCTAGCTATATGTATAGTGGGAGATCGATCGGTGTACATCCATTTGTTAGAGGCAAATAAGGCCCAGAGAGACCGATAGAGAGAGAAAGAGAGAGATGGAGCTAGGAGGTGGTGCGGGAGGCCAACTAGCTAGATAGGGGAGGAGTGTGCGATTGTGAGATCGATGAAAACAGGCGTGAGAGTTTACACGTGTGTGGGACAGTATGAGAAACACAAGGCATGGACAGAGAAAGGAGGCCATGGAAAGTGTGTGTGTATGTGATAGGCAGACATCACTAGAGAGGTTTATGGATCGGTGTGTGTCGGAAAGAAGCAGTTGTGTAGACCGTGGGAGAACGACTTAAAGAAAAAATGAATGTGCGCGATGGATAGAATGCTGAGGGAGGGGGAGGGCGAGGAGGGCGTGTGCATGCACAAGAGAAAGTTAGGGTTAGCTACAAAGGTTAGAGGATTGTGTGGGTTTACGGACTAACAAAGATCATAATTCAATATGAAAGTGGATTCATATATTTGAATAAGAGATCGTAGTGTTATAAACCTATGCATGCATGAATATAGCGGTGATACGCGTGGTGTGGTTTTTGGACATGTTATACTATAATGTGATAATGCGTGGCATTTGCAACTCACAGCTAAATATCGAACAAACTAAAACATACCATATATCGAACAATCTCACATTTTATTTGAATTTGTGATAATATGTGGCGTTTGCAACTCACAACTAAATATCGAACAATATAAACCATACTACTATATATCGACCATCTCACATTTTATTTGAATTTGTGATAATGTGTGGCATTTGCAACTCACAGCTAAATACTTGTAAGCATAGGGGGCGGGGCACCATACATTATGTGATAAACACGTTATACATATGAGACATGGTTTAGATTATGAAGATCTAGCTAGAGCTTGAAATGTACTGTGATTTGAAATCAACATAAAGTGGACTCAAAAAATCGAGTTCGAGTTCATATAGTACACATAGTTCATATCTAACTCAACAGTAATCATGTGTTGTGTTGTGAAGATAATATACAAACGATGGTTTAACTTGACAATAATGATGATTGTAGATCTTATTAAAATAGAGAAATGAATTCAAATGGTTTAACTTGACAACAATCGTGATTGTAGATCTTATTCAAATAAAGAACTAATTGAAATTTAGTTCATGTTGAAGTGTAGTATATACGTTTGGAATGCACTAAAATGTTCCTTTGAGTAGTAGGTTGCATGCATTTTACATGTAGCGAAATATTTTAATTGAACATGACATGGCATTTGTAGTGTGAATTGATTTGGTATAGTACATGGGACTAGACTCTCTTGTGTCGTGCGAATTGATTTCTTTTTGGTTTTTTCGTCGAGGGAAGTGTGAATTGATTTGATATAGTATACACATTAGGCTTGTCCAGAAATGTCAACCCGCGCCTTTTTAGCCCAAAATTTTAAGATATCTCTTTGTCTCGTTGTGCTCCTAAACTTCCCTCCATCTCAACTTGTGCCTTGCTATCCCAAAATTACAACGCATGTGAAAACTCCCACCTCCTACCAAATCGCGACACGCGGAATTCCCGTGATACCCCTGAACCGAAAGAACCACCTAGTTCAAATCGGGGGGGGGGCTAATTTCGTAACTTACCCCACATTTCGGACAAGCGCATCCCTAAGCCATGGTTCCCCGCTCCCATCCCCTCCCTCCCCATTTGTACACCGAGGCCGTGAAAACCCGCGAAGCCACCCACCCTCCACCGTCTACCCACCCAGCCGGAGCCTCTTCCCCGACGAAGTCGTCCACAGCAACACCTCGATGTCCCTCATCCACCGCACTACATGAGGATTCATTGTCGATCTCGTCGCCCAGCCGGTTCAGCCACCCCGTCCTCCACCTCCAAGGAGCTGCCCTCACATTCCCCTTGTCTTTCGCGCCACCTCCATTCCCACAACACCGTCTTCACCCGCACCACCGGAAGAGCAACATCATCACCGATTCCTCGGATGAAACTGAGTCCTAATCGGTGCCACCAAAGAGGTTCTACACTTATCGCTGCATTTTCTTCTTGATTCGATCTCACGGTGCTACCGGCGCTCGGTCCCAAGCCGACATGGCGCGGCTCCATCTACGGGGGTGTCACCGGCCACTTCCTCCATGGCGTCGCTCCCTCGGCGGCGACGTCCACATGAGTAGGAGCTACTGCTCCTTTGGCTCTCGCTCGCGCTGCTGCTCTGCTCTTGCTCTTGGTCCCCTGTCTGGTCTCCTCTTGCTCTTGCTCGCTCTGCTGCTCTCGCTCTTGCTCTTGCTTGCGTTGCTGCTCTACTCTTGCTCGCGCTGCTACTGCAGGAGCAGCAGATCCTGCTCTCGCTCGAGCCCCTACAGCTGCTACCTGAGATGCTGCTACATGACTAGCTACCCTGTCTATCACACGCGCTGCTGCTCCAGGCGTTGCAGCTGCTGCTATTGCTTTTCTGCAACTAGTGCATTCAGTTTCGACAATAAAATTCAGTTTCGACAGCAAAATTCAGTTTCGACAGTTCAATTCAGAGATGACGGCTAATGTATTTTACATCTAGCACTTTTTGGTTATGTATTTTACATTATCTATATGAGATGCTATTAGAATTCCACTTAGGTTAATGTTGTCTCTCTTGACCTGCTTCAGCCTCGCCGTCGTACAACTCACCAGAGCTGCTCCAACGACGAAACCCTCCATCACAGCAGAGCAGTACCCCCAACTCCATCTCGAGACGCGTAATATCTTCTTCCACTCCTCCGACAGCCAAATCAACCGGAGCATCCTCACCGACCAACCCAATCATGCTGAGATCGACATGGCTTTGCCAAAGAGGTTGTACACTTGTTGCATTGCTTTTTTACTCTACATGTTATATATATTGTCCACTGAGCATGGGAAATAATGTGAAATACAATTAGTTTCCCCTACTATATGACAAGCAGTGAGGTACCACGCAACTTAGCTATCCATGATGGACTCTCTCGAAAGCCATCATCATTTATTTCTTCGTGTTTGAGCTGTGAATGTGTAGATGGGCCCGGGAGTTGAGTTAGTAGGGCAGTGGCCTGGGTCCAAAGTAGTACAAGTAGCACAAAAACATTTTTGGAGTGTAGGCTTTTGCCTGTTCAAGCCTGCCTACTAGAATTGCCAACGGTTGAACGGAAAAGTGAAGGAAAAACATAGGAATTGGAAAATTTCCTATGGTACTACTATTAATGCATTTGGTTCAAAGGAATGGAGCAAATGAAAACGGTAGGATTTGTTCCTTTAGTGTCTCTTTCAAAGAAAAACCATAGGAATTTTAATATCCACTTGGCCCTCTGAGGGAGTCCTGGACTAGGGAGTGTCCGGACAGCTGGACTATCATCGTCCGCCGGACTCCAAGACCATGAAGATACAAGATTGAAGACTTCGTCCCGTGTCCGGGTGGGACTTTCCTTGGCGTGGAAGGCAAGCTTGGCGATACGGATATGTAGATCTCCTACCATTGTAACCGACTCTGTGTAACCCTAGCCCTCTCCGGTGTCTATATAAACCGGAGGGTTTTAGTCCGTAGGACAACACAACCATTACAACAATCATACCATAGGCTAGCTTCTAGGGTTTAGCCTCCTTGATCTCGTGGTAGATCCACTCTTGTACTACCCATATCATCAATATCAATCAAGCAGGAGTAGGGTTTTACCTCCATCGAGAGGGCCCGAACCTGGGTAAAAACATCGTGTCCCTTGTCTCCTGTTACCATCCGCCTAGGCGCACAGTTCGGGACCCCCTACACGAGATCCGCCGGTTTTGACACCAACATTGGTGCTTTCATTGAGAGTTCCTCTGTGTCGTCACCGATAGGCTTGATGGATTCTTCAATCAACAACAACGCCGTCCAGGGTGAGACTTTTCTCCCCGGACAGATCTTCGTATTCGGCGGCTTCGCACTGCGGGCCAATTCACTTGGCCATCTGGAGCAGATCTAAAGCTACGCCCCTGGCCGTCAGGTCAGATTTGGAAGCCTAAACTTCACGGCGGATATCCGCGGAGACTTGATCTTCGATGGATCCGAGCCGCAGCCGAGCGTGCCGCGCTGTCACGATGGGCATGACCTAACTCTGCCGCCGGACAGTACCTTGGAGGCCGCACCTGAATCCGCTCCGATCCCTAGTTCGGAGCCGATCACGCAGATCGAGGACGGGTGGCTGGACACCGCCTCGGGAGCTGCAACTTCCACGGCGATGGAGCCGAACACTGACCTCGTCCCTTATAAAGCTCGTGACTCCGAGGTGCCGGACTCCCTGCCGGACTCCGAACCTCCTGCGCCCCTGCCAATCGAATCCGATTGGGCGCCAATCATGGAGTTCACCGCCGCGGATATCTTTCAGCACTCACCCTTTGGCGACATCCTAAATTCGCTAAAGCATCTCTCGCTATCCGGAGAGCCCTGGCCGGACTATGGCCAGGATGGTTGGGATGCGGACGACGAAGAAATTCAAACCCCACCCACCACCCACTTTGTAGCCACTGTCGACGATCTAACCGACATGCTAGACTATGACTCCGAAGACATCGACGGTATGGACGACGATGTCGGAGACGATCAAGAACCGGCGCCTACAGGGCACTGGAAGACCACCTCGTCATATGACATATACATGGTGGACACCCCAAAAGATGGGGACGGCGAAGAAGCAGCGGAGGCAGATTCCTTAAAGAAACAGCCCAAGCGCCGACGTCAGCGGCGCCGCTCCAAATCCCGCCACACAAAGAATGGAGATTCCGGCACAGGAGATAATAACACCCCAGAGAGTGCCGAAGACAATCCCCTCCTGCAAGATTCAGCGCAGGAGGATGCAGAAGCAAGCCCTCACGAGAGAGCGGCAGACGAAGAGGTCGAGGATGATAATTACATACATCCCTCCGGAGACGAGGCAAGCCTCGACGACGACGAATTCGTCGTGCCTGAGGATCTCGTCGAACAAGAGCGTTTCAAATGCAGGCTAATGGCCACAGCAAATAGCCTAAAGAAAAAGCAGCAGCAGCTTCAAGCTGATCAAGACCCGCTGGCCGACAGATGGACCGAGGTCCTCGCGGCCGAAGAGTATGAACTCGAACGCCCCTCCAAGAGCTACCCAAAACGCAAGTTGCTCCCCCGATTAGAGGAGGAAGCATACATACCTTCATCACCAGCACACAATACGGCCGACCGACCACCCCGTGGTCGCGACAGAGAGGCATCCAGGCCCTCCATCAAGACCGTACCCCGGCATCGCTTGAAAAGTACGACGCCATGGGGGAACGCGCCGGACTTGCGGGATATATCGGAGGACAAGGCAAGACAATCCAGATCTATATATGGATCACGTGAGCGCCCCACGACCCACGACGAATACCGTCGAGCCGGATACAACAACTTCGGCCGGGCCGAACACAGCAGACAACGCTCCCTTGAGCTACGTCGTGATATTGCTCAATACAAAGGCGCCGCACACCCGCTATGCTTCACGGACGAAGTAATAGATCATCAAATCCTTGAAGGGTTTAAACCCGTAAACATTGAATCCTACGATGGCACGACAGACCCCACGGTTTGGATCAAAGATTATCTACTCCACATCCATATGGCCCGCGGCGACGATCTCCACGCCATCAAGTATCTCCCACTCAAGCTTAAAGGACCAGCTCGGCATTGGCTTAACAGCCTGCCCGCAGAGTCAATTGGGTGTTGGGAAGACCTGGAAGCCGCATTCCTCGACAACTTCCAGGGCACATATGTGCGACCACCAGACGCCGATGACCTAAGCCACATAATTCAGCAACCAGATGAATCGGCTAGACAGTTCTGGACACGGTTCTTAACAAAGAAAAATCAAATAGTCGACTGTCCGGATGCAGAGGCCCTCGCAGCCTTCAAACATAACATCCACGATGAATGGCTAGCCCGACACCTAGGACAGGAAAAGCCGGAATCCATGGCATCCCTCACATCATTAATGACCCGCTTCTGTGTGGGAGAGGATAGCTGGCTAGCTCGCAGCAACAACCTCAGTAAAAATGCTGGCAGTCCGGATACTAAGGACCATAACGGTAGGTCGCGTTGAAGCAAAAACAAACGCCGCGTTAACGGCGACAACAATGAGGATACGGCAGTTAACGCCGGATTCCGAGGCTCTAAACCCGGTCAGCGGAAGAAGCCATTCAAAAGAACCACTCCGGGTCCGTCCAATTTGGACCGAATACTCGACCGCTCTTGCCAGATACATGGCACCCCCGAAAAGCCAGCTACCCACACCAACAGAGATTGTTGGGTATTTAAGCAGGCAGGCAAGTTAATTGCCAAGAACAACGACAAGGGGCTGCACAGCGACGACGAGGAAGAGACCCGGTCGCCGAACAGTAGAGGACAAAAGGGTTTCCCCCCGCAAGTGCGGACGGTAAACATGATATACGCAACCCATATACCCAAGAGGGAGCGGAAGCGTGCACTAAGGGACGTATATGAGATGGAACCAGTCGCCCCAAAGTTCAATCCATGGTCCTCTTGCCCGATCACTTTCGATCGAAGAGACCATCCAACCAGTATCCGCCATGGAGGATTCGCCGCATTGGTTTTAGACCCAATCGTCGATGGATTTCACCTCACGAGAGTCCTGATGGACGGCGGCAGTAGCCTGAACCTGCTTTATCCAGATACAGTGCGCAAGATGGGCATAGACCCCTCAAGGATTAAACCTACAAAGACGACCTTCAAAGGCGTCATACCAGGTGTCGAGGCCAATTGTACAGGCTCAGTCACACTGGAAGTGGTCTACGGATCCCCGGATAATTTCTGGAGCGAGGAGTTAATCTTCGACATAGTCCCGTTCCGCAGCGGCTATCACGCTCTGCTAAGACGAACCGCGTTCGCAAAGTTCAATTCGGTGCCGCATTACGCATACCTCAAGCTCAAGATGCCAGGCCCTTGTGGAGTCATCACGGTCAATGGAAATACGGAACGCTCCCTCCGAACGGAGGAACATGCAGCGGCTCTCGTGGCAGAAGTACAGAGCAGCCTTCTAAGGCAATTTTCGAGCCCGGCCGTTAAACGACCGGACACAGCCAAAAGTGCCCAGAGCAATATCAATCAAGACCACCTGGCATGTTCCGAGCACGCATAGCAATGCGGCCCCAACCCCAGCCCTCGCACGATTGCAAGACCAGCCCTCCGCGTACATCATTACGCTCTGGAGATACCATGGGCATAGGGGGAAGGGCACGACCACAACAGACCCAGAGTGCGGCTCGACCACACCAGGGGCTCCCAAGTGTGTCGCTCTTTTTATTTTTTATTTTCCTTCTTTTTATACACAGGACTCTGTTCACCAGAGGCCTTGTCCGGCGACGAACCCGCCGAACTCACGATGCAACAGCCAGGGAGGCTGCGACGAACACTCAGGTGGTCTCCATTACGAGCTTTAAATTTGATTATACACACCAGTCCGCAGCCCACCCCTGGAGGGGGACATGTTTAATTAGTCTAATCCCTTGCTTACCGCACTATTTGTATCGTTCCGCACTCATAGCAGAATTCCTTAAATAAATAATGCAGCACTTTTTGCCTATAATTGCATTACTTTACATATATGTTCATTAATGACATCTTGCACCCGTATATTTTTGGTACGGCCGAATACACCAGGGGCTTATGTTCCCCGAATTATGGTGTGATAAGTCCGAACACTTTCACAAGTGCAGCACCCCGAACTTATAGCATTATATGAATCGGCTCTGAATCATGTCTTGGGTCAATAGTTGGGTTTGCCCGGCTCCCATGTTTTGGTACCTTACGTTCCGTTCTGTCGGCTAAGGTAGCACTGGGAGAACCACTGCGATTGCGCCCCGGTTGAGCTGGGCGAGCGCCTCAGTGGAGAAAGCTAAAACTGACTAGCATGATGTGGCGAGAGACTGGTCGCTGTTCGAGAGGTCTTTTCGAGTCCCTAAAGACTTATGCCGCCTCGAGCGAAGAACCGGATAATGTCCGGCCAAGGCATGGATAGCGCCCCGAACTCGGTCTTCCGAATACTAGGGGCTTCGCCGAAATTTAAAATTATAGAATTCTATGGCTAAGTGAGAGTGTTCAAGCATTATAAGTCTGGTTGCCTTGTTCGTTGTGTTGAGCGCCTCCCTAGATGGACCCAAAAATGGGAACAAGAGTGCTCAAGTTTATCCCGAACACCCCAGCACTCGTGGCATGGGGGCTGAAGCCGACGACTTGCCATCTCTCAGATTTTATAAACGGCCGCACAGAAGGTAATATTTTAAATCAAACAAGCGTTGCTTAGCGCATATGAACAAAGTTTTCAGCGCACAGGACATCACATAGCGAGTTTACTCAATAATTACATCTCTGGGGCACTCATCCGCAATCTTGCGGGCACCCTTCAGGACAGTCTTATAGTACATCTCGGGCGTACGATACTCCTTGCCCGCTGGCGGCGCGTTAGTAATAAGCTTCTCCGCATCCAGCCTGCCCAGTGCACCTTTGCGCGGGCAAGGGCCCGACGAGCACCTTCAATATAGGCGGAGCGCTTGATGACCTCCACCCAGGGGCACGCATCCACCAGCCGCCGCACGAGGCCGAAGTAGCTCCCAGGCATGGCCTCTCCAGGCCACAGCCGGACTATTGGGCCCTTCATGGCCTGCTCGGCTACCTTGTGGAGCTCGACCAGCTGCTTCAGCTGGTCGCTAGGGGGCACCGGATGGCCGGCCTCAACGTACTGAGACCAGAAGACCTTCTTCATTGAGCTCCCCTCCTCGGCTCGGTAGAATGCGGCGGCATCGGACACACTGCGAGGCAGATCTGCAAACGCCCCTGGAGAGCTCCGAATTCGGGTAAGTATCAGGAAGTTTACATTAACATGCTTGCTTTGCATGAAAAATGCCTTACCCGCCGCTATTTTCTTCATATCCTCAACCTCCTGAAGGGCCTTATGGGCATCGGCCTTGGCGGCTTTGGCACTTTCGAGAGCCAAGGCAAGCTCAAACTCTCGAGTCTTTGAGTCGCGCTCCAAACTCTCATGCTTTTCCATGAGAGCCTGGAGCTCTTGCTGCACCTCCGCCACCCGGACCTCCTGCTTCTCTCGCTCTACCCGTTCGGTGGCCGCATTGTGTTCGGCCACGGACACAGCCTCCTTCAGGGTTGCCACCTCATTCGTGGCCCCTGCAGCACCCACGTTATCCTTGTTATTTTTTATTTGCAACCTAAATCCTTTTCTGTAAGGTAACTATTCAAAGTGGTGTTACTCACCTTCTTTGTCCTTGAGCTGCTTCTTGGCACGGCCGAGCTCTTGCTCGGACCGCTCGAGGTCCTGCTTCAAAGCACCGACCTCCGCAGTCAGTGCGGCAGAGGTCAGCAGCGCAGCCTACAAACCCATATTGACATTATTTTTAGCAACCCTGCGTATATCTTTTTAGATCCTCAGTCCGGCTTTTCTTTCCGAACACCGAACCGAGCATCAAGGGCTACTGTCTATGCGGTATTACATTACATAATTTTAACTTCTTACCTCAAAGCCTGTTAGAAGGCTGCTGCAGGCTTCTGTCAACCTGCTCTTGGCGAGCTGAACCTTCTGAATCACCGCACTCATGATAGTGCGGTGTTCTTCCTCGATAGAAGCGCCTTTGAGCGCCTCCAACAAGTTGTCCGGCGCCTCCGGTTGGACGGAGGCCGCCGGCGTCACAGTCTTGCCCTTCTTGCGAAGGGGCCACCTGTCGGACTCTGGAACCATTGCAGGTTCCGATGTGGAGTCCGGCGCAAAGTCCGGGAGGCTGCCTTGCGGCACCTCCGGAGCCTCCTCCTGATGGGTCCCTTCCCGGGATCCCACCTCGGCGTCCTCAGCGGCGCGAGGGGTGGAGGCAGTCGGGATGGAATCTACATCCGACGGAGCCAACGACCCGCTCGACGAAGCGGGGAGATCATCATCGGCCGGACTGCGGGCAGAGTGCGGCATTAGAAGGACACTTTTGACGCAAAAGAGATATTACAAATCATTCAGGAATCCGGATACTTACGATCTCGCCGGAGGCCTGGCCCTCGAGGGCCACTCTTCTTCGCCAACATTGGCATTGGCGGAGCTGTCCGGGGGAATAGTTCTTCCCCTCTTGGACCCTTCGGCCTCCCCTGTCGGGGAAGCCTTCCTCTTCCTCTCTCCTTCCTTTGGGAGAAAGTCTTCTTCCTCCTCCTCGCCTTCGGGGGAGGAGTCCGCCCCGGAGTCGTCGGACACCTGAAAACGGGAACTCTTTCGAGTACCCGTGGCCTCCTTCTTGGCCTTCTTCTCCGGCACCACATGCGGTGCCGGAACCAGCAGCTCCGCTAGACAGGCGTCAACTGGGTTTTCTGGCATGGGAGCCGGGCAGATGATCTGCTTGGCCTTCTTCATCCAGTCCTGTCAAAGGAAAAGGAAGATTGAAACCCGCATAGGGTCAAACTATTAAAAACAAGTGTCCCGTACAGGGGTAGAATCACTTACCTCGTCAGCTGGTCACTGCGAGTGAAATCCGCGATCTTCAGTGGCGGATGCGGGAGCTTTGGCGCCCTTGAACAGCACCCTCCAGGCGCCTTCGTACGTCGTGTCGAAGAGCCCGCTCAATGCCTGGTGCTGTGCCGGATTGAACTCCCACAATTTAAATGCCCGTTGTTGGCAGGGGAGAATCCGGCGGATGAGCATGACTTGGACCACATTGACAAGCCTGAGCTTCTTGTTCACCAGCTTCTGGATACAGGCTTGGAGTCCTGTCACCTCCTCCGAACTACCCCATAGCAAGCCCACGTAGGGATACCAGATCTGAACTCGGGGGCGCGGCCCACGTAGGGTCGCGCGGCTCGGTGATGTAGAACCACCCCGATTGCCACCCCTTGACGGACTCGACAAAGGCCCCTTCGAACCAGAGGACGTTGGGCATCTTGCCCAACATGGCGCCTCCGCACTCCGCTTGAGTGCCCTTCACTACCTTCGGCTTGACATTGAAGGTCTTGAGCCACAAGCCGAAGTGGGGCTAGATGCAGAGGAAGGCCTCGCACACGACGATAAACGCCGAGATGTTGAGGATGAAGTTCGGCGCCAGATCATGGAAATCCAGGCCATAGTATAACATGAGCCCCCGGACAAAGGGGTGAAGTGGAAAGCCCGATCCACGGAGGAAGTGAGGAAGGAAAACGACCCTCTCATGGGGCCTGGGGGTGGGGATGAGCTGCCCCTTGTCGGGCAGCCGGTGCGCGATGTCGCCGAAAAGGTATCCGGCTCTGCGCAGCTTTGTGATGTGCTCCTCCGTGACGGCGGAGGCCAACCATTTGCCTCCCGCTCTAGACATGGTCGGAGAAGGTCGAGACGAGATGCGCGAACTTGGGCGCTGGAGCTCGAGTGCGCGGACATGGATAAGCAAAGGAGGAAGAAGGCGTAGGTGAAAACGTGGATCCTTATCCCCTTATATATAGGCGGACGAAGACTATGCGTCCCCACCGGCCTAGTAAAACTCGCTTATCTCCCAAGCGCCACCATCAATGGCACGGTTGGGTTACCCACGTCCGTATTGATGAGAATCCCGGAATAAGGGGAACACTATCTCTGCTTCGACAAGACGCGCCAAGGAAACCGCTTCGCTAAACGCGCTGAGGTGGTATAATAAAAAATGATTCAAGTAAAGGCTTGGTAGTGGCGTGACGTCAGGCCACGAAATACATCAGCAGATTGAACTTGTGTACATATTATTCTCTCTACGGTGGAATGTGGAACTTATTTTGCAGAGCCGGACACTATCCTGGTGTTCACAATCTTCTATGAATTATTCGGAGGAGGAACCCGCCTTGCAATGCCGAACATTATGCGCGCTGGACTCATCGTCATTGAAGCCAGGTTCAGGGGCTACTGAGGGAGTCCTGGACTAGGGGGTGTCCTGACAGCCGGACTATCATCATCCGCCGGACTCCAAGACCATGAAGATACAAGATTGAAGACTTCGTCCCGTGTCCGGATGGGACTTTCCTTGGCATGGAAGGCAAGCTTGGCGATACGGATATGTAGATCTCCTACCATTGTAACCGACTCTGTGTAACCCTAGCCCTCTCCGGTGTCTATATAAACCGGAGGGTTTTAGTCCATAGGATGAACAACCAGTACAACAATCATACCATAGGCTAGCTTCTAGGGTTTAGCCTCCTTGATCTCGTGGTAGATCCACTCTTGTACTACCCATATCATCAATATCAATCAAGCAGGAGTAGGGTTTTACCTCCATCGAGAGGGCCCGAACCTGGGTAAAAACATCGTGTCCCTTGTCTCCTGTTACCATCCGCCTAGACGCACAGTTCGGGACCCCCTACCCGAGATCCGCCGGTTTTGACACCGACACCCTCCTTTTCAAATTCCTATTCATCAAGAACAAGACTAAGTGATAGTAGCATAATAGCATTATAATTCCCCTAAAAAAGCATTGTAACTGTACATTTTCTTGTGGTTTGGCTTAATTTGACCATGCTTCTTTGCATTCATGTGACCTTCCAATTCATGTGAACCAAACACCCAGAAGTTTTCAAAGAAAACCTTGTGTGGTTTGTCCCGCCCCAGCTCAACTGCTCCAACAACAGAAGGGTCCACCACAGCAGGGATCCACCCTCCAGACTGTCTTTCGCCGCCTTAGATCTTCTTCCCCGCCGCTGGCAGCCAGGACAACTGCATTACCATCATCAACTGAGCAGATAACCTCGAGGACTACACGTGTCCGCAAGAGAGGTCGCACTTTTTTGTGTCTGCTTATGTTATGCATCGCTTAATATTACATGCTACTTTATTGTCCTGTTCACCGATTAGACTCTGAGTCAACTCCAAACTAATGCTCAAACTTGAGTTTTTAAATGGTAGTGGGGTACATATCAGGGACGCAATCAATAGTATCTGTCTACTATCTGGTTAATCTCTAGTGTCTACTATGAGTTTCATGTTGGGTGGGAAACCAACAGTAAAGAAGCCATTATCTGTATTTTTTAACTGAAGCCATTATCTGCCTGCTATCATTGGTTTTGGGTCTATCCACAGGTTTCTACCATCACTCTGGATTTCTGCATGCACTCCTTACATAATCTCACTATGTTTTATTCCTATGCATATCAGTTATTGTACACAACGGAACTGAACATGTAGAGCAAAAGAGATGAGCCTTGTGTGGCAATAAAATTTCATGCAGACGTTGCTGCATGGTGGGTGCAAAGGCAACCCCCCTCCACCCATTTTAGATTGTAATCAAGAGGAAGATAACTGTTTTGAGGGGGATTCAGAAGGACAAGACCACTCCTATTTACCCCCTGAGGTCTTCGCTCTAACTTGGCATGCTGATGTTGGTCATATAATGTATATGGTGCCTTGCATTGCTTACTTTATACATCAAAGATGTCATCTTCTTAGTTTAGACATGCTTTTTGTGAATGCCATCTATTTAGTTTCTTTATCGTATATATGAATTATGTAACACCATCTTGTTTAGACAAGCATCTTATATGTGAATTATATCATGCCATCCTTTGTTTCATTACATATTACATTTGTTAACAATGTTAGTACATTCAACTACTCTTCGTGTGCATCAGCCATTTGACACAATGATGGAAAATTCTGGAGTGAAAGCAAGGTCTTCATAGAAGACTATGCTATCTGACGAAGCGCATATCTCGCTAGTTACGGATAGCTCCTCAGAGGAGGATTCAAAGACAGATGACCAATCCTACCCTCCCGAGGTGTATGCTCTAACTTGGCAGGGTTATGTTGCTCATATCGTGTGTATGGTGTCTTGCATTGTTATGCCATTTGCTTAGTTTAGACATGCTTTGTGTGAATGCCACATGTTTAGTGTCTAATACCATATATATGAATTATGCAATGCCATCTTGTTGCAAGACATTCTATATGTGAATTATGCAATGCTATCTTGTTGCAAGGCATTATATATGTGAACTATGCAATGCCATGTTGTTTGGCCAATCATCATATATGTTAATTATACCATGTTATCCTTTTCTTGTATTACGTATTCCATTTGACGACAATGTTTGTATATTCAACTACTCTTCCTGTGCATCAGCCATTTGAAGCGGTGATGGAAGTATCTGGAGTGAAAACAAGGTCTACAAAGCAGACAATGCTACCTGCTGAAGCAGACATCTTGCTGG
>NC_041385.1:224598902-224666250 GCF_002162155.2 Triticum dicoccoides
ATATTACTCATATCATGCATATGTTGTCTTGCATTGCTTAGCTTTTACATCATATATGTGATTGCCATATGCTTACTTACTTAGTATATAAATCATATATTTGAATTATATCATGTCATCGTGTTAATATTGAAAGCATCTATCTGAATTATGGCATGCCAACCCATTTAATAAAGACATCATATAGTTATATCATTTCATCTTGTTTAGTGTTTGCACTCATCATATTTCAAATTATGTCATTCTATCTATGAATTATATGATGTTGTCATGTTTCCATAGGGGGCATGTATGTGAATTATGGCATGCCAACCTATTTAATAAACACATTATATAGTTATATCATGTCATCCTATTTACATAGTCATCATATTTTGAACTATGTCTTTCCATCCAGTTTGGTTAGACAACATAAATGTGAATTATTTCATGCCCTCTTTTATTCCCCTCTATCCATTGCACCTGTCTATCATACAATGTCTGTACATTCAACTACTTTTATTGTTTATTAGCCATTTTAATTAGAGAGGATGATGGCGGTATCTAAGGGAGTAACAACACAGTCTTCAGAAAACATAGTGCTACCAGTCGATGCAGATAGAGAACCATGGTTGTACTTGACCAAGAACCAGCCCCACCACACATAACCCAGACTCCAACACATTGTACCCCTACCCAGTTGGACAAAGAACCAGCTACACCCCTTCTAACCCGAACGCCAGGAGATAGAACCCAGTTCTAGATGACACAGCACTATCTCCACCACAGAGCGCCCAAACACGAGCAGCTAGCTAGTAAGGCAACTGCATCGCCCAAAGCACGAGGACCACCACTCCGAACCCCAACTCAATGCTTAAAGCAGAAGAAGAATTGTTCTCAGGTCAGGTTCTGTAGCCATGGTTCATACTCCTTTGCTCTTGCATCACTGTATTTCCTTATACCAACTATTTTCAAATTTGAAGGATGGAATCGAAACTCCAACGATGCAACAGGTATGTTTTAAACAAGTTTCTTTAACTGGTTTGCTGTTGTAACTTGCTCTACGTTGGTTTCAGTTTCAATTGAATAAACATTTATGTTCTCATGTCATGCACATTACAAGTGTTTTTATTGCTATGTAGTTTCCCACGCTTATATTCTGTCTATGCTGCTTTGTCTTAAATAGATATTATTTGAATTGTGTCTCTATCTTGATTTGGCAACAAAAACTATAATGATATAGACCATACGGTGACCATGGTACATAGATATATGTTTGTTTCATGCTGCTATCATGTCCACTTTACTACTGAATTGATTTACCAAAATGAGTTTCATATACAACATGGTAAACATGTGATGTGTCTGCTTGTTTCTCTTTTAGAATGCGGACAAAATATTGGAGAAGAGTACCCCACTATGTAATGGTAAAGGAAGTAATGCAGATCAGGTTCAAGATAGTGAGACATCCCTGTTGGTCTCCAAGACAGCTGATAAAAACTCTCTTGACGACACTGAGACAACCCAAAAGTCATGTCTTTATGTAGTGTTCGAGTTACTGGCCACTACTGTTGGCACAAGCTCTTTGAACTCGCTGCCTGAATCAGTTCGTCTTCTTGAGTCTCAACTTCAAGTTGAAAGACATCGATCAGATGTGCTGCGACACAAAGCCGAAGGACTGAGGAAGTCCCTATAGAATTTAGATGCATACTTTCTGGTGCAACAGCAAGCGTTGGAGGATTTAAGCGCCAAACAAGAGAAAGTTAATAGGCTTGCTAAGCATCTTGCTAGGATGCTAGGTACCCAGGATATTGTTTCTTGAGCTCTTCTGAAGTGGTTTCAGTTCTGGACTTGTTTTTCTGTGGCGTTTATTTGAATTGGTCGCCAACTTTGACAACCAGTGTATGTGATATGCTGCTTTGTTCCATATATTTGCATGGTGGCGAACTTTGATACCTAGTGGATGTAATATGTGTAATAGCTGTAATAGCCTAGCGTTAGTTGTTGGCTTGTACTACAGTTCTTTTTCCGTATTTTTCCAGTGGCCACAATAACCTATTTTGGATAACTAGGCCACAATAACCATGGGCAACATACGGACCGTTGTAACCATGGTCCTGCTACCTGCTTTAGTGACCATGGGCCTCCTGTGGGTCGTAGGATCCATGGGCCCTCGATGGGCTGTATATTCAATGGTCCTTATACGAGTTGTATTATTCATGGACCAATAACGGTCCACAAAATGGGCCATAAATGGGCTAGAGTGGAAATCGTGTGTTTATGGCCTGACCATAACGGGCCGTTAATAGGCCGACATGTATAACAGGCTTAATTCTATCGACAGAGCATCACGGGTCGTTAATGGGCCGTATTTGATGACACTATGAAAATAGCCCAACGGGTTAACGGGTCACAAACGGCCGACTGTAACCACTGGCTGAATTTGGCCCACAAGCAGAACATGCGAGTAACGGGCCGTAAGTAACCGAATGCTGGAAATGAGCCCAAGAATAAATGGGCCCTTGGAAGGCCGAAAGGTAACACGGGTCGGAAACTACCCAACGGAATAATGGGCCGTTAATGGGTGTAAAGCGTTACACTGTTCATTACGGGCCAGTTTCACCACGGGCCTTTAAAGGGGCAAGAGTTACCAAGGGCCTCGTATGGGCCGAAAGATGTCATGGGCCATACATGGGCCAGAAGTTACAATGGGCTAGAATCATATTGGACGGCCCAGATAATGCTACTGGGCGCAATTCGGATAAGCCATAACGGGTCATGAGTTAGCGGGTTGTAAATGGGCTATATGCGAACATGCCATTAAAAGGCTTTCCGTGGGCCGGCCCGCTACCTTTTGACCAAGTCAAATGGGCCACCCTTTTCACCTGAATAGGCCTTTGTTGGGTCGTGCCACATGTCGATGTATCATAGGCGTCTCCGTCCAATGAGTGGATGACATTTGTCGCAATGCTGAGCCGACACATGGTTCCTCTGGCCATTGAGAATTTTACACGTGGAAAATCCCCATTAGTTTGGGCTGTTAACGGGTTATCGGATCCAAACCGGAACCCGATAGCTTAATGGCGACCCGTTACGGTGGATGACACGTGTCGGTTTCCCTTGACAAAAACACTTCCATGACGCGCCATTTATCGTCATCGAAGTGGACACTTCCGTGATGATAATTTTGGTAATGTCATGGAACACTTCTACGACAGCACAGGTATGACTATCTTGATTCTGTCATAAAATCGTCATGGATGTACATGCATGATAGAAAACGTGACCTACTGTGACAAACACGTATCATCACAGAAGTGTATTTTTTTGTAGTGATCACATGTGTGTTTCACTCTATGTCTATGGATATCCTTGTATGTTCCTTGTGGGACTAACCCATGTAGGTATTGAAAGTGCAAGACACTCCAATTGATTGTTCCAAATGTATACATCAACATTGATCATTCACATCTTCAACATCTACATCAAGTCACCATCGACAAAACCCAAGCTTAGTTCATCCCTCTAAGGGGGGATATCACATCTAGGGGGAGCTTTGCTTTAAGAAATGAGCTAAAGCAACTCTAATGGTGTGAACACAACAAATGCTTTATGTAAAAGTGGTAACCCCACTTGTTCTTAAACAATGAGTGTGACCTATGATCAAATGTTCTCATTTGACTCCTAAGTCAATATACTCATATATAGATGACCTAGTCATGGCCAATTGATTGATAGATGCTAGAGTGTATGTGCATGCTTTGCCATATGTTTTAATTGCTATCTTATTGTGTGAGCATGTTGGTTGCATAATTTTCTCCATTCGAGGACATCCATTTGTTGCTTTGATTGTTTGGTTTTTATTCTTGCCAAATGGATGGACAAGAATTCCTATGTACCCCTTCTAGTTATCTATGATTTTTCTCATCTCAAACTCTATTCATGCTACATCACAAATTTTGAACAAGCCACCTTCGGACCTCCGGGTAAGGAGCACTCGGAGCCACTAATCCGTCAAGGGCTTAACTTCCAAAACCTCTTATTGATTTTTGGTCATACCAACTTCCAACTCGGTCTCACCGAAATCATTAAGTTGATCTAGGTTTTATCTCGGTGCAACCGATTAGAACAATTCGATCACACCGAGTTGCAGTAACCGCAAGCAGTTTTGCATCTTGGTGCCACCTAGCTGTTCAACTCGGTCACACCGACAGCAATTGGGTATATATGCCACGGCTCGGAATTTGGAAATTCCTTCAAACACACTCGCTTGCGCCTCCCTAGCATTACCGCCTCTAGGTCTCCGGATCATCGTTGTTTCGCAATTGCACCTCCGCCGTAGGTCTTCGCCGCCGTCAACGGAATCCTCACCGTTGTTGCCACCATAGCAAATCCGTCGCCAAGTTAGGGTACAGATTTGACCCTTTGTGCTTTCCATTGCTCCGATTCTTGCACAAAGTATAATGTCTTTGTTCCTCCCACATATGAGATCAATCTATCCACCAAACAAATTCCTTAGAATAGATTTGATGCAAAAACTTAGGGTTGGGTTTCCACCGAACCCATCTCGGACCGACCGATCTGAAATTTTTGTACACACCGATTGGAATTAGCCATTGCACAAGTACAACTCGGTCTGACCGAAGTGTACTGATCGGTGAGACCGAAATCACTTTCTATGTGAAACCCTAGCATCTCAGAGTCACCAAACTGTGTCTCGGTCTGACTGACACCACATGTTTAGACTCTGTTAGTGCTTCGGTGTCACTAAGTTTGTCAAATCGGTAGCTCCAAAATGCTTTCTGCAGAAAACTAAAGTTAAATTTTTATCTCAATATTTTGCAAAACAAGTTGCACTTTGTGATGCCCATCTACTCTATCCACTCCCTACTATTCATAGGGTCAGTTGCGGCTATGTCAGAGGGTAGTGATAGTCAGAACAGGTCTGAAGAGCAGCTCAACCTCAGTGAGGGCACTAGTCCCTCTAGCAGCTATGATGATGGAAGCAGAAGCACCCCCCTCCCCATCAACTTGCCTAAGGTAGCTACTAGGAAAAGGAAGAAAAGAACATCTGAATCTGAGGATGAAGAATTTGTAGTTGAGGACGAAGTGACCTCCAAGAAGAAAGTGATGAAGATGGAATATCCTGCTGCTGCTACTACCAAGCCAGGGCAGCAGAAGAAATCTCCTGCAAAGAGGAATCCTGTGTCCAAAGTCAGACAATCCGCTGTTGCTCCAAAGCAAGCAACTATTGCTGCACCAAGTGGTGCTGGTGAGAAAAAAGAAGGAAAGGAAAAGAGGAGGATGGTGCAAACTTGTACATCCAATGGCTGAGTTTGAAAGGCATTCTTCTGATGAAGAAGATGTGGAGGATGAAGAGCCTACTGCACCTCCTGCCAAGACACAGAAGCTGATGGGGGATACCATCAGGACTAGGGTTGCTCCTTCTAAGCCCAAGTCTGCCCCCAAGCCTTCAGCTCAAGCTCAAGCTATTGGGGAACGCGGTAATTTCAAAAAAAAATCCTACGATCACGCAAGATCTATCTATGTGATGCATAGGAACGAGAGGGGAGAGTGTGTCCATGTACCCTTGTAGATCGAAATCAGAAGCGTTTAGTTAACACGGTTGATGTAGTTGAATGTCTTCACGATCCAACCGACCCAAGCATCAGACATACGGCACCTCCGCGTTCCGCACACGTTCAGCTCGGAGACTTCCCTTGTACTCTTGATCCAGTTGAGGCCAAGGGAGAGTTTCGTCAGCACGACGGCGTGGTGACGGTGATGATGAAGTTATTGTTGGTGTCAAAACCAGCAGATCCTGGGTAGGGGGTCACGAACTGTGCGTCTAAGGCTAATGGTAACAGGAGGCAGGGAACATGATGTTTTACCCAGGTTCGGGCCCTCTCTATGGAGGTAATACCCTACTTCCTGCTTGATTGATCTTGATGATATGAGTATTACAAGAGTTGATCTACCACGAGATCGTAGAGGCTAAACCCTAGAAGCTAGCCTATGATTATGATTGTTGTTCTACGGAATAAACCCTCCGGTTTATATAGACACCGGAGGAGGCGAGGGTTACACAGCGTCGGTTACAAAGAAGGAGATCTAACATCCGGATAGCCAAGCTTGTCTTCTACGCAAAGGAGAGTCCCATCCGGACACGGGATGAAGTCTTGAGTCTTGTATCTTCACGGTCCAACAGTCCGGCCAACGTATATAGTCCGGCTGTCCGGATACCCCCTAATCCAGGACTCCCTCAGTAGCCCCTAAACCAGGCTTCAATGACGATGAGTCCGGCGCGTAGATTGTCTTCGGCATTGCAATGTTGGTTCCATCTCCGAATACTCCAAAGTAAATCTTGAACACTTAAGTCGTGTCCGGCTCTGCAAGACGATTTTCACATACCATCGCAGGGAGAACAATATCCCACAAATATAATCTGCTGACAACTTTAGATAACGTGACATCAATCATCATTCAAACCGTTTTCCCAACCAGCTACTGCGCATATAGCGAGGCGGTTTCCTGGGCACGTCTTGTCGAAGCAGAGATCGTGTCCCCCTTATCACGGGACTTTCATCAATATGGGTGCGGGTAGCCCAACCGTACCGCCAATCGCGACGAGTGG
The DNA here is from genome assembly GCF_002162155.2 of Triticum dicoccoides. NCBI lineage: Eukaryota > Viridiplantae > Streptophyta > Magnoliopsida > Poales > Poaceae > Triticum > Triticum dicoccoides. The sequence goes on from NC_041385.1 coordinate 224,605,516, forward strand.
GGAATGAGCAGGTTCCATCAGGCAAGTAGGGAGGCGCAAAAGTTTTTATGGCCTCTATAAAGAGATAAGGCCTCTTCTTCTTTACCCACGCCTTTTCCTTCCGCTCATTCATTCCCCTTCGCTCAAGCCCTAGCGCCCAAGCACTCGTCTTCTCCACCAAAAAGAGGTTCTCCGGAGATGTCCGGCTCCGGAGCAGGAGGCAAATGGATGGCCTCTACCGTCCAGGAGAAGGATATCAAAAAGCTTCGAGAGGCTGGGTACCTAGCCAAGAAAATCGGCCACCGTCTTCTGACGGCAGGACAGATCATCCCTAATCCGGAGCCTCACGAGAGGGTCGTGTTTCTTCCTCATTTCGTCCGCGGGCTCGGGTTTCCCCTTCACCCATTTGTTCGCGGCATCATGTATTATTACGGGATTGATTTTCATGATTTGTCCCCTAATTCTTTCCTTAACATCTCGACGTTTATCGTCGTGTGTGATGCCTTTCTTCGTGGTTCGCCACACTTCGGCTTATGGCTGAAGATCTTCAATGTGAAGCCCAAGGTGGTGAATGGCGAGCACGCCGAGTGCGGAGGCGCCATGGTGAGCAAGATTCCCAAGGTCACATGGCCGACAGACACCTTCAATGATTCCGTCAAGGAGTGGCAGCAGTAGTGGTTCTACATCACTGAGTCGCGCGGCAAAAAGTGCGCCGCTGCTCCCGAATTTAGATTCGAAGCCCCCCTGCGGCTCACGTCCTGGCCCAAGAAGGGCCTGAACTGGTCCTCATCCGATGAGCTGTCGGTGCTCCAAACACGCATCAAGGGCGTGGTAGACAAGGATGTGAAACTCGTCAATGTATTCTAGGTGATGTTAGTTCGCCTAGTTCTTCCTTGCCAGCACCGGGCCTGTAATTTGTGGGAATACGACCCGGCCGAGCACCAGACCCTGCGGGAGCTCTACGGCTCCTCACACAAGGATATATGGAAGGTGCTCTTCAAGTCCGGCAAACCTGGCCGGACTCCGCCAAGGACCGTGGGTATCAACTGGCCCACTCCGCAAGTCCGGTAAGTTATCGCTATGTTCTGTCTATCCATGTTTAGCTGGCATATCCCGAGGGAGACGCTTTATCATGCTTTTCGCAATTATCCCAGGAATGGACGAAGAAGGCGGGGTGGATACATTGTCCGGCCCCGCTACCGGGGGAACCGGCAGGACCTCTTCTGACGAAGATGCTGGTCCCAGTGCCTTACAAGGCGCCGAAGAAAGAGGCCTTCAAGGAGGCCAAGGAGACCCAGAGCGGCCTCCGTTGCCGCGGTGCTTCGGACACAAAATCTGAAGACTCCAACACCCATCCTTCCTCCGAAGATGAAGAGGAGGAAGAAGACGAGTCCTCCACGGGGGGAGGAAAGAAAAGGACGGCCTCCTCATCCTTGGAGGCCGAATCACCAAAGAGGGGAAAAAATCCCCTTCCAGAGGTGTCCACCATGGCTACCAATAGCAGTCCGGAGTGGGATCCCAGGGCCCAGCCCCTGGTAAAATCGTCAGTACACAAAATCCGAACACGCCTACGCGCCCAGGATTACAAAGGTGTAATATTTTAACTTGCGCCATACTTTGTGCAGCCTGGCGAGGTCTCGTGCCGAACAGTCCTCATCGGAGGATTCGCTGAGCTCAGATGCCCTGGAGAGCGAGACACCTTCGGAGGCCCCTTCCCCGAAGACTGGGCATGCCACCGAGGTGTCGTCTCAGCAGGACCCAGACCAGGGAGGGCACACCTCTAGGGCCGGATACACGGGAGCAACGGTTCCCATGAACATCGACGGTGGGAGCGATCTTAGATCCGGCCCGTAGCCGAACACGGTCCTGGAGACCTTTGAAGCTCCAGGATCAGGCAGGCAGCCCCTGTTGATGGAAGGAGGCGCTCCGCCAGCAACCTCTGTCCAAGCAGAGCTGCAGGGCGGCCTATCGACATCACTGAAGAGTGTGTCCATCGTCGATGAACATCGCGCCCTTATGGGTGCGGTGATTGACAAGATTCAGTACGCTGAGAGCGGACTGAATGATTCCTGCATTAGCCTTATAAAAGGCTTTGAGGTATGTTTTAGGAACCTTTGAAGATTGTCATAATATGAACAGTAGCCCCTGGTGCATTGTCCGGTGAAAGAGATAACCGGACAGGGGATCAAATTTCTGCTTTGCAGGAGACTTAGTTAATGACATATATCTCTTTGTTTGAAAACAAGCGTCTGTAGCGACGATTGCCTCTCATACTGCGGAAGTGTCCGGACTAAAGCAGAGTCTGGAGCGGGCCGAAGAAGAACTTGGCCGAGTGAAGAAGCAGTTGGACGACAAGCAAGGTATGTCGAAACCTTTGATAAGTTAAGCACAAATGATTAGTTGTGCCTGATGAAATTATTTGTATTGTGTGCTCTAGGAGCAAATGCCGAAATTGAGGCGCTAAAGAAGGCTGTGGCCGAAGCCGACAAGAAGGCTGCCACAGAGCAGGCTCTTCGCGAGAAGCACGAGGCCAGGGTCATTGAAGCTGAACGAGAGCTCCAGGAGGCCGTGAAGAAAAGCGAGACCTTGGAGCAAAGTCTAGCAGGGAAAGAATCCGAACTCGCCCAAGCTCTCCAAGCTGCAAATGATGTTCGAGAGGAAGCCCGAGGTGCTCTGAAGGACATTCAGGAGGCGAGGAGGATTGCGGCTGGTAAGGTTTTTTTTTACTCAAAGCGATTTGTATGTAGTAACAAGAGAAATTCAAAGTGATAAATTGAATTCTTGTTTCTCCAGGGGCGTTTGCGGACCTGCCATGCAGCATATCTGATGCTGCTCAATTCTACCGAGCTGAGGAGAAGAAGTCTGTGGAAAAGCATTTTTGGTCGCAGTATTTGGCGCCGAATTATTCGGTGCCCTTTGTCGATCAGCTGAAGTAGCTGATTGAACTGCACCAGGCGGCCGAACTAGCCATGAAGGACTTAGTTGTCCGGCTGTGGCCCGCTGGGCCAATTCCAAGCACTTACTTTGGGCTCGTGAAGCGGATTGTTGGTGCTTGCCCTCGGCTCGAAGTCATTAAGCGGTCGGTCTGTATAGAAGGTGCACGCATGGCATTTGCCCGTGCGAAAGTGCACTGGGGGAAGCTTGATGCTGAAAAGCTGATGATTGAGGGACCACCGGAGGGTAAGGAGCACCGCAAGCCCGAATTATATTATGATGGTGTCCTAAAAGGAGCCCGCCATGTGGCGGAGCAATGTACCAAAGACATTATATTTCCCTGAAGACAGTCATGCTGTCCTTTGTAATGCGGAACACTGGCACTATTACTATTTATTGCCTGTTATATGAAAGTTTTTTCTTCCTGTGCGGCCGTTTGATATATATGAATCCTGAGAGTTGGCCAGTCGTCGGCTTCTGCCCCCACGTAGAAAGTACGGGGGTGTTCGGGACATACCTGAACACTCTTTATCCCTTTTTTGTGTCCTTGAAGGAGGTGTTCATCACAGCGAACCAGGCAATCGGACTATAGGGCTTTATCACTCTCACTTAGCCATAGGAATTCGAGTATGGTAGGCGCAACCCCTGGTGTTCGGAAGACCATACGAGGGGCTCTAACAGCGCCTGATCGGAAGACCGATCCATCGCACTCTGCATTTGTTATGGCATTATGCGGAATAAATCCTTAAAGATTTTACAACCTCTCGAACAGCTGACCAGCTCTCGCCGTATCATGACAGTCAGTTTTCGGCTTTCTCTACTGAGGTGCTCGTCCGGAAGAACCAGGACACAATTGCAGTAGTTCTCCCAGCACTACCTTAGCCGATGGAGCAGAACGTAAGGTACCAAAACATGGGAGCCGGGCAAACCCAACTAATGACCCAAGACATGATTCGGAGCTGATGCATATAGTGCTATAAGTTCGGGGTGCCGAGCAACCGAGAAGGTGGCCGGACTTTGTTGCCATATTATGAGTATAATGAAGCCCCTGGCATAGTGGGGCATGACAATATGTGCAGGTGCCGTTATGACAAAAAAGGCGTCAATGAGGAATGACGGCCGGTAAGTGTCATATAGTTTTACGTGTTGTAGTGGAGTGACACGTCTATGTGTATGAGTACGGTTTATGCTATGAAAGGAGGTATGCTAGCGGAACCTATTGCGACCGGACGGGAGGAAGCTGTGTGCGGATCCGAAGTGTATCCGGATTGTCTTCTTGGGGAATACTTGTGTATTCCCTCTTTGTGCGTCCGAGCTGATTCCATGTCGCCAGTCCTGTTCTGCGCAAAAGTGAGCCTATAAAGAAATATGCTTAGAGGCATTTGCGTGTCATAGGGTGGTTGAACCGCGGGGCCCTTCCCCAGCTTATGCCAGAGTGCTTGATTGGAGCCTGGCCGAGCCAGGCTATCATGTCGTAAAGTAGCTCAGACTCCTTTATTGGTGTCCGGGGGGTTGGCTGTCGAATTGAGGTTCGATGGAAAGGCACAACTCGCTACCTCAGTGACGGTATACTTTCCATTGTCGGGGTGGAGTTCGGCCTTGCCCATAATTGTGACTATGTCACATGGGTTTGGCATGGTGTGGTACCGCGTTGCATCGAGCCAACGCGGTTCGTCCTGGTAGTATATAATAGTTACTGTATAAGGGGACAATGCCGAAGACTTACTCTTCGGTATGGTGTTTGTTTGGTGATCCGAAGACAACCTCCAGGGTGGTGGGCCTATAAAACTTGGCCTTTACACCTGGAATGACATCTTTGAGAAGATGTTTTAGTGGGTTTGATCCTCGAGTGATCAATACCTATCTGGTGCACTGTGTCCTGGCGCAGCAAGTTTGGGCTGCTGTTTATGCCAATAGGGGCTCGTGTGAGGTGGAACCCCCCAACTATTGGGTCGATGGTAAGTGCAATTGAATTGCCATGGTTGAAATTGGCTGGACGGTCTGTGTGATCGGAGATGATCGGCCGTATTTTTGTACGGTGGGGTGACTTGTATTGTTGAGTCGGCATCCCAAGGAGTACACATTCGTTCCCTCATTGGTTTGCGGAGAATTTTTCTTTTACCTCATAATGTTTGATGGTCTGGGCTCCTCGTTGCCTTCATAGCTTTGAGACCCCTTTTTATTGTTTCCGGCGTGCGACCGGCCGGTTTGTTTTGAAGATCCGGCATTCTCTATTGTTATGATTGGCTGCCACTCCAGGGGTACCATGAATTTGATACGGTTGGTCGAGTATGCTGCCCGGGCCGGATGGGCCTGTATTGTTCTGTTTCCGCTGACCGGACTAGGAGCCGCGGAATCCGGCATCGACTGTCGTGTCTTGGGAGTCATCATTATGTTTGTGACGCTTATGTCTATTGCGTCGACGTTTATGGTTGCTGCCTCGCATTTCCTGCGTATTGCCCTGGACCGTTATGTATTGGTGTCGAGGCATGGGCTTTGGGACCTCCTCCTCAAGTTGAGGTAGCAACTTGTGCTTTGGGTACCCTTTGGTGGGGCGCTCGAGTCCGCATTCCTCGGCTGCCAGGACCTCAGCCCATATATCTGTGAGCAGATCTGGATCAGCTTGGAGCTGCTGCTGCTTCTTTTTCAGGCTTCTTGCAGTGGCCATAAGCCAGCGCTTGAAACACTTCTGCTCTATGGAGTCCTCAGGCACGCCGAATTCATCGTCGCCGAGGCTCCCCACGTCTTCGGAGGGGGGCATGTAGTTGTCTTCCTCCAAGTATCCGTCTGTCGCCTATTCATCTGGGCTAACCTGCCCGTCTTCATGTCCGGCCTGCTCAAAGGCAGGCTGATCGGGATTGTATTCATCTTCGGCACCATCTGGATTGTTTTCGTCTCCTGTGCCGATATTGCTGTGGCGGGGCTTAGAGCGGCGCCGATGACGCCCATGCTTTGATTTCTTCCGTAAGGGGTTATCTTCTGTTGCCTCATCGCCATTGGTTTCTTTGGGGGTGTCCACCATATATATATCATATGGGGAGGTGGTTGTCCAGCGCCCTATGGGCGGTGGTTCCTGTTCTTCTCCTGCATCATTGTCCACGCCGTCGATGTCTTCGGGGTCAAAGTCAAGTGTGTCGGTCAAATCATCGACAGTGGCAATGAAGTGGGTGGTGGGTGGGCAACGAATTTCCTCGTCGCCTGCTTCCCACTCGAGCCGGACATAGTTCGGCCAAGAGTCTCCTGACAAAGAGAGAGACCTTAATGAATTCAGTGTGTCACCGAAGGGCGAGTGCTAAAAGATATCCGCAGGGGTGAACTCCATTACCGGAGCCCAATCGGATTCAATGGGCCCGGGTGGCGTACGGTCTGGAACCTACATCCGGACACAAGTCCGGGGGTCCGGTGACACAAATTTCTTTAGAGGTGGAGTCTGTGTTTGGCTCTACCGCCGATGAGTATGCGGCATCCGAGGCGGGGTCCATACACCCGTCCTCGGACGACGCGATCTGCCCCGAATTTAGGTCCGTGGATACTACAGGTGCGATATCCCAAATATTGTCTGACAGCAGATCTAAGCCGTGCTCATCGTGACTGTTCGGCGCTCCTGGCGTAGGCCTGAATCCATCAAAGATCAAGTCTCCGTGGATATCGGCCGTGTAGTTCAAGTTTCCGAACTTGACCTGATGGCCCGAGGCGTAGCTCTCGATCTGCTCCAGATGGCCAAGCGAATTGGCCCGCAGTGCGAAGCCACCGAACTCGAAGATCTGGCCGGGGAGAAAAGTCTCACCCTGGACTGCGTTATTGTCGATGATTGAAGGATCCATCGAGCCTTGCTGCGACGACATAGAGGAACTCTCAATGAAAGCACCAATGTCGGTGTCAAAACCGGCGGATCTCAGGTAGGGGGTCCGGAACTGTGCATCTAAGGCTAATGGTAATAGGAGGCAGGGGACACGATGTTTTACCCAGGTTCGGGCCCTCTCTATGGAGGTAATACCCTACTTCTTGCTTGATTGATCTTGATGATATGAGTATTACAAGAGTTGATCTACCACGAGATCATAGAGGCTAAACCCTAGAAGCTAGCCTATGATTATGATTGTTGTTCTACGGAATAAACTCTCCGGTTTATATAGACACCGGAGGAGGCTAGGGTTACACAGAGTCAGTTACAAAGAAGGAGATCTAACATCCGGATCGCCAAGCTTGTCTTCCATGCAAAGGAGAGCCCCATCCGGACACGGGACGAAGTCTTGAGTCTTGTATCTTCACGGTCCAACAGTCCGGCCAAAGTATATAGTCCGACTGTCCGGATACCCCCCTAATCCAGGACTCCCTCAGTTACCGGTGCAGGGCTTCGCCTAAGCACTATGACGATATGACCGAGGTGTGTAACAGTGGGGGGGGGGCACTGCACACGGCTAAACAATTGTCAACTTGTGTATTCTGGGGTGCCCCCCTGCCCCCGTATATAAAGGAGCAAGGGGGAGGCCGGCCGGCCCCTGTAGGGCGTGCCCCAAGTAGGATTGCTACTAGTTATCCTATTCCTAGTAGGTTTCCAACTTTGGGAAGGGAGGGGGAAGGAAGGAGAGGGAGAGAGGGAAGGCAAGGGGGGCGCCGCCCCCCCCCCTTCCTTGTCCTATTAGGACTCAGGGGAGGGGGCATGCGGCCTGCCCTGGCCGGCCCCTCTCTCTCTCCACTAGGGCCCATCGAGGCCCATTAGTTCCCCACGGGGTTCCGGTAACCCTTCGGCACTCCGGTTTTATCTGAACCTTCTCCGGAACACTTCCGATGTTCGGATATAATCGTCCAATATATCAATCTTTATGTCTCGACCATTTTGAGACTCCTCGTCATGTCTGTGATCACATCTGATACTCCGGACAATCTTCGGTACAACATATCACATAAACTCGTAATACAATCGTCATCGAACGTTAAGCGTGCGGACCCTACGGGTTCAAGAACTATGTAGACATGACCGAGACATGTCTCCGGTCAATAACCAATAGCGGAACCTGGATGCTCATATCGGTTCCTACATATTCTACGAAGATCTTTATCGGTCAAACCGCATAACAACATACGTTGTTCCCTTTGTCATCGGTATGTCACTTGCCCGAGATTCGATCGTCGGTATCTTGATACCTAGTTCAATCTCGTTACCGGCAAGTCTCTTTACTCGTTCCGTAATACTTCATCCCGCAACTAACTCATTAGTCACAATGCTTGCAAGGCTTATAGTGATGAGTATTATCGAGAGGGCCCAGAGATACCTCTCCGAAACACGGAGTGACAAATCCTAATCTCGATCTATGCCAACCCAACAAACACCTTCAGAGACACCTGTAGAGCACCTTTATAATCACCCTTTTACGTTGTGACGTTTGGTAGCACACAAAGTGTTCTTACGGTATTCGGGAGTTGCATAATCTCATAGTCTGAGAAACTTGTATAAGTCATGAAGAAAGCAGTAGCAACGAAACTAACACGATCATAATGCTAAGCTAATGGATGGGTCATGTCCATCACATCATTCTCATAATGATGTGATCCCGTTCATCAAATGACAACACATGTCTATGATCAGGAAACATAACCATCTTTGATTAACGAGCTAGTCAAGTAAAGGCATACTATGGACTATAGGTTTTGTCTATGTATTCACAAATGTACTAAGTTTCCGGTTAATACAATTCTAGCATGAGTAATAAAAATTTATCATGAATTAAGGAAATAAATAATAACTTTCTTATTGCCTCTAGGGCATATTTCCTTCAGTCTCCCACTTGCACTAGAGTCAATAATCTAGATTACATAGTAATGATTCTAACACCCATGGAGCTTAGGAGCTGGTCATGTTTTGCTCGTGAGAGAGGCTTGGTCAACGGGTCTGCAACATTCAGATCCATGTGTATCTTGCAAATCTCTATGTCCCCTTCCCACACTTGATGACGGATGGAATTGAAGCGTCTCTTGATGTGCTTGGTTCTCTTGTGAAATATGGATTCCTTTGCCGAGGCAATTGCACCAGTATTGTCACAAAAGATTTTCATTGGACCCGATGCACTAGGTATGACACCTAGATCGGATATGAACTCCTTCATCCAAACTCATTCATTTGCTGCTTCCGAAGCAGCAATGTACTTCTCTTCACACGTAGATCCCACCACGACGCTCTGCTTGGAACTGCACCAACTGACATTTCCTCCATTCAATAAAAATATGTATCCGATTTGCGACTTAGAGTCATCCAGATCAGTGTCAAAGCTTTCATCAACGTAACCGTTTATGATGAGCTATTTTTCACCTCCATAAATGAGAAACTTATCCTTTGTCCTTTTAAGGTATTTCAGGATGTTCTTGACCGCTGTCCAGTGCTCCACTCCGGGATTACTTTGGTACCTCCCTGTTATGCTTATAGCAAGACAAACATCAGGTCTGGTACACAACATTGCATACATGATAGAACCTATGGCTGAAGCATAGGGAATGACTTTCATTTTCTCTCTATCTTCTACGGTGTTCGGGCTTTGAGTCTGACTCAACTTCACACCTTGTAACACATGCAAGAACCCTTTCTTCAACTGATCCATTTTGAACTTCTTCAAAACTTTATCAAGGTGTGTGCTCTGTGAAATTCCAATTAAGTGTCTTGATCTATCTCTATAGATCTTGATGCCCAATATGTAAGTAGCTTCTTCGAGGTATTTCATAGAAAAACTCTTATTCAGGTATCCCTTTATGCTATCCAGAAACTCTATATCATTTCCAATCAACAATATGTCATCTAAATATAAGATCAGAAATGCTACAGAGCTCCCACTCACTTTCTTGTAACTACAGGCTTCTCCAAAAGTCTATATAAAACCATATGCTTTGATCACACTATCAAACCGTTTATCCCAACTCCGAGAGGCTTGCACCAGTCCATAAATGGATCGCTGGAGCTTGCACACTTTGCTAGCACCCTTTGGATCGACAAAACCTTCCGGCTGCATCATATACAACTCTTCTTCCAAAAATCCATTCAGGAATGCTGTTTTGACATCCATCTGCCAAATTTTTCATAATCATAAAATGCAACAATTGCTAACATGATTCAGACAGACTTAAGCATTGATACATCTCCAACGTATCTACTTTTCCAAACACTTTTGCCCTTGTTTTGGACTCTAACTTGCATGATTTGAATGAAACTAACCCGGACTGACGCTGTTTTCAGCAGAACTGTCATGGTGTTGTTTATTGTGCAGAAAATAAAAGTTCTACAAATGACCTGAAAATCCACGGAGATAACTTTTGGAAAATATAAAAAATACTGGCGAAAGAATCAAGGCCAGGGGGGCCACACCCTGTCCATGAGGGTGGGGGCGTGCCCTCCCCCTGGGTGCGCCCCCCTATCTCGTGGGCCCCCTGATGCTCCACCGACCTCAACTCCAACTCCATATATTCAGTTTCGCAGAGAAAAAAATCTGAGAGAAAGTTTCATCGCGTTTTACGATACGGAGCCTCCGCCAAGCCCTAATCTCTCTCGGGAGGGCTCATCTGGAGTCCGTTCGGGGCTCCGAATTGGGGGATTCTCGCCATCGTCATCATCAACCATCCTCCATCATCAATTTCATGATGCTCACCGCCGTGCGTGAGTAATTCCCTCGTAGGCTTGCTGGACGGTGATGGGTTGGATGAGATTTACCATGTAATCAAGTTAGTTTTGTTAGGGTTTGATCCCTAGTATCCACCATGTTCTGAGATTCATGTTGCTATGACTTTGCTATGCTTAATGCTTGTCAGTAGGGCCCGAGTGCCATGATTTCAGATCTGAACCTATTATGTTTTCATGAATATATTTGAGTTCTTGATCCTATCTTGCAAGTCTATAGTCACCTATTATGTGTTATGATCCGACAACCCCGAAGTGACAATAATCGGGATACTTCTCGGTGATGACCATAGTTTGAGAAGTTCATGTATTCACTATGTGCTAATGCTTTGCTCTGGTTCTCTATTAAAAGGAGGCCTTAATATCCCTTAGTTTCCACTAGGACCCCGCTGCCACGGGAGGGTAGGACAAAAGATGTCATGCAAGTTCTGTTCCATAAGCACGTATGACTATATTCGGAATACATGCCTACATTACATTGATGAACTAGAGCTAGTTCTGTGTCACCCTATGTTATAGCTATTACATGAGGAATCGCATCCGACATAATTATCCATCACTGATCCAATGCCTACGAGCTTTTTACATATTATGCTTCGCTTATTTACTTTTCCGTTGCGACTGTTACATCTACTACAAAACTATTATCTTTACTTTTACTACTATTACCAGCACTATCATACTACTTTGCTACTAAATACTTTGCTGCAGATACTAAGTTATCCAGGTGTGCTTGAATTGACAACTCAACTGCTAATACTTAAGAATATTCTTTGGCTCCCCTAGTGTCGAATCAATAAATTTGGGTTAAATACTCTACCCTCGAAAGCTGTTGCGATCCCCTACACTTGTGGGTTATCAAGACTAATTTCTGGCGCCGTTGCCGGGGAGCATAGCTCTATTCTCTGAGTCACTTGGGATTTATATCTGCTGGTCACTATGAGGAACTTGAAGGACGAAAGAACTAAGATTTTTCCCTCAACTACGAGGGGAGGTAAGGAACTGCCATCTAGCTCTGCACTAGATTCTCCTTCTGTTTTGAGTAAGCTTGCGACACCTAAACCTTCTACTACTGTGAATTCTGATATGTTGCATGTTATTGATGATACCACTTCTGCTATGCATGATACTTATGATGAAACTACTTCTGTGCGTGATACTACTTTGCCATTAGGTGAATTTCTTGATGAACAACTTGCTAGGGTTAGAGAGAATGAAATTATTGAAGATGCTATTATAGATGATAGTGATGATGAAAGTTCTCCCCCTGATTATGAATTACCTGTTGTTCCTGAGGGTTATGTTATGGATGAGGAAGCTGCTAGAGCTATTTTTCCTTGCAAAGATAGATATGATCTTAAGAAGTTCTTAGCTAAATGGAAGCAGCAGTCTCTTAATGCTAGAATGAAACCTAACCCCACTTTTGCTACTTCACCTATCTGTGTTACTGATAAGGATTATGAATTCTTTGTTGATCCTGAAATAATTCCTTTAGTTGAATCTGATCCTTTTTATGGCCTTGAATCTGAAATTGTTGTGGCACATCTTACCAAGTTAAATGATATAGCCACCCTGTTTACTAATAATGAGAAGTCTCGCTATTATTATATCCTTAAGATATTTCCGTCCTCATTAAAGGGTGATGCTAAAACTTGGTTTAATTCTCTTGATCCTGGTTGTGTGCGTAGTCCCCAGGATATGATTTATGACTTCTCTGCTAAATATTTCCCTGCACATAAGAAACAAGCTGCCTTGCGGGAAATATATAATTTTGTGCAAATCAAAGAAGAGAGTCTCCCACGAGCTTGGGGGAGGCTTCTCCGGTTACTTAATGCTTTGCCTGATCATCCTCTTAAGAAAAATGAAATACTTGATATCTTTTATAATAGACTAACCGATGCTTCCAAATACTACTTGGATAGTTGTGCTGGTTGTGTTTTCAGGGAAAGAACAGTCGACCAAGCTGAATTACTATTGAATAATATGTTGACTAATGAAAATAATTGGACTCTTTCTGAGCCAATTCCTGAGGCAATTCCTGAACCAATTGAGCCAACTCCTGAGCCTATACCTAAACCAATTCCGAAGAAGAGGGGAGTTTTATTTCTCAGTCCTGAAGATATGCAAGAGGCAAAGAAATCAATGAAAGAAAAAGGTATAGAAGCTGAAGATGTTAAGAATTTACCTCCTATTGAAGAAATACATGGTCTTATATACCGCTTGTTGAAGAAACACATTGTCTTGATAACCCTACATAGGTAGTAAAGGTAAATTCTCTCTATAGATATGATAAAGTTGAAATCCCGTCTACTAAATTTCATAGCCCATGCTTAGATGAATTTGATGACTTTATGGCTAGACAAGAAAGTTTTAATGCTTATCTTGGTAGAGAATTAAAGAATAATTCTTTCGAGATAGGACACTTGAGTGATTATATGGCTAGAGTTAAAGGTGAACTTAAACTCATTAGCAAATATGCTTCTATGGTAACCACTCAAGTTGAGCAAGTACTTAAAGCTCAAAGTGATTTGCTCGATGAATCAATAATAAGCATGAATTTGCTGTTAGAGTGGCTACTAGAACTGGTAGAATGACTCAGGAACCCTAAGAGAATCAAGCAGGATTCTCAGAGAAATAATTTAGAGGCACCTAGCTCTTCCAAAAAGAAGAAAAAGAAAAACGGTAGGACTTTGCATTCTTCTAGTGAACCTGTTGTAGACACACCTGAGAATCCCAATGATATTTCTATTTCTGATGCTGAAACACAATCAGGTGATGAACATGAACCTAGTGATAATGTTAATGATAATGTTCATGTTGATGCTCAACCTAGCAAAAACAATGAGGTAGAAGTTGAACCTGCTGTTGATCTTGATAGCCCACAATCAAGGAATCAACGTTATGATAAGAGAGATTTTGTTGCTAGGAAGCATGGTAGAGAGAGAGAACCATGGGTTCAGAAACCCATGCCTTTTCCTCCTAAACCATCCAAGACAAAGGATGATGAGGATTTTGAGCGCTTTGCTGAAATGATTAGACCTATCTTCTTATGTATGCGTTTAACTGATATGCTCAAAGTAAACCCTTATGCTAAATACATGAAGGATGTCATTACAAATAAAAGAAAGATACCGAAAGCTGAAATTTCCACCATGCTTGCTAATTACACTTTTAAGGGTGGAATACCAAAGAAACTTGGAGATCCAGGGGTACCAACTATACCCTGCTCCATTAAAAGAAATTATGTTAGAACTGCTTTATGTGACCTTGGAGCCAGTGTTAGTGTTATGCCTCTCTGTCGGCCTCAAAACCGGTGGATCTCGGGTAGGGGGTCCCGAACTTTGCGTCTAGGCGGATGGTAACAGGAGACAAGGGACACGATGTTTTTACCCAGGTTCGGGCCCTCTCGATGGAGGTAAAACCCTACTCCTGCTTGATTGATATTGATGATATGGGTAGTACAAGAGTAGATCTACCACGAGATCAGAGAGGCTAAACCCTAGAAGCTAGCCTATGGTATGATTGTTGTTCGTCCTACGGACTAAAACCCTCCGGTTTATATAAGCACCAAAGAGGGTTAGGGTTACACAGAGTCGGTTACAATGGTAGGAGATCTACATATCCGTATCGCCAAGCTTGCCTTCCACGCCAAGGAAAGTCCCATCCGAACATGGGACGAAGTCTTCAATCTTGTATCTTCATAGTCCAGGAGTCTGGCCGAAGATGATAGTTCGGCTATCCGGACACCCCCTAGTCCGGGACTCCCTCACTCTCTCTCTCTCTTTATATCGTAGACTCGAATTGAATAAGTTGACACCTACTGAAATATCTTTGCAATGGCTGATAAATCAACTGCTATACATGTCGGTATTTGTGAGGATGTGCCTGTTGTGGTTGCAAATGTCACTATCTTAACGGACTTTGTTATTCTTGATATTCCCCAGGACGATAGTATGTCGATTATCCTTGGTAGACCCTTTTTGAATACTGCAGGGGCTGTTATTGATTGCAACGAAGGCAATGTCACTTTTCATGTTAATGGTAATGAGCATACGGTATTTCTGAGGAAACAACCTCAAGTTCATAGCATCAATTCTATTGGAAAAGTTCCAACTATCATTATTGGAGGTTTTGAATTTCCTCTTCCTACTATGAAGAAAAAGTATGATATTCTTATTGTTGGGGATGTTCATATCCCCATTGAGGTAACTTAGTGTTATTCAAAATTTCCCCGGTTCCATGTTATTCGGGATGAGTTTGTTAACAAGACTTGATCAACCTTGTTAGTGGATTCAATTTGATGATCATGAGACGGATGAAACTAGAAGGCACAACCTTCTGTACCCTATTTTTACTTTCTGTTATTTAGAATAAATAAAGCAAAAATAGTATTATCTGTCTGTTTTCTGAATTATCCGTGCAATAAAAAATATCCCGAAAATAAAAGTGTTGCGAATGCCCTACAAATTTAGTATGATTTTTATGGAATATTCGAGGATTTTAGGCACTAAAAACACTGCAGGGGGGCAAGCACCTGGCCATGAGGGTGGAGGGCGCACCCACACCCCCTGGGCGCGCCCCCCTGTCTCGTGGGCCCACGGTGGCCCCCCTCCACTTATTCCTACACCCACACACTCCATCTTCTTCCCCAAAAAAAATCCCCATCCAGCTCAAGCACGAGTTCTAGCTCGTTTTGCTGCGATTTTTGATCTCCTTGCTCAAAGCTCCATTTACAAAACTGCTTTGGGAGATTGTTGCTTGGCATGTGACTCCTCCATTGGTCCAATTAGTTTTTGTTCTAGTGCTTTATTCATTGCAAATTTTTGGTGCATAGGTAACCCTGTTCTTGAGCATGCATGTTAAATTTATGAGGTCCCAAGTAATTCCAATGCATGATATAGGCTCTAGGCATTTGTAGGAGTTGTTGCTACCAATCTTGTTTAGTTTTATTCACTTTTATTTTGAAGTTACTAAAAATTTCAGAGATTTTTCAGAAAAAAGAAATATGTCTAGGAGAATGTACCAAGGTGGTTCCTCAACAAAGAAAGGACCCAGACGTGCTATGCGTGAGCAAGACGATGAACCACCAAGGGACGCAGAAGTGCAAGCTTGTGAGTGGCCATCAGACGAGTTTATGGTCAAAGCAGGCATTAAGGATGAATTTGATGCATATGTGCGTAATGCTGATCTGGAGGACTTCTTACAAGATAAGTGTCCTCGGTACTATCTATTGACTGATTCATTCGTAAGAAGGTTTAAATATAAATCTTCACGTAATTCTTAGAGTGTCCTGTTTGATATTTATGATAAATCTTATACCATGGACTTAGAAGATTTTACAACTGCTTGCAAACTCTCGCAGTGGGGCGATGTTAATGACCCCCACAGATCTGAATATAAAGACTTTCTTGCTAGTATTACTGTGGGAGAATCTAGGGATATAGCACAAGCTACCATAGGGAGCATTCATTTTCTTGCTATACATTATTTTTCTCTCTTCATTGGTAGATGCATTAACGGTAAAGATGAAGCATGCCACATGTGTGTCCCTGATCTTTGTGTCCTCAAGAGTGCGGTGTTAGGTAATAAAGATTACAACTTGGGGGGAATAGTTGCACGTAGGCTGCATAATAATGGTATATCCGGAGATTTGTTTGGAGGGATTTATGCGACCCGTGTTGCTAATTATCTTGGTATAGCCCCATGAGAGGGGGATATGGAGTTGCTTCCTGCTTATTTAGATTATGACGCGATGGTCAAACATCGTTTTCTTTTGAGGAATGAACAATTCCTCCAGTATCGACTAATCTTTGACAGACGTTGTTCTGTCCATGTTACTCTCCCTGCTCCTTCCCTTTTTGATTACCAGGCAAAACGAATATATGTTGTTACCAGGGAGGAGGCACCTGAACACGAGGGGAGAGCGGAGGCGGCTCGCCAACATGCCGCTGCTCAGGATGCATTTGCTGCTGCATCTCAGTACGACCCCAGTTATAACTTCGGATATCAGCCAGGCTATCCTTGGCATTAGACCAACTTAGGCCAAAAGCCTAAGCTTGGGGGAGTACGTATTTCTCATCGACTTTACATTCATGTTCACACACTATTCTAGTTGCTGGTACTCATACTCTTTCATTGTATTATCCATGTTAGTTTAATTTTCTTTTTCTAGCTTTCTTCTTATGTGTTTGATAAACCATAAGAAAAACCAAAAAATTAGTTAGTTTAATTTCCATGCTCGTAGTAGAAATTAAAATGAAAACCCAAAAAGATTTCTTGTTCTTCTTTTGCTTGTTGGGAGCTTTCCCGTGTAAATAGTTTTATTTTCTTTTCTTTCCTTTGGGGGTCGAGAGTAGAAGACCATATTGAAAATGCTTAGTGGCTCTCATATGCATGATTGTTGATTTAACTTAGAGCCCATATTACTTTGTCTTCTCTCTTGAGTTGAATGCTTGCAGATTCCAGGTTAGTCCAATGCACGTGCACTACTATTAATATATACACCGTTCGGTCGTGCAAGTGAAAGGCAGTAATGACAATATATGATGGACTGATTGAGATGAGAAAAGCTGGTATGAACTCGACCTCTTTTGTTTTTGTAAATATGATGAGTTCATCATTCCTGATTCAGCCTATTATGAGTAAACATATTTGCAATGACATTTAGAGATCATAGTTGCTTGTGCCATGCTTAATTAGCTATGAGTTATAATGGTTTACCTTGCGTGCCAACATGCTATTAAAATGATTATGATGTGGTGTGATGGGATGGTATCCTCCTTTGAATGAATTGAGTGACTCGACTTGGCACATGTTCACGCATGTAGTTGATACAAATCAACATAGCCTTCACGATATTTATGTTCATGGTAGATTATATCCTACTCATGCTTGTACTTGGTGTAAATTAATTTTAATGCATGTTCATGACTGTTGTCGCTCTCTCAGTTGGTCGTTTTCCAGTCTTTTGCTAGCCTTCACCTGTACTAAGCGGGAATACTGTTTGTGCATCCAAACTCCATAAACCCCAAAGTTGTTCCATATGAGTCCACCAAACCTTCCTATATGCGGTATCTACCTGCCGTTCCAAGTAAATTTGTATGTGCCAAACTCCAAACCTTCAAATGAAATTATATTTTGTATGCTCGAGCAGCTCATGTTTCAACTAGGGCTGTATGTATCTTCCATGCTAGGTGGGTTATTCTCAAGAGGAGTGGACTCCGCTCCTCATTCACGAGAAAATGGCTAGTAACCGGGATGCCTAGTCTCATGATCCAAAAGATCAAAGAAAATCAATATAATTAAACAAAACTCCCCCAGGGTTGTTGTTAGTTGGAGGCACTCGTTGTTTCGAGCAAGCCATGGATTGATGCTTGTTGGTGGTGGGGGAGTATAAACTTTTACCATTCTGTTTGGGAACCGCCTATAATGCATGTAGTATGGAAGATATCGCCATCTCATAGTTGTTGCGTTGATAGTGAAAGTATGCCACTCAAAATATTATTCATCTCTATTTTAAAATCGAGCTCTGGTACCTCTACAAATCTCTGCTTCCCTCTGCGAAGGGCCTATCTATTTAATTTTATGTTCAGTCAACATCCTTCTTATTAAAAAGCACCCGCTAGAGAGCACACTGTCATTTGCATTCATTACTATTCATTTATATTGGGTATGATTTGACTGGATCTCTTTTACCATGAATTACAATGTTTAGTCAGTCCTTGATCTTTAAAGGTGCTCTGCATTTATGTTTTGCGGTCTCAGAAAGGGCTAGCGAGATACCATCTTGTTATATCATATTATGATTATTTTCAGAAAGTGTTGTCATCCGAGTTTTATTATTATTGCTCGCTAGCTGATCATGCCATTGATATGAGTAAATGTGAGACCTAAGTGTTCTTGTGAGTATGGTTAGTTCATAATCTTTGTTGAAAACTTGAATGTTGGCTTTACATATTTACAACAACAAGATCCAATAGAGTTTGTAAAAGTTTTTCTTTATCACTTTCAATTTATCAACTGAATTGCTTGACGTCGGTGTCAAAACCGGCGGATCTCGGGTAGGGGGTCCCGAACCGTGCGTCTAGGCGGATGGTAATAGGAGACAAGGGACACGATGTTTTTACCCAGGTTCGGGCCCTCTCGATGGAGGTAAAACCCTACTCCTGCTTGATTGATATTGATGATATGGGTAGTACAAGAGTGGATCTACCACGAGATCAGGGAGGCTAAACCCTAGAAGCTAGCCTATGGTATGATTGTTGTAATGGTTGTGTCCTACGGACTAAGACCCTTCGGTTTATATAGACACCGGAGAGGGCTAGGGTTACACAGAGTCGGTTACAATGGTAGGAGATCTACATATCCGTATCGCCAAGCTTGCCTTCCACGCCAAGGAAAGTCCCATCCGGACACGGGGCGAAGTCTTCAATCTTGTATCTTCATAGTCTTGGAGTCCGGCTGACGATGATAGTCCGGCTGTCCGGACACCCCCTAGTCCAGGACTCCCTCAGTAGCCCCTAAACCAGGCTTCAATGACGATGAGTCCGGCGCGCATATTGTTCGGCATTGCAAGGCGGGTTCCTCCTCCGAATAATTCATAGAAGATTGTGAACACCAGGATAGTGTCCGGCTCTGCAAAATAAATTCCACATTCCATCGTAGGGGGAATAATATGTACACAAGTTCAATCTGCTGACGTATTTTGTGGCATGACGTCATACCACCACCAAGCCTTTACTTGAATCGTTTTTTATTATACCACCTCAGCACGTTTCGCGAAGCGGTTTCCTTGGCATGTCTTGTCGAAGCAGAGATCATGTTCCCCTTATTCCGGGATTCCCATCAATACGGACGTGGGTAACCCAACCGCGCCCGTCGCCACGCCCCCTCTATCGGAGGCGAGTCCCGAGCGGTCACGGGGACAGCTCTTGGTATTCTCCTTCTTTATAATGGGACCAAGGCTCGTTTCTTTTCTTCAATCCTCCATCGAATCTTCTCCTTGCCCCGAGTTCCAACACCTAGAGCCCCAGATTCGAGTGCTTCGGACCTTCAACAATGTCCGGTTCCGACCTACAGGGCCGGTGGATGCCCTCCTCCGTCACGGAAGGAGACGTGCTAAAGCTGCGAGAGGCCAAGTACCTGTCTTACGAGATTTCGCATAGGTTGCCCGCCGAAAGGCAAGTCATCCCACCCCCGAGCCCGGCGAGTACGTCGTTTTTGTATCCCACCTCTGTCGGGGTTTAGGCTTCCCGATGGATCCTTTTGTGAGAGGGCTCATGTTTTACTATGGGTTGGAATTCCACGACTTGGCTCCGGAGTCCATCCTCCATATCGCTGCATTTATTGTCGTCTGCGAAGCCTTCCTCCGCGTCACCCCTCACTTCGGCTTGTGGCTTAAGACCTTCGACGTGAGGCCGAAGATGATCGAGGGGCGTCAAGCAGAGTGCGGCGGGGCGGTTGTGAGCAGAAGGGCCGATGCTCCATGGCCCGAGGGCTCTTTCCAGGAGGAGCTCGGCTTGTGGCAGCAGGAGTGGTTCTACATAACCGCTCCCAGGGGCAGCAGGCAGAAGCCGCCGCCCATCTTCCGCCCAGGCCCTCCATAGCGGCTGATGTCATGGGTCAGCCAAGGGCTCAACTGGGGGCTATCAAAGGACGTGCCCCTATTGCAGGGCCGGATTCAAGACCTCCAAGCGAGGGAGATCGATCTGGTCGTGGTGATGCAGGTCATGCTGATTAGGCGTCTCCTGCCCTGCAAACTCCGCCCCCTCCGGTTGTGGGAGTTTAATCCAGAGGGACCACAAATTCTCTAACACTTCATGGGTACGACACCCGTGGAGATGTACAAATTGTTCTTCGGATCACAAGAGGTGTGTCCGGAATTGACCGAGGATGCCGGCCTGAGCTGCAATCGCCCGGATACACAAGTAAGTAGCTCCGTGTTCGGACATATCATTTGTTTGCCATTCCATGATTCGCTTTTTGACCAACTGCCCTCTAAACAGGAGTGGATAGCGCAAGCAAAACTGATACGGTGTCTGGCCCCCCTCCCAGTGACCGTGCCGGATCCCGTGCTGGTCAGGATGCTGGAGATTGCGCCTTCGGAGGAAGGCGAAGGGGAGAACATGGGAACTAACGCCTCAACCAAGGAGGCTTTTGAGGGAGGGGGATCGAGAATCCCTCCTTCCAGGGGGAGAAGAGGACCGCCTCCAAAAACCCGGAGGCCAAAGCCCCGAAGCGGGGGAAGAGATCTTCACCAGAGGGTCCTGCGTCCGGAGAGGCTCCGGCCGCACAATCTCCCCTAAAGAATCAGCCCTCCAGCGAGCCGTAAGTAGAAAAAAGGGAGTTTTGTAATAAGGGACATCCCTATTTGTTCTTCTGAGGATAACTTAAGTTTTTACCTTGTAGTTCGGATCTCCGTCCTTCTCAGATGAGCTCTTCTTCGGGGGAACTCCGTCCGGAGATGATGGAGAGCGAGACGCCTCCATCCGCCGCACCATCAGATAGGGCAGACGAGCCTGAAGTGTCATCACGGAGGGTATCCCCGAGTCCGGCAGGGCCGAATAGTTTGGCACCAACTGGTGTGCGGCCGGGGGAGCTGAAGGATCTGCTTGAGAGGGCGTCCATCTCAGAAGGTCACCGTACACTGATGAGTATGGTGATTGAAAGAATTTCATCCGCTGAAGGCGGATTGCATGATGCCGTCAGGAGTTTGCTGGCGGAGTTTGAGGTACGTAAAAATGACATACCCTTTGACAGTTTTACACATAAAGTGCGCCCTGTATAGATAGTAGCCCCTGAAACTCGGTAGGGTGTCGAGAACGACAGCGTGCCGAGGATCAAAATCTCAGGTATTAATTTTCGCCTTTCCTGTGCAGGTGGCGGATAGTTTGGTGGCTAGCCGGACTGATGGAGTTGCCGAACTAAAGAGGCAGCTCGACGTTGCGGATGCGGACATCGCGCTGGTCGATAAACGACTTGACGAGTCGCAAGGTAGGTTTTTTCTCCGTGGTCACCTAGTAAGGGAGCCGAAGCCCACTCCTTACAACATGTGTGCTAAATGCAGATGGTGCTGCGGCTGTGGAGAGCCTTCGGGCAGAACTTGCTCAAGCCAAGGAGCAAGCCAGAAGGAGTGATGCGGCTGCCTCGAGGGCGGCCGAAGAGCTGGAAGCCGAGAGGGCTGCACACTGCCGAAGCAGGGAGGAGATGGCCGAAATGGCCGTGAAGTTAAAAGATGCTACCGACCGCAATGAGGTTCTTGAAAAGGAGCGCCTAGCGGATCTAGAAGACCTGGGGAAGGCCACCGCCGAAGCCAAGGATGCCCGTTCTGCAATGCGGGCTATAAAGGAGGAGCTGCGCCAGGCCGGAGACATTGTGGCTGTCAAGCCCTTTCTGCTGCGCCGAAGGTTTACAGATCCAAAGTATGCTCAACTTGGCCAGCTATGGGGTCCGGAGGATCCTTATATGGACTTAGCGGTGAGTGCGGCAGATGCCGTTGTGCACTTCCGAAGTCAGAAGGATCACAAGACGGAAGAGCTGTTTTGGTCTCAATTCCATAGTCCGGAGCGTTCACTTCCGCTGACCGATCAGTTGACCGAGTGGGCTGAGCTGAATAGATTGTCCGGACTTGCCATGACGGATATCGTGACTCATGTCTGGCCGGATAGGCCCAAGTCAAAGAGTTATTTTGGCTTATTGCAGCAATTTCTTGGGGCGGTGCCGCATATCAAGGCGATGAAGCGGTCGGCCTATATAGAGGGTGCACGGATGGCCCTCACCCGTGTGAAGACACATTGGACAGAGATGGATGCCACCGCTGTTGCGACCCAGGGTTCGGACGAGAGTCGGTTACCCGCCGAGCACTATTTTGGGGAAGTTCTGCGTGGTGCTCGTGTAATAGAGTCGCAGTGCTCAAAAAATGTTACGTTCAAATGAACGTTTTGGTTTGTAAAACGATGTATATGATGTAAGCATTGTTTGTGCTTGTGCGTTCAAGTATTAAAATATCTCATGTGCGGC
The DNA here is from genome assembly GCF_002162155.2 of Triticum dicoccoides. Lineage (NCBI taxonomy): Eukaryota > Viridiplantae > Streptophyta > Magnoliopsida > Poales > Poaceae > Triticum > Triticum dicoccoides. Next base: position 224,628,110 of record NC_041385.1, read on the forward strand.
CGTTTATGTATACGTGTGTATAACCTGAAAGATGGCAGTCGTCGGCTTCAGCCCCCACGCACAAGGTGCGGGGATGTTCGCAAAAATAGCGCATTTTCACACTTGATCCGACGTCTCGGTCCTGTGAAGGAGGTGGTAGTGTAGCAAACGAGGCAACCGGACTATAATGCTTTATCACTTTCACTTAGCCATAGGAGTTCGAGGGTGGGGCTACGATATAGCCCCTAGTGGCACCGCGCTCTCCGAATTCGGGGCGCGTATGTGCCTGACCGAGAAACGGTCCTTCGTCAAAGCGGGGGAATTCTAAACATTCCGGTAGTCGATCGAGTGGTTGACCAGTCTCTCGCTGCATCATGACAGTCAGTTTTCGGCTTTCTCTACTGAGGTGCTCGCCCGGCCGAACCGGGGCACAATCGCAGTAGTTCTCCTGGTGCCGCGTTAGCCGATGATACGGAACGTAAGGCAGCAAAACACAGGAGCAGGGCAAACCCAACATTTGACCAAAGACATGATTCGGAGCTGATGCATATAAGGCCTAACTCGAGACACCGAACACTCCCTAAGGTATTCGGTCTTTATGATAGCGGGCAGAACGATGCCCTAAGCCCCTAGTGTCCAGGTACATGCAAGGTCCTCTGACGCGGCCGATGCCAAAACGTCAGTCTCCTCTCTGGTTATAATGAGAAACCAGGGGATATTATAGCAACAAGAGACAGTAAAAAAAGTTTTACGCAGGGTCTTAATCTGAAAAGAATCCTTGCCACGGGTCCCTGCTGCACGTCTGCGCCTGTGTCTCCGTTGTGCTGTATCCTGGACGGGTGTAACACGCTGTTCATCTATAAACGAGAGGAACTTAGTTTGAAAAATAATCGTGCAAAAAATGAATTAAAAATCAGAATATAAATGAGTGAATAAAGCTGAGCTTATATTAGCTCATACGCACAGCCCCTTGTGAAGGGGTGTGCGGCTAGGGAGCCCCTAGCTTATTTATGCGGACTCGTCTAGCCGTGTCCAGGGTCTTGAATGACCTTTTAATGAGATGATGCCGCGTGGACCGGGCATTTTAAGTGTAAGAGACGCGTAGTGTGGTATTGCGTTAAAGCGGACAAAAGCTTCACGTCCCAATAGTGCTTGATAGCTATTTTTGAATGGGGCGATATGAAAGATTAGATTTTCGCGTCGGAAGTTGTCGGGTGACCCGAACACAAATTCTAGTAGTAAGGAGTCCGTGCACTTGGCGTAAGGGCCTGGCGTCACTCCTTTGAAGGAAGTGCGACTATGTCGAATTTTAGTAGGTCTATCCCCAACTTGCGGATTGTGTCCGGATATAGCAGGTTTAAATCACTGCCACCGTCCATCAGGACTTTTGTAAATTGTAGTCCGTCGATTATAGGATCCAATATCAGAGCAGTCCATCCTGCGTTTTGAATACTTCTGGAATAGTCCAGGTGATCGAACGTGATTGGTTTTGACATCCAACCTCGAGGTTCCGCTGGGGTGGACCGTGCGATACCTACTTTGGCGGGTGCCGCACTTTTGTTTCGTACTATCACATGAAGTGAGTTTAATGTTTTGACTTCTTGTGGGAAAGCCTTTGTTTTCCGGCGCCCTACTGGTGGGGTTCGTCATCATCCTCGCTTGGCGCGTCGAGCCCCTTGTGTTCGGCGTTGAGTCGGCCGGACTGTTTGAAAACCCAACAATCTCGGTGGGTGTGGTTTGCAGGCCTTCCGGGGGTACTGTGGATTTGACATATCCGATCCAAAATTTTGTTTAAGTTGGATAGCTCATCACTGTTGTCCTTAAGAGGCAGTCTTTTGTTGTTCGGCCGCGAGCTTTTGAATCCGGCGTTGACCGCCGTGTTCTTTGGGATTTTTCCTTTATTTCGGCGCTGATCCTTTCTGCGCCCTGATTTTCCGTTTCCATCTCTAATCTCGGATGTACTCGGGTCGCTGGTGCTGCATCTTGCTAGCCAGCTGTCTTCCCCCGTGCAAAAGCGGGTCATGAGGCTTGTTAGAGCGGCCATTGTTCTCGGCTTCTCTTGGCCGAGGTGTCTGGCGAGCCATTCGTCTCGGACATTATGTTTAAAAGCTGCTAAGGCTTCGGCGTCTGGACAGTCGACTATTTGATTCTTTTTGGTAAGGAACCTGTTCCAGAATTTGCACGCCGATTCTCCGGGCTGTTGAGTTATGTGACTTAAATCGTCTGCATCCGGAGGGCGGACATAAGTCCCTTGAAAATTTGCTCTAAATGCGTCCTCGAGCTCTTCCCAACTTCCAATAGTGTTTTCTGGGAGGCTTTTGAGCCAATGCCGAGCTGGCCCTTTGAGCTTGAGGGGTAGATATTTTATGGCGTGGAGATCATCTCCTCTGGCCATGTGTATGTGGAGGATGTAATCCTCAACCCAGACTCCAGGGTCTGTTGTTCCGTCATATGCCTCTATGTTTACGGGTTTAAACCCCGCTCGAAATTCATGATCCAGCACCTCATCGGTGAAACATAGTGGGTGTGCGGCGCCCTTGTATTTGGGTGTGCCGTTGTCTTCGAACACTCGGCGTGTTGTGTTGTTTCCTGGGGCCCTCTTTTTTGGCCCATAAATGGAGCTAACCAGGCCGTCTGTTTTACGAGGGTCATGTGTCATCTTGTGTGCGGCGCCGCTTATCGCTTTTGGCCTATCATCTGGTCGTTTATCCGGCCAGGCGGCCTCTTTGCCTTTTGACTGTGGGGGCTCTATGGCCTCCTCGTCGAATTCTGGCAGCAGCTTGCGCTTCGGGTAGCTCTTTGCTTGGTGGCTATTACCGTATTTGTCCGCGGTCTTGAGTACTTTGCTCCACCTCATTCTGAGTATGTCTTCCGCTGTTTTGAGATTCCGTTTTTCCTTTTTCAGACTTCTTGCAGTGGCGACAAGTCTTTTGTGAAGGTTCTTATGCTCCGGTGGTGTGTCCGGCGTAAGATCGTCTGGACTGTTGTTTTCGCCGGGCATGGATTGATTATCCAATTCGTCTTGTTCGGACGGTTGCTTGGTTGCATGTTCGTCGTCCACTGGTTTGCCCTGCTCTATTGCTGGGTCATTAGGAGTGCTGTTTTTGTCGAGGCGGGACTTAGGGCGGCGTCTGCGTCGCCGTTTTGGTTATTTGTCGGCGGAATTATTCTTTGCCGCGTCCCGTTGTTCCTCGTTATCACTTCCTTTTGGGGTGTCCACCATATATACGTCATGGGTTGGGGTGGTCTTCCAGTGCTCGGTAGGCGCTGGTTCTTGGTAGTCTCTGGCATCATCGTCCATACCGTAGATGTCTTCGGAGTCGTAGTCTAGCATGTCGGTTAGATTGTCGACAGTGGCTACAAAGTGGGTGGTGGGTGGGCTTTGAATTTCTTCATCGTCCGAATCCCAACCATCCTGACCGCAATCCGGCCCGGGTTCTCCTAATAACGAGAGATGCTTTAGCGAATTTAGGATGTCGCCAAAGGGTGAGTGCTGAAAGATGTCCGCGGCGGTGAACTCCATGATCGTCGCCCAATCGGATTCGATTGGCAGGGGCGCAGGAGGTTCGGAGTCCGGCACCTTGGAGTCACGAGCTTTATAAGGGACAAGGTCAGTATTCGGCTCCATCGCCGTAGAAGTTGCAGCTCCCGAGGCGGTGTCGAGCCACCTGTCCTTGATCTGCGCGGTCTGCTCCGAGCTATGGGTCAGAGCGGACTCGTGTGCGGCCTCCAGGGCACTGTCCGGCGGCAGAGCTAGATCATGCCCATCGTGACAGCGCGGCACACTTGGTTGTGGTTCGGATCCGTCGAAGATCAAGTCTCCGCGGATGTCAGCCGTGAAGTTTAGGCTTCCAAACCTGACCTGATGGCCAGGGGCGTAGCTTTCGATCTGCTCCAGATGGCCAAGCGAATTGGCCCGCAGTGCGAAGCCGCCGAACACGAAGATCTGTCCGGGGAGAAAATTCTCACCCTGGACTGCGTTGTTGTTGATTGAAGGAGCCATCAAGCCTATCGGTGACGACACAGAGGAACTCTCAATGAAAGCACCAATGTCGGTGTCAAAACCGGCGGATCTCGGGTAGGGGGTCCCGAACTGTGCGTCTAGGCGGATGGTAACAGGAGACAAGGGACACGATGTTTTTACCCAGGTTCGGGCCCTCTCGATGGAGGTAAAACCCTACTCCTACTTGATTGATATTGATGATATGGGTAGTACAAGAGTGGATCTACCACGAGATCAAGGAGGCTAAACCCTAGAAGCTAGCCTATGGTATGATTGTTGTAATGGTTGTGTCCTACGGACTAAGACCCTTCGGTTTATATAGACACCGGAGAGGGCTAGGGTTACACAGAGTCGGTTACAATGGTAGGAGATTTACATATCCGTATCACCAAGCTTGCCTTCCACGCCAAGGAAAGTCCCATCCAGACACGGGACGAAGTCTTCAATCTTGTATCTTCATAGTCTTGGAGTCCGGCTGACGATGATAGTCCGGCTGTCTGGACACCCCCTAGTCCAGGACTCCCTCACTTGAGGACAAGCAAATGTTTAAGCTTGGGGGAGTTGATACGTCTCCAACGTATCTACTTTTCCAAACACTTTTGCCCTTGTTTTGGACTCTAACTTGCATGATTTGAATGAAACTAACCCGGACTGACGCTGTTTTCAGCAGAACTGCCATGGTGTTGTTTATTGTGCAGACAACAAAAGTTCTCGGAATGACCTGAAAATCCACGGAGATAACTTTTGGAAAATATAAAAAATACTAGCGAAAGAATCAAGGCCACGGGGCCCACACCCAGTCCATGAGGGGGGGCGCGCCCTCCCCCCCTAGGCGCGCCCCTGTCTCGTGGGCCCCCTGATGCTCCACCGACCTCAACTCCAGCTCCATATATTCCGTTTCGCGGAGAAAAAAATCAGAGAGAAAGTTTCATCTCGTTTTACGATACGGAGCCGCCGCCAAGCCCTAATCTCTCTCGGGAGGGCTGATCTGGAGTCCGTTCGGGGCTCCGAAGAGGGGGATTCATCGCCATCGTCATCATCAACCACCTCCATCACCAATTTCATGATGCTCACCGCCGTGTGTGAGTAATTCCATCGTAGGCTTGCTGGACGGTGATTGGTTGGATGAGATTTACCATGAAATCAAGTTAGTTTTGTTAGGGTTTGATCCCTAGTATCCACTATGTTTTGAGATTGATGTTGCTATGACTTTGCTATGCTTAATGCTTCTCAGTAGGGCCTGAGTGCCATGATTTCAGATCTGAACCTATTATGTTTTCATGAATATATGTGAGTTCTTGATCCTATCTTGCAAGTCTATAGTCACCTATTATGTGTTATGATCTGACAACCCCAAAGTGACAATAATCGGGATACTTCTCGGTGATGACCATAGTTTGAGGAGTTCATTTATTCACTATGTGCTAATGCTTTGTTCCGGTTCTCTATTAAAAGGAGGCCTTAATATCCCTTAGTTTCCACTAGGACCCTGCTACCACGGGAGGGTAGGACAAAAGATGTCATGCAAGTTCTTTTCCTTAAGCACGTATGACTATATTCGGAATACATGCCTACATTACATTGATGAACTGGAGCTAGTTCTGTGACACCCTATGTTATAGCTATTACATGAGGAAACGCATCCGACATAATTATCCATCACTAATCCAATGCCTACGAGCTTTTCACATATTGTGCTTCGCTTATTTACTTTTCCATTGCTACTGTTACATCTACTACAAAACTATTATCTTTACTTTTGCTACTGTTACCATCACTATCATAGTACTTTGCTACTAAATACTTTGCTGCAGATACTAAGTTATCCAGGTGTGGTTGAATTGACAACTCAACTGCTAATACTTAAGAATATTCTTGGGTCCCCTTGTGTCGAATCAATAAATTTGGGTTAAATACTCTACCCTCGAAAGCTGTTGTGATCCCCTACACTTGTGGGTTATCAAGCATCGCTACGGGTGAGAAAGTCTCATTGTAGTCAACTCCTTGAACTTGTAGAAAACCTTTCGCAACAAGTCGAGCTTTGTAAACAGTAACATTACCATCTACGTCGGTCTTCTTCTTAAAGATCCATTTGTTTTCTATGGCTTGCCGATCATCGGGCAAGTCCACCAAAGTCCACACTTTGTTCTCATACATGGATCCCATATCAGATTTCATGGCCTCAAGCCATTTCATGGAATCTGGGCTCATCATCGCTTCCTCATGTTCGTAGGTTCATCATGGTCTAGTAACATGACTTCTAGAACAGGATTACCATACCACTCTGGTGTGGATCTTACTCTGGAAGACCTACGAGGTTCGGTAGTAACTTGATCTGAAGCTTCATGATCATCATCATTAGCTTCCTCACTAATTGGTGTAGGAATCACAGGAACTGATTTCTGTGATGAACTACTTTCCAATAAGGGAGAAGGTATAGTTACCTCATCAAGTTCTACTTTCCTCCCACTCACTTCTTTCAAGAGAAACTCCTTCTCTAGAAAGGATCCATTCTTAGCAACAAAGATTTTGCCTTCGGATCTGTGATAGAAGGTGTACCCAGCAGTTTCCTTTGGGTATCCTATGAAGACGCACTTCTCCGATTTGAGTTCAAGCTTATCAGGTTGAAGCTTTTTCACATAAGCATCGCAGACCCAAACTTTAAGAATCGAGAACTTTGGTTTCTTGCCAAACCATAGTTCCTAAGGCGTTGTCTCAACGGGTTTTGATGGTGCCCTACTTAAAGTGAATGCAGCCGTCTCTAGAGCATAACCCCAAAACAATAGCAGTAAATCAATAAGAGACATCATAGATCGCACCATATCTAATAAAGTACGGTTACGACGCTCAGACACACCATTTCGCTGTGGTTTTCCACGTGGCGTTAATTGTGAAACTATCCCATGTTGTTTCAAATGAAGACCAAACTCATAGCTCAAATATTCTCCTCCACAATCAGATCGTAGAAACTTTATTTTCTTGTTACGATGATTTTCCACTTCACTCTGAAATTCTTTGAAATTTTCAAATGTTTCAGACTTATAATTCATTAAGTAGATATAATCATATCTACTCAAATCATCTGTGAAGGTAAGAAAATAACGATACCCACCAAGAGCATCAATACTCATTGGACTGCATACATCGGTATGTATTATTTCCAACAAGTCAGTAGCTCGTTCCATTGTTCCGGAGAACGGAGTTTTAGTCATCTTGCCCATAAGGCACAGTTCGCAAGCACCAACTGATTCATAATCAAGTGATTCCAAAAGTCCATTAGTATGGAGTTTCTTCATGCGCTTTACACCGATATGACCCAAGCGGCAATGCCACAAATAAGTTGCACTATCATTATTAAACTTCAATCTTTTGGCTTCAACACTATGAATATGTGTATCACTACGATCGAGATTCGACAAAAATAGACCACTCAGCAGGGGTGCATGACTATAAAAGATATTACTCATATAAATAGAACAACCATTATTCTATGATTTAAATGAATAACCGTCTCGCATCATACAAGATCCGGATATAATGTTCATGCTCAAAGCTGGCACCAAATAACAATTATTCATGTCTAAAACTAATCCCGATGGTAGATGTAGAGGTAGCGTGCCGACCGCGATCACATCGACTTTGGAACCATTTCCCACGCGCATCGTCACCTCGTCCTTAGCCAATCTTCGCTTAATCTGTAGCCCCTGTTTCGAGTTGCAAATATTAGCAACAGAACCAGTATCAAATACACAGGCGCTACTGCGAGCATTAGTTAAGTACACATCAATAACATGTATATCTAATATACCTTTCACTTTGCCGTCCTTCTTGTCCGCCAAATACTTGGGGCAGTTCTGCTTCCAGTGACCAGTCCCTTTGCAGTAGAAGCACTCAGTTTCAGGCTTAGGTCTAGACTTGGGTTTCTTCTCTTGAGCAGCAACATTTTTGTCGTTCTTCTTGAAGTTCCCCTTCTTTACTTTTCCCTTTTTCTTTAAACTAGTGGTCTTGTTGACCATCAACACTTGATGCTCCTTTTTAATTTCTACCTCCGCGGCCTTTAGCATCGTGAAGAGCTCGGGAATAGTCTTGTTCATCCCTTGCATATTATAGTTCATCACGAAGCCTTTATAGCTTGATGGCAGTGATTGAAGAACTTTGTCAATGACACAATCAACTGGAAGATCAACTCCCAGCTAAGTCAAGTGATTATGATACCCAGACATTTTGAGTATGTGTTCACTGATAGAACTATTCTCCTCCATTTTGCAGCTGTAGAACTTGTTGGAGACTTCATATCTCTCAACTTGGGCATTTGCTTGAAATATTAACTTCAACTCCTAGAACATCTCATATGCTCCATGATGTTCAAAACGTCTTTGAGGTCCCGATTCTAAGCCGTAAAGCATGGCACATTGAACTATCGAGTAGTTGATACGTCTCCAACGTATCTATACTTTTTTATTGTTCCATGCTATTATATTATCCATCTAGGATGTTTCATATGCATTTATATGCTATTTTATATGATTTTTGGGACTAACCTATTAACCTAGAGCCCAGTGCCAATTTCTGTTTTCTCCTTGTTTTTGAGTTTTACAGAAAAGGAATACCAAACGGAGTCCAATTGACGTGCCAATTTTTGATGATTTTTTGTGGACCAAAAGAAGCCCATGGAGTGAAAGAGTTGGGCCAGGAGAGTCCCGGGCTACCGACGAGGGTGGGGGCACGCCCCCCTACCTCGTGGACAGCCCGGAGACCCCCCCTGACGTGAGACCTACGCCAAAAATTCCTATAAATACTGAAACCTCCAGAAAATAACCTAGATCGGGATTTCTGCCGCCGCAAGCCTCTGTAGCCACCAAAAACCTCTCGGGAGCCTGTTCCGGCACCCTGCCGGAGGGGGAATCCATCACCGGTGGCCATCTTCATCATCCCGGCGCTCTCTATGACGAGGAGGGAGTAGTTCACCCTCGGGGCTGAGGGTATGTACCAGTAGCTATGTGTTTGATCTCTCTCTCTCTCTCTCTCTCGTGTTCTTGATATGGCACGATCTTGATGTATCGCGAGCTTTGCTATTATAGTTGGATCTTATGATGTTTCTCCCCCTCTACTCTCTTGTAATGGATTGAGTTTTCCCTTTGAAGTTATCTTCTCGGATTGAGTCTTTAAGGATTTGAGAACACTTGATGTATATCTTGCATGTGCTTATCTGTGGTGACAATGGGATATTCACGTGATCTACTTGATGTATGTTTTAGTGATCAACTTGTGGGTTCAGTGACCTTGTGCACTTATGCATAGGGGTTGGCACACGTTTTCGTCTTGACTCTCCGGTAGAAACTTTGGGGCACACTTTGAAGTTCTTTGTGTTGATTGAATAGATGAATCTGAGATTGTGTGATGCATATCATATAATCATGCCCACGGATACTTGAGGTGACATTGGAGTATCTAGGTGACATTAGGGTTTTGGTTGATTTAAGTCTTAAGGTGTTATTCTAGTACGAACTCTTGAATAGATCGATCAGAAAGAATAACTTTGAGGTGGTTTCGTACCCTACCATAATCTCTTCGTTTGTTCTTACTATTAGTGACTTTGGAGTGACTCTTTGTTGGATGTTGAGGGATAGTTATATGATCCATTAATGTTATTATTGTTGAGAGAACTTGCACTAGTGAAAGTATGAACCCTAGGCCTTGTTTCCTAGCATTGCAATACTGTTTACGCTCACTTTTATCATTATTTACCTTGCTGTTTTTATATTTTCAGATTACAAAAACCTATATCTACCATCCATATTGCACTTGTATCACCATCTCTTCACCGAACTAGTGCACCTATCAATTTGCCATTGTATTGGGTGTGTTGGGGACACAAGAGACTCTTTGTTATTTGGTTGCGGGATTGTTTGAGAGAGACCATCTTCATCCTACACCTCCCATGGATTGATAAACCTTAGGTCATCCACTTGAGGGAAATTTTCTACTATCCTACAAACCTCTGCACTTGGACGGCCAACAACGTCTACAAGGAGAAGGTTGCGTAGTAGACATCAAGCTCTTTTCTGGCGCCGTTGCCGGGGAGGTGAGTGCTTGAAGGTATATCTTTAGATCTTGCAATCGGATCTTTTAGTTTCTTGTTTTATCACTAGTTTAGTTTATAAAATAAAACTACAAAAAAATGGAATTAAGGTTGCCACATATGCTTCATCTTTTTAATGTCTTTCATGAAAATGATGGGAAGGAAAATTGTGCTCAAGTGCTAGAAGAAGAATTACATAGAATGCTTGGCATAAATTATGTGAATTATGAGCATGATTGCAATTTTGTTAGTATGAATTCTTTGAATACCCATGATGCTAATAATATGCAAAGCCACAAGCTTGGGGATGCTATGTTAGATGAAGATGCTATGTTTAGTCCCCCAAGTTTTGATGAGCAAATTTATTATGATGAAAGCATGCCTCCTATTTATGATGATTATTGTGATGAGATGTATGCTATAAAGAATAAAGATAACCATGAAACTTGTCATCTTGATTTTAATTTTCAATTAGATTATGCTTCACATGATAGTTATTTTGTTGAGTTTGCTCCCACTACTATTGATGAGAATAAGCTTGCTTATGTGGAGAGTAGTAAAATTTCTATGCAAGTAGACTATGAAAAGAATGCTTTATGTGCTGGTTATATTGTTGAATTCATTCATGATTCTACTGAAAATTATTATGAGACAGGATCATATGCTTATACATATTGCAATAATATCAAGTTTCCTCTCTATGTGTTGAAAATCTTGAAGATTTGCTTGTTTTACCTTCCTATGCTAGTTGTTTCTTGTTCCCATAAGTTGTTTGCTCACAAAATCCCTATGCATAGGAAGTGGGTTAGACTTAAATGTGTTAGTAATATGCTTCATGATGCTCTTTTTATGTTTCAATTCTTATCTTTTATGCGAGCATCATTGAAATCATCATGCCTAGCTAAAAGGCATTAAGGAAAAGCACTTGTTGGGAGACAACCCAATATTTACCTTTACTGTTTTTGTGTGTTCACATGATTATGCTACTGTAGTAATCATGTTTTATAGCTTTTGTTTCAATAAAGTGCCAAGTAAGACCTTTAGGATAGCTTACGGTGATAGTTGTGTTGATCCTGCTGAAAATCAGAAACTTTTGCACCCAGTAAATTAATTTTGATAATTCACAGGAACGTGATTTTGATCTGGATTGGTACACAAATTTTTCAGGTTTTTCTAATTTGTTAGAATTTTTGGAGTTACAGAAGTATTCTGAGTTATAGATTACTATAGACTGTTCTATTTCTGACAGATTCTGTTTTCTATGTGTTGCTTGCTTATTTTGATAAATCTATGAGTAGTATCAGAGGGTATGAACCATAGGGAAGTTGGAATACAATAGATATTACACCAATATGAATTTATAATGAGTTCACAACAGTACCAAAAGTGGTGATTTATTTTCTTACACTAACGGAGCTTACGAGTTTTCTGTTGAGTTTTGTGTTGTGAAGTTTTCAAGTTTTGGGTAAAGATTCGATGTACTATGGAATAAGGAGTGGGAAGAGCCTAAGATTGGGGATTCCCAAGGCACCCCAAGGTGATATTCAAGGACAACCAAGAGCCTAAGCTTGGGGATGCCCCGGATGGCATCCCCTCTTTCGTCTTCGTTCATCGGTAACTTTACTTGGAGCTATATTTTTATTCACCACATGATATGTGTTTTGCTTGAGTGTCATTTGCTTTTGTTAGTTTTTGATTGCTGTTATTTAGAATAATTTTTTGCATCTATATTTTCAATAAAAATGTCAAGGATAGCCTTTACCATACTTATTTTGCAAGTATACATGTTGCTGTTTCAAAACAGAAAGTTTACCGTTGTTGCAAAAATTCCCTAGAAAAGTCAGAAAACGATAAAATGTTGAAACTTTTTGCATATTGAGCTATGATAAATCTTCTACAGTGTGGTAGGCTTTCATAATTTTTGGAGTTAGGGAAGTATGATGAATCTTGCATTCTTTACAGATTATACTGTTTTGGCAGATTGCTGCTATGTTTGCATTGTTTGCATATGTTTGCTTGTTTAATGATTCTATTTGAGGATAGGAGTATTAAATATGCAGAGACATTTAGTATTAAATGTTGAATAATAATTTTTGTGATTTGTTACAGTAGAAAATGATAAGGTTTTTGCATTGGCTTATACTAACTTATCTCATGAGTTCTTGTTGAGTTTGGTGTGGATGAAGCTTTCGAGATTTAGGAAACCAAGATATAAAAGGAATTAAGGAGACACAAAAGCTCGAGATTGGGGATGCCCAAGGCACCCCAAGATAATATTTCAAGACGTCTCAAGCATCCAATCTTGGGGATGCCCCAGTAGGCATCCCACCTTTCTTCTTCAACAATTATCGGTTAGTATCGGTTGAACTTAAGTTTTTGCTTCTTCACACGATGTGTGCTATCCTTGAAATGTCATTTTGTTTTGTTTTGCTTAGTGTTTGAATAAAATACCAAGATCTGAAATTCTTAAATGTTAGAGAGTCTTCACATAGTTGCACAATTATTTGACTACTCATTGATCTTCACTTATATCTTTTGGAGTAGTTTGTCTTTTGCTCTAGTGCTTCACTTGTACCTTTTTAGAGCGCGGTGGTGGTTTTATTTTGTAGAAATTATTGATCTCTCATGCTTCACTTATATTATTTTGAGAGTCTTTTAGAACAGCATGGTAATTTGCTTGGGTTATAAAATTAGTCCTAATATGATGGGCATCCAAGTTGGGTATAATAAAAAATTTCATATGGAGTGCATTAAACACTATGATAAATTTGATACTTGATAATTGTTTTGAGATATAAAGGTGGTAATGTTAGAGTCATGCTAGTTGGGTAATTATGAAATTGAGAAATACTTGTGTTAAAGTTGGCAAGTCCCATAGCGTGCACGTATGGTGAACGTTGTGTGGCAAATTTGAAGCATGGGGTGTTCTTTGATTGCCTTCCTTATGAGTGGAGGTTGGGATCGCGCGATGGTTAACTCCTACCAACCCTTCCCCTAGGAGCTTGCCTATTAGTACTTTGCTTCGAGGGCTAATAAACTTTTGCAATAAGTATATGAGTTCTTTATGACTAATGTGAGTCCATGGATTATACGCACTCTTACCCTTCCGCAATTTGCTAGCCTCTACCGTACGGTGCATTGCCCTTTCTCACCTTGAGATTTGGTGCAAAGTTTGCCGGTGCATCCAAACCCCGTGATACGATACGCTCTATCACACATAAACCTCCTTATATCTTCCTCAAAACAGCCACCATACCTACCTATTATGGCATTTCCATAGCCATTCCGAGATATATTTCCATGCAACTTTCAACTGTACCGTTTATTATGACATGCTCCATCATTGTCATATTGCTTTTGCATGATCATGTAGTTGACATCGTATTTGTGGCAAAGCCACTTTTATTATTCTTTCATACATGTCGGTCTTGATTCATTGCCATATCCCGGTACACCGCCGGAGGCATTCACATAGAGTCATATTTTGTCCTAAGTATTGAGTTGTAATTCTTGAGTTGTAAATAAATAGAAGTGTGATCATTTCCATTATTAGAGCACTGTCCCATGTGAGGAAAGGATGATGGAGACTATGATTCCCCCACAAGTCGGGATGAGACTCCGGACTTTATGAAAAATAAAAGAGGCCAAAGAAGCCCAAATGAAAAAAAAGGCCAAAGAAGCCCAAATAAAAAAATAAAAAAGGGGGGAAATGAGAGAAAAAGAGAGAAGGGACAATGTTACTATCCTTTTACCACACTTGTGCTTTGAAGTAGCACCATGATCTTCATGATAGAGAGTCTCCTATGTTGTCACTTTCATATACTAGTGGGAATTTTTCATTATAGAACTTGGCTTGTATATTCCAATGATGGGCTTCCTCAAAATTCACTAGGTCTTCGTGAGCAAGCAAGTTGGATGCACACCCACTTAGTTTATTTTGTTGAGCTTTCATACATTTATAGCTCTAGTGCATCCATTGCATGGCAATCCTACTCCTCGTATTATAATCAATTGATGGGCATCTCCATAGCCCGTTGATTAGCCACGTCAATATGAGACTTTCTCTTTTTTTGTCTTCTCACATAATCCCTATCATCATACTCTACTCCACGCATAGTGCTATATCCATGGCTTACACTCATGTATTGCGTGAGGGTTGAAAAGGCTGAAGCACGTTAGAAAGTATGAACCAATTTCTTGGCTGAAACTGGGGTTGTGCATGATGGGAGCATTTTGTGTGACGAAAATGAAGCATGGACAAACTATATGGTATTTTATATGATTTTTGGGACTAACCTATTAACCTAGATCCCAGTGCCAGTTTCTGTTCTCCTTGTTTTGAGTTTTACAGAAAAGGAATACCAAACAGAGTCCAATTGACGTGCCATTTTTTGATGATTTTTTGTGGACCAAAAGAAGCCCCTGGAGTGAAAGAGTTGGGCCAGGAGAGTCCTGGGCTGACCATGAGGGTGGGGGGGCGCCCACCCCCCTCGGCGCGCCCCCTGCCTCGTGGACAGCCCGGAGACCCCCCTGACGTGAGACCTACGCCAAAAACTCCTATAAATACTGAAACCTCCAGAAAATAACCTAGATTGGGAGTTCCACCTCCGCAAGCCTCTGTAGCCACCAAAAACCTCTCGGGAGCCTATTCCAGCACCCTGCCGGAGGGGGAATCCATCACCGGTGGCCAGCTTCATCATCACGGCGCTCTCCATGACGAGGAGGGAGTAGTTCACCCTCGGGGCTGAGTATATGTACCAGTAGCTATGTGTTTGGTCTCTCTCTCTCTCTCTCTCTCTCTCTCTCTCGTGTTCTTGATATGGCATGATCTTGATGTATCACGAGCTTTGCTATTATAGTTGGATCTTATGATGTTTCTCCCCCTCTACTCTCTTGTAATGGATTGAGTTTTCCCTTTGAAGTTATCTTATCGGATTGAGTCTTTAAAGATTTCAGAACACTTGATGTATGTCTTGCATGTGCTTATCTGTGGTGACAATGGGATATTCACGTGATCTACTTGATGTATGTTTTGGTGATCAACTTGCGGGTTCAATGACCTTGTGAACTTATGCATACGGGTTGGCACACGTTTTCGTCTTGACTCTCCGGTAGAAACTTTGGGGCACTCTTTGAAGTTCTTTGTGTTGGTTGAATAGATGAATCTGAGATTGTGTGATGCATATCGCATAATCATGCCCACGGATACTTGAGGTGACATTGGAGTATCTAGGTGACATTAAGGTTTTGGTTGATTTGTGTCTTAAGGTGTTATTCTAGTACAAACTCTTGAATAGATCGATCAAAAAGAATAACTTTGAGGTGGTTTCGTACCCTACCATAATCTCTTCGTTTGTTCTCCGCTGTTAGTGACTTTGGAGTGACTCTTTGTTGCATGTTGAGGGATAGTTATATGATCCAATTATGTTATTATTGTTGAGAGAACTTGCACTAGTGAAAATATGAACCCTACGCCTTGTTTCCTAACATTGCAATACCATTTACACTCACTTTTATCATTAATTACCTTGCTGTTTTTATATTTTGAGATTACAAAAACCTATATCTACCATCCATATTGCACTTGTATCACCATCTCTTCGCTGAACTAGTGCACCTATACAATTTGCCATTGTATTGGGTGTGTTGGGGACACAAGAGACTCTTTCTTATTTGGTTGCAGGGTTGTTTGAGAGAGACCATCTTCATCCTACACCTCCCACGGATTGACAAAACTTAGGTCATCCACTTGAGGGAAATTTGCTACTGTCCTACAAACCCCTGCACTTGGAGGCCCAACAACGTCTACAAGGAGAAGGTTGCATAGTAGACATCAGTAGTCATCGCTTTGCTCTGCCAGACGTTCCTAATGTCATCAGTAGCATCTGCAGCAGGCCTGGCACCTAGCGGTGCTTCCAGGACGTAATTCTTCTGTGCAGCAATGAGGATAATCCTCAAGTTACAGACCCAGTCCGTGTAGTTGCTGTCATCATCTTTCAACTGAGCTTTCTCTAGTTACGCATTAAAATTCAAAGGAATGGCAACACGGGCCATTGATCTACAGCAACATAGACATGCAAAATACTATCAGGTAGTAAGTTCATGATAAATTAAAGTTCAATTAATCATATTACATAAGAACTCCCACTTAGATAGACATCCCTCTAATCATCTAAGTGATCACGTGATCCAAATCAACTAAACCATGTCCGATCATCACGTGAGATGGAGTAGTTTTCAATGGTGAACATCACTATGTTGATCATATCTACTATATGATTCACACTCGACCTTTTGGTCTCAGTGTTCCGAGGCCATATCTGCATATGCTAGGCTCGTCAAGTTTAACCCGAGTATTCTGCGTGTGCAAAACTGGCTTGCACCCGTTGTATGTGAACGTAGAGCTTATCACACCCGATCAAAATAAGATGCATAAAGGATAAACATCACATGCAATCAAAATATGTGACATGATATGGCCATCATCATCTTGTGCTCATGATCTCCATCACCGAAGCATTGTCATGATCTCCAATGTCACTGGCGCAACACATTGATCTCCATCGTAGCATCGTTGTTGTTTTGCCACCTATTGTTACTACGACTATCGCTACCATTTAGTGATAAAGTAAAAGAATTACATGGCGACTGCATTGCATACAATAAAGCAACAACCATATGGCTCCTGCCAGTTGCCGATAACTTTGTTACAAAACATGATCATATCATACAACAATTTATATCACATCATGCTTGACCATATCACATCACAGCAAGCCTTGCAAAAACAAGTTAGACGTCCCTACTTTGTTATTGCAAGTTTTACGTGGCTTCTATGGGCTTCTAGCAAGAACCGTTCTTACCTATGCAATAAAACCACAATGATTTTTCATCAAGTGTGTTGTTTTAACCTTCAACAAGGACCGGGCGTAGCCACACTCGATTCAACTAAAGTTGGAGAAACAGACACTCACCAGCCACCTATGTGCAAAGCACGTCGGTAGAACCAGTCTCGCGTAAGCGTAAGCGTAATGTTGGTCTGAGCCGTTTCATCCAACAATACCGCCGAATCAAAGTATGACATGCTGGTAAGTAGTATGACTATTATCGCCCACAACTCTTTGGGTTCTACTCGTGCATATAACATCTACGAATAAACCTGGCTCGGATGCCACTGTTGGGGAACGCGGTAATTTCAAAAAAATTCCTACGATCATGCAAGATCTATATATATGATGCATAGAAACGAGAGGGGAGAGTGTGTCCACGTAACCTCGTAGACCGAAAGTGGAAGCATTTAGTTAACACAGTTTATGTAGTCGGACGTCTTCGTGATCCAACCGATCCAAGCACCGAACGTACGGCACCTCCATGTTCAGCACACATTTAGATCGAAGACGTCCCTCGTACTCTTGATCCAATTGAGGCTGAGGGAGAGTTTCGTCAGCATGATGGCGTGGTGATGGTGATGATGAAGTTACCGGCGCAGGGCTTCGCCTAAGCACTACGACCATATGACTGAGGTGTGTAACTGTGGAGGGGGGCACCGCACACGGCTAAACAATTGTCAACTTGTGTATTCTAGGGTGCCTTCCTGCCCCCGTATATAAAGGAGCAAGGCAGGAGGCCGTCCGGCCCTGTAGGGCGCACCCCAAGTAGGATTCCTACTAGGAATCCTATTCCTAGTAGGTTTCCAACTTGGGGAAGGGAGGGGGAAGGAAGGAGAGGGAGAGAGGGAAGGCAAGGGCCCCCCCCCCTTCCTTGTCATATTCGGACTCAGGAGGAGGGGGCGCGCGGCCTGCCTTGGCCGGCCCCTCTCTCTCTCTCTCTCCACTAGGGCCCATCGAGGCCCATTAGTTCCCCGGAGGGTTCCGGTAACCCTTCGGCACTCCGGTTTTATCTGAAACTTCTCCAGAACACTTCCGGTGTCTGAATATAGTCGTCCAATATATCAGTATTTATGTATTGACCATTTCGAGACTCCTCGTCATGTCCGTTATCACATCCGGGACTCCGAACAATCTTCGGTACAACATATCACATAAACTCATAATACAATCATCATCGAACGTTAAGCGTGCGGACCCTACGGGTTTGAGAACTATGTAAACATGACCAAGACACGTTTCCGGTCAATAACCAATAGCGGAACCTGGATGCTCATATTGGTTCCTGCATATTCTACAAAGATCTTTATCGGTCAAACCGCATAACAACATATGTTGTTCCCTTTGTCATCGGTATGTTACTTGCCTGAGATTCGATCATCGGTATCTCAATACCTAGTTCAATCTCGTTACCGGCAAGTCTCTTTACTCGTTCCGTAATACTTCATCCCACAACTAACTCATTAGTCACAATGCTTGCAAGGCTTATAGTGATGAGTATTACCGAGAGGGCCCAGAGATACCTCTCCGAAACACGGAGTGACAAATCCTAATCTCGATCTATGTCAAACCAACAAACACCTTTGGAGACACCTGTAGAGCACCTTTAAAAACACCGTTTTACATTGTGACGTTTGGTAGCACACAAAGTGTTCTTCCGGTATTCGGGAGTTGCATAATCTCATAGTCTGAGGAACTTGTATAAGTCATGAAGAAAGTAGTAGCAACGAAACTAACACGATCATAATGCTAAGCTAACGGATGGCTCATGTCCATCATATCATTCTCCTAATGATGTGATCCCATTCATCAAATGACAACACATATCTATGGTCAGGAAACATAACCATCTTTGATTAACGAGCTAGTCAAGTAGAGGCATACTAGGGACTATAGGTTTTGTCTATGTATTTACACATGTACTAAGTTTCCGGTTAATACAATTCTAGCATGAATAACAAACATTTATCATGAATTAAGGAAATAAATAATAACTTTATTATTGCCTCTAGGGCATATTTCCTTCACAAGCCCTCAAGACAACTGCACCAAAGAGATCAACAAGAAACATATCAGCTGCTGAAAAGAACCATCAGGACTAGGCCTGCTCCTTCTAAGCCCAAGTCTGCCCCCAAGCCTTCAGCTCAAGCTTAAGCCCCCAAGACAACTGCACCAAAGAGATCAACAAGAAACATATCAGCTGCTGAAAAGAACAAGGCCCCAGTGCATGAAGATGATGAGCCATTACTGCTCAAGAAGCTCAAGCCTAAGATTCCAGATCACAATTATGATCATCCTATGGCAGAGAACATGAAATTGAGGAAGGATGCTGGTCTGAGATTATGGAGACAGACATATCCTTATGCCACTAGGAGAAGGACTGATGTAGACTATCGTTTTCACACCAAGGAACAACAGGACTTCTCTGAGACTGTCATATTGGACAAGAAGCCCATTGTTTGTGATATGAAATGGGTGGACTGGAAATACATTGATGACAATGAGGACTATTTTCCAAGTGTGCATGAGAGCTTCAGAATGAATGGAGTAGATACATTTGTTGGTCAGAAGTTGACAAAATGGAATGATGAAATGATAATATAATTCTACTCCACGGCTCACTTCTACCCCTAATGGAAAGATTTTGCGATGACAGAAGGAACCAAAGATCAGTCAACAATCTTAGAATGGGCCAAGTTAATCAGTGTCCCCGAGGAAAGAGAAGATGATCTCGATATATATGGCAAGCCTAGAAAGGATCACAACTCCATGACTAACATGTACAAGCCAATTCCTGATGAAGTCTTGGAGACTCACAAGTTTGGCTCCATATACTATCTACTTGCTAGCTTGACCACCACAAATACTATCTTGAGGCACACTCTATTGCCCAAGTCAGGAGATCGTAGGATGATTCATGGTCACTCAATCAACTTGCTTCACTTGTTTGATGTTCCTAGGAAATTCAAGGTGATGAGCTTGATAGTAGAGACTGTGAAGAGAACAGCTGCAGACCAGAAGAGGTCTTATGGATATGCCCCTCACATTCAGACTTTGATCAACTCCAAGATAGGAATTGGGACATATCTACTTGATAGAGAGCACCTTCCCCTGAGGCCGGACTTTGAGGAAAACGAGGTTGTCATGGATACTTCACATCCTACTTGTGCAGATGCCGAGGAGAAGATAGAAAAAGTGAAGGTTGCAAAAGCAGCAAAGGCAGCAAGTGCCCCAGATGCTTCAGTTGCAAATCTCAAGACCAAGCAAGATCAAGTCAGTTATCTGCTTGAGGCCATCGTGAGAATTGAGAAGAGCTTGGCCACCTTGACTCAAAATCGGGAGAGTCTTGAGAGGATCATTGAGACTAAGTTCCATGACCTAGATATCAAGGCCACTGAGATTCAAACTGTTCTGGAGAAGCTTCAAGAGGATGCTGAGGACAGGGATGATAGACACACGACAGACACATTCCAGAGAGTGCCAAGGGCACAAAGATCATCAGCTTGTCGGCTGCCAGAGACTCCAAGACTACACTTTCAGCACCTGCAGCCACTGCCACAGTTGTACCTCCAGTGTCAACTCCTCCAGCTCCACAGACATCCGCAGAGGCATTTGCAGATGGACTCCTCTCCACGCCGTGTACACACACCAGAGCAACAAGCCAGAAGACTCCTTTGGGAGCTCCCATAGATCGTGCCTAGAGTGTTGTATAGCACTATATGTTTTCAAACTTTTTGGTAACTTGTTGCCAAAGGGGGAGAAAGTGTATAGATCATAGGCTTCAAGAGAGATAGAGATAGAGAGAGAGAGTCTTGCTTTTTGTTCGTTTCATTTGCCTTGCTACTATTGCTACATAGTGTGTTTGGTTGTTCGATTCCTATGCTACAATTTGTGTTATGCTTATGTGATCATGTGTTTGATCATACTAAGCTTAATGTGTGCTTGCATGCTTATATCTTTATGATTATTTGTGTATGATCAATCACGTGTATCCTTGGTGATGAGTGCATGTTATTTAACTATTATCATTTTGAGTGCTCGACCAAGATGTATGTGACATGGAAGAGTGACACATGATCCTAATCGATTGTGCATTTGCATTCAAAAGAAAATTTTCAATAATGCACAAATTTAGGGGGAGCTCTTACTTATCACATAATTCTCAAAGCGACGATGTATTTCATTCATATTATCATTTGTCAAAGCTTTGATCTATATGTTGTCATCAATTACGAAAAAGGGGGAGATTGAAAGTGCAACTAATCCCCATGTGGTTTTGGTAATTCATAACAACATATAGCTCATTGAACTAATATCCATTCAAGTTTAATATTTCAGATATTTCAATGAATGGCATGGCATGGACTAAAGATGTGGACCCCTCAAAATGCTAAGGACACATATTGGTAAAAGATCAAGACTCTTCATTTATATTTTAGTGATCGAAGATCACATTGAATCCATAGGAAAGCCAATACTATTAAAAGGGGATGATGTGTTTCTTAATTGTCTACTTGCTCAAAGTGCTTAGTGATGTTGCTCCAAATCCCTCAACCACCTTCTCATTTCCAAATATGTCCAAAACTCAAAGTCAAACTCGGCCCCACCGAAATGATCTATCCGGCGCCACCGAGTTCATTTGACATTGCCACTGCCAAGAAACCCTAACTCCTCGGTCACACGGATATGGATCTCGGTCTCACCAAGATGGCCTTGGAAACTCTTTGTTTCCCTTTGTAGTATTTCGGTCTCACCGAAATGAGCAATCGGTCCCACCGAGTTTGCTTGACCAACTCTCTGTTTGCTCTTAGCTGAAATTGGTCTCATCGGATTCATGCAATCGGCTTCACCGAGATGAGGTTTTGCCCCAGCCCTAGCACATCAGTCCCACCGAGTTGTTCCAGTCGGTCCCACCGAGATTCCTAATGTTCACATTTTGAACAAAATTGTTCTCATCGAGTTCTTCTATTCGGTCTGATCGAGTTGGGTCAAATGTGTGTAACGGCTGGATTTTGTGTGGAGGCTATATATACCCCCACCCCCTTCTCCATTTGATAGAGAGCCATCAGAACATGCCTACACTTCCACTATTCCTTTTCTAAGAAAGAACCACCTACTCATGTGTGGAGATCAAGACATTCCAATCCAACCACAAGAATCTTGATCTCTAGCCTTCCCCAAGTTGCTTTCCACTCAAATCTTCTTTCCACCATATCCAAATCAGTGAGAGAGAGTTGAGTGTTGGGGAGACTGTCATTTGAAGCACAAGAGCAAGGAGTTTATCATCAACAAAACATCTATTACCTTTTGGAGGTGGTGTCTCCTAGATTGGTTAGGTGTTGCTTGGGAGCCTCCGACAAGATTGTGGAGTTGAACCAAGAAGTTTGTAAGGGCACGGAGATCGACTACTTCGTGAAGATCTAACCGAGTGAGGCAAGTCCTTCGTGGGCGATGGCCGTGGTGGGATAGACAAGGTTGCTTCTTCGTGGACCCTTCGTGGGTGGAGCCCTACATGGACTCACGCAACCGTTACCCTTCATGGGTTGAAGTCTCCATCAACGTGGATGTACGATAGCACCACCTATCGGAACCACGCCAAAAATCTCCAGGTCTACATTGTGTTTGCCTTCTCCAAACCCTTCCCTTTACCTTCATATGCAATGTTTTACTTTCCGCTGCTACACTCTTAGAATTGCATGTGTAGGTTGATTGCTTGACTTGTTCTAAATTGATAAAATCTGCCCACAACTAAATTTCGGAAAAGGTTAGGTTTTTATTTGGTCAAGTAGTCTAAGCACCCCCCTTCTAGACCTACTTTCGATCCTACAAGTGGTGTGAGAGTTTTGGTCTCCGTTTTCCTTGATTTTCATAGATTTGGTGATCATAGCCTTGGTTTCACAACCTAGGAGAGTATGGCGTCTAGCGAGGGAAATTACCACCGTAAAGGTCCTTACTTTGATGGTACTAATTTTGCTAGTTGGAAGCATAAGATGAAAATGCATATTTGTCATAACCCCGCCATTTGGGCTGTTGTGCATATTGGATTGCAAGGTGATTTCTTCGAGGATGGAAGAGAACCGGATCGTGAAGCAACAGCGAAAAGAAGTGAAGATGTTACAATACAATGCTCAAGCTTGCGATATTCTTTTCAACGGATTGTGCCCCGAAGAATTCAACAAAATCAGCCGTCTTGAGAATGCAAAGAAAATTTGGGATACTGTTGTTGATATGCACAAAGGTACCGAGTCTGTCAAGGAATCCAAATTAGATGTGCTTCAAAGTCAACTTGACAAGTTCAAAATGAAGGATGGTGAAGGAGTCGCTGAAATGTACTCTAGGCTTGCTCTCATCACTAATGAGATTGCCGGCTTAGGAAGCAAAGAGATGATCGACAAATTCATCATCAAGAAGATCCTAAGAGCCTTGGATGTAAAATATGATATGCTACTTCTTGAGCTTCTGTTGGTTTTTCCCTTGAAGAGGAAAGGGTGATGCAGCAAAGTAGAGATAAGTATTTGTCGGTGTTCTGGGAACGGGGGTCCCCAGACTTGCCTGCCTGCGGCCTGCGGTGTGGCTCAAAGGGGGCCCAGCGCGGCCCATCTTCATCAACACAAGCTCAAGACCCTCGCGAGGGGCCAAGCCTCACGGGGCGGAAGACAAGGAGCTTCCTCAAGCACGGCCTCATCAGGCTGGCTCACGAGGAGGCGGAGAGTTCAAGGCGGGGTACCTCGCGAGGTGCCCATGACGCAAGCCATGACGATCAAGGTCACCAGTCGGGCGCCAGCCTACGTAGTGTCCTCCTTTCCTCTTTGGTGCAAAGGGAGCAAGCGCAGGCGAGAGCATCAAGCAAAGGCATCCATTTCGGTGCAACAAGACCAAGACCAGCCCAACGGCAGGGAGGAATTCATTGTGGAGCCCAAGCAGGCGTCACCATCAGAGCCTTTGACAGGCGAGGACCAACTTTAGTCAGGATAAGTGTACCCATTGTTCCCCTTCAAAATGGCCAATTGTTGGCGCCCTTCCCGCTCAATATTTGGGGAGAGGCCCAGGGCCTTTGCCTATAAATAGGACTAGCCACCCCCAGGGTAGGAGGATTGAGGATCAAGAGGCTGGATCGAGCATCTGGCATACATTTGGGATAGCGAGAGAGAGAGAGAGAGAGAGAGAGAGAGAGAGAGAGAGACTGAACTCCGCCTAGCAGTACATCACACCAGCCAAGAATAGACCCTCGCGAGGCTGTTCTTCCTTGTATTGTTCATCATCAGCCCAAGAGGCAATCCACCACACCACACACTGGAGTAGGGTATTACACCACAATGGTGGTCTGAACCAGTATAAACCCTGTGTCTCTTATTTTGTTCTGTTCGTAGTTTAGATCCTAGCGATTCGACGAGGAGCAGGTAGGTAGAGGGCGAAATCTCCACGCGCACCCCAGTGTTCGAACCTCAAGGGTCTGCCGGAACCCAAAATCCAACATTTGGCGCGCCAGGTAGGGGTGCGCCGGAATTCGCCTTCCGTCGTCTTGTTCTTCTCCGGCCATCACATCCATGTCTGACGCTCGTCGGGCTCGCGCCGAGCGCCGAGCCGCCCTCGCTTCCCGTGTCGCCCAGACGGCTCCCGTCGGCGGGCGTCCTCGTCGTTCCTCGTCACCTGCCGTCAACGCCGCCACCGGCCCGGCGGGGAACGAGCAGCAAGCATCGTCCCAACATCCATCCATGAGGCGAGACGGCCGCACTGCCACACCCTCGCTCACCCCCGCTGGTTCTTCGTCCCGTGCGCCCCGCGCGGCCATGGAGGCTCGAGCTGCGCTCATCGCGGCAAACGAGCTCCTGCGCTACCGCCCAATCGACGACGTCTACGAAGAGTGGCTCGACCGAGTCGCCAAGCATGTCCGCGCCGCTGGGGGCTCCCCCGCGCCGTCCTTCTCGCTGCACCGCGCCCCGCCCTACGTGGGCAATGAAGCTCCTGGGGCGTCTCAGCCGCCTCCCCCTCAAGAAGGCGCCCTGGCCCCAAGGCGCGCGGCCCCTGGGAGGAACCCGCTCCGTCAGGCGCCAGCGCAGCAAGAGCAGAGCTGCCAAGAAGTCCCTCGCCCTCGAGAAGCTGCCCGAGCACTCCCCGCTCCAGCACGTCAAGACCCTGCGCTGCTCCTAGCTGCAGCGCATGGGGACCCGCAGGACCAAGCTCTTCGTCGCCCAAGGCCTCCTGTGGCCACAGCGGGCTGCCGCGCCTTCACCCTCGAGCTACGCACCGTCGCGTGGCCCGGCAAGTTCAAGCCAGACCTGCCTCCTCGCTACGACGACACGGTTGACCCTGCAGAGTTCCTCCAGCTCTACGAGCTGGGCATCGAGGCTGCCAACGGAGATGAAAAGGTCATGGCAAACTGGTTTCCCATGGCGCTCAAGGACGGGGCCTGCACCTGGCTCCTGAATCTGGCTCCAGGCTCGATCTCCTCCTGGGACGAGATGCGCACCCGCTTCATCGCCAACTTCCAGGGTACTCGCGACCGGCCACCCGCCGTGAGCGACATGCGCCGTATCAAACAGCAACCAGGGGAAACCCTGCAGAAGTACATCCCGCGCTTCAACAACACGTGCCTCAAGATCCCCAAGGTAACGAAGGAGGCCATCATCTCAGCCTTCTCCGACGGCGTGCGCGACGTCAAGATGAAGGAGGAGCTGGCGATGCATGAAGACCTGTGCACCTCCTTGGAGCTGTTCAACTTGGCGACCAAGTGCGCTGGGGCTGAGGAAGGACGCCTCTCCCTCCTCGAGCTGCCTGCCGCAGACCCAGAAGAGAAGAAGCCCAAGGCCAAGGACATGAAGCACAAGGGGGCTGCCGTGCTTGCAGCAGAGCCAGACACCAAGCGGGGCAGAGATCAGCCCGAATCCTCTAAGGGCAGTCGGTACTACGTGTACCACGACCTCCACACCCACAACACCAATGAATGCCAAGAGCTCCGGGCCGTGCGTGAAGGAAGGGTCGGCAGACGTCCCGACCGCAGCGACCGGGGCTACAACCGACGAGGAGGAAGGAACGCAGGACGCTGGAAAGACCGCGGCCCACGCAAGGGTGGCGCGACCAACCTCGCAAGGATCGCTGGCAGGACCCGCCTCGTGAGGGAGGCTGGAGGGATTAGCCTCGCGAGGATCGCCAGCAAGGGAACGCAGGCCTCCCTCCGCTGCCGCCGCAACCAAGGAGAAATGAAGACCGTCATCAGGACGAGGGGGCTGGGGGCTTCCAGGAACCACGTGCAATCACCTGCATCCTGGGCGGAGCTCAAGCCCCAGCCTCTCAGTGCATCTTCAAGCAGTTCGCCCGCGAAGTGAATGCAGTCCTCCCCAAGCTCGAGGCCACGCGCCCTCTCAGGTGGTCAGCATGCGCCATCACATTCAGCTCAGCGGATCAGCTCAAGTGCGCGGCCACAGCCGGAGTCCTCCCGATGCTTTGTTCCCCAATCATCAGCAACGTGCTAGTCACCAGGACCCTCATCGACGGCGGGGCAGGGCTCAACGTCCTGTCCATGGAAATGTTCAACAATCTCCAAGTGCCCTACAAATAGTTTCAGCTAACCAAGCCTTTCTTCGGAGTCACCGACGGCTCAACGGTCCTGATTGGGTAGGTCCGCCTCCCTGTCACCTTCGGGGCACGAGACAACTACCGCACCGAGCTCATCGACTTTGACGTCGCCCACATTCGCCTGCCGTACAACGCCATCCTCGGGTACCCGGCGCTGGCCAAGTTCATGGCCGTAACCCACCACGGCTACAACGTCCTCAAGATGCCAGGAAGTGGCGGGGTCATCACGGTGCCCTGCGAGGAGAGAGACGCAGTGTGCTCCCTGGAGCGAGCCTTTCAGGCCGCATCACGGGAAGACCCGGATCGCGGAAGCAGGAGGCTTCCCGAGGCCGCCCCCAAGAAGAAGAAGACATCGTCCGGCCCGGCCCCTCAGGAGGCAGGCCCCTCAGGGCCCGCTGTCGGTGTCAAAACCGGCGGATCTCGGGTAGGGGGTCCCGAACTGTGCGTCTAGGCGGATGGTAGCAGGAGACAAGGGACACGATGTTTTTACCCAGGTTTGGGCCCTCTCGATGGAGGTAAAACCCTACTCCTGCTTGATTGATATTGATGATATGGGTAGTACAAGAGTGGATCTACCACGAGATCAAGGAGGCTAAACCCTAGAAGCTAGCCTATGGTATGATTGTTGTAATGGTCGTCGTCCTACGGACTAAAGCCCTCCGGTTTATATAGACATCGGGGAGGGCTAGGGTTACACAGAGTCGGTTACAATGGTAGGAGATCTACATATCCGTATTGCCAAGCTTGCCTTCCACGCCAAGGAAAGTCCCATCCGGACATGGGACGGAGTCTTCAATCTTGTATCTTCATAGTCTTGGAGTCCGACTGACGATGATAGTCCGGCTGTCCGGATACCCCCTAGTCCAGGACTCCCTCAATAGCCCCCGAACCAGGCTTCAATGACGATAATTCCAGCACGTATGTAGTCTTCGGCGTTGCAAGGCGGGTTCTCCTTTAAGTTCCATGTACCTGCCGAACAGCGTTCGGCTTCCTTATCAATGTAGCGCTTCTTGGCTCCCACGCCCAATAATGGCCTTCTTCCACGCGTCGCGCGAATGCGAAAAGCCAGGATATCTTTATGTTTTACCCCCTAGATGTACAGATAACCTGCCTATAAGAGAGGCAAGAATCCAGATCCAAATCATACCATCTTCCTTCTGTGAGTACTCATCTGAGCGCTTCTGACCAAGGATCCATTCCATCATGGACCATCGACGCGGCTCCTCTTCTCGCGCTCCCAGCCCTCTGCCAGGAGATTGGAGGAGATGTCCTGTCCCGCACAACGAGCTGGTGACGCTCCAAGCGGAGGGATATCTCCCTCCGGCCTTCATGGTTCCGGTTCGAGCCGGGCTGGCCACCTACAAAGGTGGGAAGCAAGTGGAGGATACCCCAATTCCCAACAAAGGGGAGCGGGTATGCTTTGTCCCCTATCTGATAAGGGGGCTCGGATTTCCTATACATCCGTTCCTCTGCGGGCTCCTGGAGTTCTACGGACTCTAGCTCCATCACCTCACGCCCGCCTCTATCCTGCATATCGCGGGCTTCGTAGCTCTTTGCGAGCTATTTCTGGGCGTCGAGCCCCATTTCGCGCTGTGGAAGAGGTTGTTCTGCCTTGTACCCCGCTCTCACGAGGGGTCCATATATCAAGTGGGCGGTGCCGAAATATGGCGCATCACCGGGACCGGATATCCATCCGGAACCCCTAAGAAGGCGTCCGAAGACTGGCCTTCAGAATGATTTTACGTAGAAGACGCTCCGCTGCCGGACCCTGTCCGTATCAGCCTCCCGGAGTTCAGTAATGCTCCTCTGAAGAAACGCCTTAGTTGGCGCCCACGGAGCCCCCAGCTGGAGGAAGACAAGAGCATCCATTATTTGATGGGCTGGATAAGGTTACTGGCCCATTCCGGGTTGACCATGATCGGAGTCATGGCAACGTGCATTATGCGAGGGGTGCAGCCACTGCAGTACAGGGGCCACCCTATGTGGGATTTCAACGGGGAGGACAATGCCACCCGTCATGGCCGCAAAGGGCCGGGATCGGCCGAAGACCTGGCGAAGATCCTGTCCGGCCTGTACAAGGGGGAGAAGGAGGATTTCCTCCAGACGAGCCCACTGGATGGGTTCTCCATGAATAACCCTCGGCGTTGGGTAAGTGAACACTTTGAGTGCCCGACCCATGCTTTCACAGTTTAAGCTTCTTATATTATGCTTTCGACGCACAAGTTGCGTCGGATTGTGGAGGGCATGCTTAGTCCAGCTCCGCAACCCGAGGATCCAGAGAGATCCCAGGATCCGGCCTCTGAAGTGGATCCGGACATAAAGGTGGAGCTAATTGACGGCGTGTTCCACCAGCTCAGCATGGATAATGCTTTAGTTGCCAATACGGCTGACTACCCCGGACTGTATCCGGCTTCCCAGGTGATTGTAACCGAAGTCCTGGCACCATTATTTCTTCCTTGCTCATTTCTGACCATCGTATACGATGGTGCTTTGCAGGAAGTGCCTTTAAGGCGGGAAGCCGAGCCTGCGGCGGCTGACCAACAAAGGTCAGTCCGGCCCAGTAGGCGGAAGAGGAGTGCGACGCAGATTGAAACGTCGCCGCAAAGGTATAGCTCACGGTTCGTTATTTAGAGCAACATTCCCAGGAAGCGTTTGAATGCTCATGACTTCTGCAGGAGAAAAAGCGCCCGCCGGACTGCGGGCATAGAGGTTGCCAATCCAACCTCTTCTAGCCAGGCTCCAGCACCTGGTCTAGAGGGGGAGAAGAGCGCAAGGCGCGAGCCGGATACTCCTCCAATGGAGGATGCTGACAGACTGTCCGCCACCAAGTCTGAGGTGGAGAGTGCCATGAACCACAGGCGCCGCTGGACAGTTTTTCGTGACGCGTGCTTCTCCCCTGAGGCGTTGAATGCCTTTAACGCGGGGGACGCGCACCTCCGTGCTACTCAAGATGGTTTGACCAGAGCCGCGGAGCAGTATGTAAAAGACATACTGGTAAAAGAATTTAATAGTTGTATATGCCAGTAGCCCCCGAGACTTAAAGTAGTTATATTAACTGATTTAAGGATCATTTGAAACGCAGGATCTTACAGAGAAGAATACCCAACTATCTCAAGAGCTGCAAGAGTGCAAGGCCCAACTCGAGGCCGCACTTGCTGCCGCAGGAGGAAATATAGAGACCCCTCCTGGTAACACATTATTATTATTATTATTATTTAAAAGATAAGTGGTGTGCGGCGTGCGCGTAGGTCTAATAATGATGTTGCAGGTGCTGCTGGACAAGATCCGGACAGGCAAGAATTACTGCGCCAGCTAAAGGCCGGTGAGAGGGTGCTGAATAAGGTGCAGCAGGAAAGGAACAAGCTCCAGGATGCCCACGCCCAGCTTGGAGAAGAGCTGAAAGGTGTTCGGACCGAGCTGTCTGGCTCCGTTAAGGAGAATCAGCGGCTTCATCGCGGCATTTATAGTAAGTGCTTGAGCGAACTCCTTTGAAAAGAAGAGTTCGGCGAGGAAGTCAATTGACAAAATATGTCTGTAGGTATACTCACAGGTCGCCCTGCGGAGGAGATGCCTGTATCAACGGGTGATCAACTTCTCGAGCTGTTGCAGCTGCTCGAACGAGTTCAGCAGGCAATGAGCGGTGTCGTCCAGGCTTTATGGCCAGCCCTCTCCCTACCTGAGGGCCTTGGGGAGCTTGTGGAGAAGCTTCAGGGAGTGCGGCAGCGCTTCCATTTATGGAAGATTTCGGCCTGCCGCCAAGGTGCCAGGGAGGCCTGGGCCATGGTGAAGACGATGTACAAGAAGGCGGATCCCAACCACATGGCCGAGGTCGGACCTGTGGGGCCTGATGGGAAGGAGATCCCTGTGAGTTTAGTATACGGCCAAGTAGAGTTGGCCGCTAAATTTTCCCAACGGGACTGTAAATTAGATAGCCTATTAGACGGGATTGAGGAGGAATACAGTCAGTCAATTTGACAATGTATTTTAAAATGACATGTAAAATGCCTTCTAGCCGGATTGTAGATCCTTTGTCTTTGCCGACCTTTTCGCTTCGACCTCGGGACCCTAGAGTCCGGAGTGTGTCCGAATACCTTCTCGGTTAAGAAACAACCGGGGCATGCATAGAGACCAGGCGTAGGGGTCATTAGTGCTTTATCAGACAAGTGCCCAACTAGTTATGTTATATTACATGGTTAGTAAGAAACATCTTCCAGCGAGAATAGTTCCGTTAGGGGTTCCTTTCCCTGGGAGGCATGCCCTAAAGTGCATGTCCGGACTACGAAAAGAGCAGAAAAACATCTGGGGGCAGATAAATAAGTAGGTAAAAAATCATCTTTCAAGTCACCGACCGAATATTCCCTTAAGAACGCTAGCTTTCGGCTTCACCCAGTCTGAGGTACACATCCGGCAGACCCGGCAGTAACGATCGTAGAGGTGCTCCCTTTACCTCCTAGCCGAACAATCGGGAACATAGGGGTAAGCACAGGAGCCAGGCAACCCAGCTTGGCCAAAACTTAAGTCATATCGATGCATATAATGGTGAATAAAAGGTACATGTGGAAGTTTGACACATGTGCTGGGCATGAAGCCCTTATAATTAAGCTTCTGGTAAAGAAGCCCCCAGGTATAATGAGTGCGGATGGCACGTCAAGTGTGTGCGAACAATGCGCAAGTAGGCCTTTAAGGGCTTTTTAGGAAAAGGGGTGAGAGAAGAAAGAGAAACAAAAGACATCTAAAGTGTAAAAAATTTGGACGGGGGAAGGGGACGAACTCTTAGTCCGGCGCTAGGCATAGAATCTTCGGAGGCGGGCTGCGTTCCATGGGTTCGGCTCGAGTCAGTTGTCCGACGCATTTCGTAGGCGGTACGCTCCGCTGGTCAAGACTTGATCGATAATGAAGGGGCCTTCCCATTTGGGCTTGAGCTTGTCCTTTTTCTTGTCCGGCAGGCGTAGAACTAGTTCGCCAACGTTGTAAGTCTTGGCCCGTACTTCTCTGCTTTGATATCTTCGAGCCTGTGCTGATAGAATGCGGAACGAGCCTTGGCGACGTCGCGTTCTTCCTCCAATGAGTCCAAGCTGTCCTGCCGATCCAGCTCGGCTTCTCTTTCTTCATACATGCGGTGAGTCATGAATGATGCCGCAGGGCAGAACTGCTTCTGCGCCGTATACCATAAAAAATGGTGTGAATCCGGTAGTACGGTTGGGCGTTGTCCGCAGCCCCCAGAGTATAGAGTCGAGTTCCTCTACCCAGTGCGTGTCAGATTTTGTAAGTGACCGCACTAGTCTGGGTTTGATGCCGCTCATTATTAGACCATTTGCTCGTTCCACTTGACCGTTGGTTTGAGGGTGATAGACTGAAGCGTAATTGAGCTTAATGCCCATATTTTTGCACCATGATTTAACCTCGTCGGCCGTGAAGTTCGTGCCATTATCGGTGATGATGCTGTGGGGGACACCATAACGGTGTACTACCCCGGATATTAAGTCTATCATTGGTCCGGACTCTGCCATTTTAACTGGCTTGGCCTCTATCCATTTGGTGAATTTATCCACCATGATCAATAGGTACCTTTGCTTGTGGGTCCAACCATGTCAAGCCCCCAGACCGCGAACGGCCAGGTGATGGGTATAGTTTTGAGGGCGGTGGGTGGCATATGGCTCTGATTAGCAAAGAGCTGACAACCGACGCATCTTTGGACTAAGTCCTAGGCATCTGCCCGGGCCGTCGGCCAATAAAATCCTGTACGGAATGCCTTTCCTACAAGGGCCCGAGCTGCGGCGTGGTGTCCGCCTAGTCCGGCATGAATTTCAGCCAGAAGGTTTCGCCCTTCCTCTTCGGAGATACACCTTTGAAGGACTCCGGTTGTGCTTTTCTTATAGAGTTCTCCCTCATGAACCTTGTAGGCTTTGGATCGCCGAACTATGCAGCGGGCCTCATTTTGGTTTTCGGGAAGTTCTTGCCTAAGCAAGTAGGCTAGGAATGGCTCTGTCCACGGGGCGATTACTACCATTATGTCGTGGGCTGAAGGTGTTATTTCGTCGGCTGAATCGCCAATTATGTCAGATTGCTCTGTGTCGGTTGGTGTGGCTGCTTCCGGTTTGTTATTTCCGGACTCCTCTTCCCATAGTACGGATGGCTTAAACAGCCGTTCCAGGAAGATGTTCGGAGGGACAGCGTCATGTTTTGCGCCGATGCGTGCCAATACGTCGGCCGCTTGGTTATTATCCCTGGCTACATGGTGGAATTCAAGTCCTTCGAACCGAGCTGACATTTTAAGGACAACATTACGATAGGCTGCCATTTTTGGGTCCTTGGCGTCAAAGTCTCCATTTACTTGGGATATTGCGAGGTTTGAGTCCCCGCGCACCTCTAGGCGTTGAATGCCCATGGAGATTGCCATCCGGAGGCCATGCAAGAGGGCCTCGTACTCGGCTGCGTTGTTGGAGTCCGTGTACATTATCTAAAGTACGTACTGGACTGTATCCCCGGTTGGGGACGTCAATACGATGCCAGCCCCCAATCCGGCCAACATTTTGGAGCCGTCGAAGTGCATAATCCAATTGGAGTATGCGCCGTACTCTTTAGGGAGTTCGGCTTCAGTCCACTCAGCGACAAAGTCGGCCAAAACTTGCGACTTTATAGCTCGCCGAGGTTTGTAAGTTATATCGAATGGTAAGAGCTCAATGGCCCATTTTGCAATCCTGCCCGTCACGTCGCGGTTGTTTATAATGTCATTTAAGGGTACTTCAGAGGCCACTGTTATCGAACACTCTTGAAAGTAGTGTCGGAGCTTCCGGGATGCCATGAACACTGCATACGCTATCTTTGATAGTGTGGGTAACGGGACTTGCAGGGAGTTAAAACAGTGGATACGTAGTACACTGGTTTTTGAAGAGGGAATTTATGCCCTTCTGTCTCTCGTTCTAAGACGAGTACTGCGCTTACAACTTGATGTGTTGCCGCAATGTATAACAACATTGGTTCGCCCAGGTTAGGCGCAGCCAGGACCGGATTTGTTGCCAATATGGCTTTTATTTCTTTGAGTACGGCAGTGGCAGCATCCGTCCACTCGAAGTGTTCGGTGCGTTTGAGGAGGCGATAGAGGGGCAATGCCTTTTCTCCCAAACGGGAGACAAAGCGGCTTAGAGCCGCCACGCATCCAGTCAATTTTTGTATCTGTTTGAGGTCTTTTGGAATATCCAGCTGTGACAGAGCTCGGATCTTGGCCGGGTTCGCTTCGATTCCTCTACCGGATACAATGAACCCAGGAGCTTTCCGGCTGGTACGCCGAAAATGCATTTCTCCGGATTCAGCTTGATGTCATATGCTCGGAGGTTGTCGAATGTGAGCCTCAAATCCTCTGCTAGAGTTTCGACGTGTTTGGTTTTGATGACTACGTCGTCTACGTATGCCTCTACTGTTTTGCCGATCTGGGTGGCCAGACATGTCTGAATCATGCGCTGATATGTTGCGCCGGCGTTTTTAAGTCCGAAGGGCATCGTGTTGAAGCAGAATGGTCCATATGGAGTAATGAATGCCATTGCGG
This sequence comes from Triticum dicoccoides, assembly GCF_002162155.2. Classification (NCBI taxonomy): domain Eukaryota; kingdom Viridiplantae; phylum Streptophyta; class Magnoliopsida; order Poales; family Poaceae; genus Triticum; species Triticum dicoccoides. The sequence goes on from NC_041385.1 coordinate 224,662,183, forward strand.
CTTGGTCCGCTTCCACCATCTTGATTGATGGTAGCCGGAGTATGCGTCCAGGAAGCACAATGAATCGTGCCCTGCGGTAGCATCGATTATTTGGTCGATGCGGGGGAGGGGGAAGGAATCCTTTGGGCAGGCCTTGTTGAGGTCTTTAAAATCGACACATAGGCGCCAGGATTTGTCCTTCTTTGGTACCATTACCAGGTTTGCTAGCCAATCCGGATGTTTGATGTCTCTGATGAATCCGGCTTCCAATAGTTTGGCTAGTTCTTCTCCCATTGCCTGTCTTTTGGGTTCGGAAAATCGTCGAAGAGCCTGTTTGACTGGCTTGAATCCTTTTAGGATATTTAGGCTATGCTCTGCCAATCTGCGTGGGATTCCCGGCATATCTGAAGGGTGCCAGGCGAAGATGTCCCAATTTTCCCGAAGGAATTCTCGCAGTGCGGCGTCTACATCAGGGTTCAACTGTGCCCCGATGGAGGCCGTCTTTGTTGGGTCCGTTGGATGGACCTGGAATTTTACTACTTCGTCCGCTGGTTTAAAGGAGGTGGACTTGGATCTCTTATCGAGTATCACATCATCCCTATTCACCGTAGAGCGTAGCGCTGTGAGTTCTTCTGCCGCTAGGGCTTCGGATAGTGCCTCCAGGGCTAATGCAGCTGTCTTGTTTTTGGCGCGGAGTGCTATGTCCGGATCACTAACGAGAGTGATTATTCCGCCGGGCCCAGGCATTTTGAGCTTCATGTACCCATAGTGGGGTACGGCTTGAAAAATTGTGAATGCCTCTCGTCCTAATATAGCGTGATATCCGCTGCTGAACGGGGCCACTTGGAACGTGACTTCTTCGGACCTGTAATTGTCTGGCGAGCCGAACACCACATCAAGTGTGATTTTTCCAGTGTAGCGTGCTTCCCGGCTAGGGATTGTTCCTCTGAAGGTTGTGATGCTTCGCTCAATGCGGCTCCAGTCTATTTCCATTTTTTGAAGAGTTTCCTCGTAGATGAGGTTTAATCCGCTGCCGTCATCCATGAGTACCTTGGTGAGTCGAAAGCCGTCCACTATTGGACTAATGACCAATGCGGCTGGTGCTCGGGCTGTTTGGAATTTAGGTTCGTCGCTGGCGTTGAAGGTAATGGCCGTGTCGCTCCAAGGATTTGTTGTTTCTACTTGGTAGACTTCGGCGAGGCTGCGGATTGTTCGTTTCCGCATGTTATTTGATGCGAAAGTCTCGAAGACTGTTGATACCGTACCGGTATTGCTGGAGTGGTTTCCGGGGCTAGAAGCTCCTCTCCACTTTTGGCCACCTGCCGTAATATCCAACATGCTCGAAGGCTATGTGTTGGGGTGGCACCCTCTGTATTGTGAATTTTACAGGGTCCGCTAAGCCACCCCTCCAGTACGGTTCCGTGCCCTTTATGGGGTTTTTGCTTTTTGGTTTTTGTACCTGGTGCCTGAGTGTAATGCACCCTTTTGTTGCGGACTGGGGTTGTATTCGGGGCCGGATTGTCCCAAAACTTATTTTCGGTTTTCCGGAAACTTTCCATCGCACAGTACTTTCGTACAATGGACGCCAGGTCGGCGAAGCGTGTAACTTCACGATGGCTGATGGCATTCAAGATTCCCTCCTCCGTGCAATTATTGCAAAAGATTGAGATTGCGTTTTCCTCTCGGCAGTCCTTTATCCTGTCCATAACCAGGAGGAATCTGGCCCAGTAATGATGTACTGTTTCAGCAGGCTCTTGCCGGATTAGAGATAGGTCGCATATGTCTGGGCGGGTGGGTGGAATTGAGTCCAGAACCCTACCCATCTCGAGGCTCAAGGGCCGAGAAGCTTCCGAATTTGGAAGCTTGGAGAGTGGAACGTTGTCCAACGAGTCCTGTCCGATGCCTGACTTTAGGTTCAGCGCTTGGTCGAAGACCCTCCCTCCGCGGGAATCCGACATGGAGGGTTCGGAAGCCCGGACATGACTAGTTTTCAATATAGGAGAAGAGTCGCCGTGATGTTCCTCTACCACCGAGATGTGGTGGGTAACCTGGGGAGAGTTAATCTCTCTCAGATCAGTTTTAAGCCCAATCTGATTGTAGTCTGTAGCAATTCCCAGGGCGGCGATGCGATCCAAGAGTTCGTTTACGGACGAGAGCTCTGTTGGATCCAGCTGCTCGGCGAATTCCAAGTTGACGTGAAGATTGCTTTTGATGACCCGAGAGGTCATCGTCGAAGCGGTGGCCGGACAGGTGGTCATGAGAAAACCACCTAGCCGGATAGTTTGACCGGCGGCCAAGGCTCCTTTGGCGAAGATACCGTCCTTGAAGACAGGAAGAGGCATCCTTCCTATCGGTGACGGCACAGAGGAACTCTCAATGAAAGCACCAATGTCGGTGTCAAAACCGGCGGATCTCGGGTAGGGGGTCCCGAACTGTGCGTCTAGGCGGATGGTAGCAGGAGACAAGGGACACGATGTTTTTACCCAGGTTCGGGCCCTCTCGATGGAGGTAAAACCCTACTCCTGCTTGATTGATATTGATGATATGGGTAGTACAAGAGTGGATCTACCACGAGATACAGGAGACTAAACCCTAGAAGCTAGCCTATGGTATGATTGTTGTAATGGTCGTCGTCCTACGGACTAAAGCCCTCCTGTTTATATAGACACCGGGGAGGGCTACGGTTACACAGAGTCGGTTACAATGGTAGGAGATCAACATATCCGTATTGCCAAGCTTGCCTTCCACGCCAAGGAAAGTCCCATCCGGACATGGGACGGAGTCTTCAATCTTGTATCTTCATAGTCTTGGAGTCCGGCTGACGATGATAGTCCGGCTGTCCGGATACCCCCTAGTCCAGGACTCCCTCACCCGTGCCTACTCAGGGGGAACCTCCTTACATTGCATAGGGAAGTGCGCCCGATGCCCTCCTCAGGCAGGGCTCGGGGGCTCTCCCCTGGAGGGCCGCCGACCTCGCCAAGGTCACGAGGGAGGCGCTTGGGCACCATGTGGAGGCGTGTTTCGAAGCACGTTTCCCTCAAGAAGGGGCAAGGCAAGGAGGGCCAAACCCTCAGGAGTTCGTCAGCAAGGCCATTCAGGAGCTACAGGAGTCAAGAGTCATGAGAGGCAGCCGCCGCTTACCTGTTGTGGCGCCCCATCCAGGCGAGGATGGTGGGCTGCGCGTCTGCATCGACACACCAGGGCTCAACCGAGCCGCGTCTCAGGAGCGCCTCTGGCCCTTGCAAGTGGGACGCTGCAAGGGTCCGCCCCACAGCTACGTTCGCATGCCTTATGGCTTGTCGAACATGGCTGCCGCGTACCAGCGCCTCATGAGGGCCATCCTGCAGGCTCAAGAGGTCAGGCGTTCCGCAGCCCTGGTGGAGATGGAGATGGTCCGCGAGGAGCCACCAGTGCCTCCGGAGCCTCCCGAGGCCCCTGGGCCTGGGGGCTCATGAGAATCGGCTCCCGCAGCCCACCGAGTCTGTTACACCAACACCCCTTCATCCCCAACATCATCAGGTGACATCTTTCAAGTTTCATTTCCAGCTGGGAGCGCCCTCAGGGCCACATTATTCCCAGGCCGCGTGGGTCCGTCCCTGTGGCGTGTATCCCTTTTTATTTCATGCTCTTAGCTTACCTTATTGGGGGCGCCCCTCGGGCTGCATCATCCCCAAGTCGCTCGGGTCTGACCCAGCGGCATGTAACCTTCTTGCGTTTATCTTAGGGCCATGCTTTCGACCCATCATGCTTGTTATTTGGTGCCTGTCCGTGGCACCTTTTCTTCCTGGATGTCGGAAGCTTGCACGTTAAATGGGGGGTACCTGAGCATCGCGACTCAGGGCTCCTACCGTCTCTCCAGCCCTCACCCTCTGGTCTTGTCCACGGCATCGCGACCTGGCATACCAGCGACGGCTGAGACCAGCTCGAGGGCCGGGACCCGAGGACGTAGAGTTTCGACATCTAACCCAGCTTGCGCATTAAAGGGGGGGTGCCTGAGCATCGCGACTCAGGGCTCCTACCGGCTCTCCAGCCCTCACCCTCTGGTCTTGTCCACGGCATCGCGACCTGGCATACCAGCGACGGCTGAGA
>NC_041385.1:224666590-224699299 GCF_002162155.2 Triticum dicoccoides
GCGACCTGGCATACCAGCGACGGTTGAGACCAGCTCGAGGGCCAGGACCCGAGGACGTAGAGTTTCATCATCTAACCCAACTTGCGCGTTAAAGGGGGGGTGCCTGAGCATCGCGACTCAGGGCTCCTACAGACTCTCCAGCCCTCACCCTCTGGTCTTGTCCATGGCATCGCGACCTGGCACGCCAGCGACTGCTGAGACCAGCTCGAGAGCCGGGACCCGAGGACGTAGAGCACCGGCCTCTAGCCAAATTTGCAGGAACATACTCCAAGATAAGGCCCAGAGCCAGGCGCAATCCGCCTTGAGGTAGGGCCCCATGAGTCCCGCTCTGGCCCACGCGTGCCCAGATACACCTCGTCAAGCCCTACCGTGCCAGCCACGTGTCAGGGCGGGGTTGTACATGCCCTGGGGGCTCCTCCCGGAGGGGAGCCCCCTCCCACGCACCAGTGGAAGCACCATGCTCCGCGCTGGCTGACGACACTACCGAGGAGTGGCTATGCCCGTACGCATACGGAAGCGCTATGCTCCGTGCTGGTGATAAACAACTGAGGGTGGCCCCCGGGCCGCATTAACCTCAGGGAGCCCAGAGCTCAGCGTCAAGCCTCATCGCAATGCCTCCCCTCGGGAGTGCCTGCTGGGCACGGGGCTGGGCACAGGGCTTGCGCCTGGGTCACGCCCAGACGCACGTCACCCAGCCAGGCCCCCGGGCCTGGTTCGTCGCACGTCCCTCCCCGAGCGGAGCCAAGGTACGAAGGTCGTTTGAGCGTCAAGGGGGACTCCTGAGCATCGCAACTCAGGAGTCTAATTGGTCACGTAGCCCCTCACTCCTTAGTTCCGAAAGGCTAACGGCGGTTGAGGTATGCGCGGGGCCGGGCTCTGCAGACGTAGAATGGTAGATCCCCCCACATCTCACCTCCCTACTTGCTGTTCGAGCACCAAGGGGGACTCCTGAGGATCGCGACTCAGGAGCCTAACTTGTCACATAGCCCCTCACCCCTTGGTCCCGTCCTAGTTTCCGGTCGGGGCTAACGGCGGCTGAGGTATGCGCGGGGCCGGGCTCTGCCGGCGTAGAACATAAGCAAGTAGGAAGTAATAGCGCAAATTTCAGGGAATTCAAAAGCAAATATTACAGTCCATACTGTTATCACAGCAAGTTTTAACGCCTCCCCGAGGCATGGTACATGTGCCACAATTAAAAGCAGGACGGGAGCCACGACGGAGTCACTTGCCGGCGGTGGAGCTGCGCGGAGCGGGTTCGCCTTGTGGAGCAGCAGGGCTAGCAGCGCTCCGCTTCGGATTGGTGCTGAAGGCCCGGAACTTCCCCAGCAGAGCCTTCGCACGACCCTTCACGGCCTCAGTAGTGGCAGCGGCACGCTCGCCACTCGCTGGCTCCAGCAGGCTGTCGACGTCGATGTTGGGGTCGCGAAGATAGATGTGGGTGAAGACCCGCATCAGCGCTGCAGAAGACAAGATGCGTGCCTCGGCCTCAGCCGTAGGGCCAAGGCCAGGGGTGACATCTTCAAGAGCACGAACCAGGAAGGGAAGCAGCTTGGCGGGGCCATCCTCCTCGCCGGACAGCGGGCTCTCCAGGCCGCTCTCATAAAGCGTCTTCATGAAGTGTGAGCCTTCTCCTCCATCTCCGCAAAGGCCACGCGATCCTCGGCGAGAACCCGTGCCTTGCCGTCTAGCTCAACCTTCCTCGCCTCCAGCTCTTGCTCCAGCGCGCCTAGGCGGTCACAGTGCTTTTTGAGCTTGGCGCCCCGGTCCTTGACGGCCGCCTCGCGAGCCTTCATGCTTTCCTCCTACTCTTCGCGAAGGCGGGCCTCCTCGGCGAGCTGGTTCTGTAGGCCCTTCAGCTCGCTCGCCAGCGCCTCGCAGCGACCTTGGACTTTAGCCACCTCCCCCAAGGCAGCATCGCGGGCAGCCTTCGCCCCAAGGACGGCCTGCTTCTCCTCGTCACAAGCCGTCGAGGCTTGGACCAGCGCTGCCCGAATCGAAGCGTCGGAGCGAATCCAGCCGGAAGCTAGCTCCAAGCGCCCGGCCACTAGACGAGAGTCGGCGCCCAGAAGATCCTGCCGCAGACGGTCCAGTTCGGCAACAGCGCGATCCAGAACAGTAGTCGGGGAAGCAGCAGTCGGTGGAGTAGGAGGAGAAGACGGCAGCGTCATCATGGTATCCTGAGGTGGAGCCTACTGCGCCACGACGGCTGTGGTGGCGGCATCAGGCAAGGGCACCTCGGGAGTCGCTTGGGCCATGGGGGCTGAGCTCGCCCCAGCCGGCTCAGCCAGGCCTTGCGAGGACACCCGGGCAGGAGAGGCCCGTGCGTCACAGTCACCTTCTTTCACGGGCAGAGGCGCTGCCATGGATGGAACCTCAGGAGCTCCCTTCGACTTCTTTGCCGCGGGCGCCAGCCTAGCCGGGAGATACGAGTGTCAAGCCTCAGCAACAGAACAATAAACAAGACATGAATCAAGCACTTACAGGTTGTTGCTTGCGGGCTCGAGCAGCCTTCGGACGTACTTGGAGCCCGAGAGCCGGCTGCAAGGATTAGCCTCAAGGAGCTCGGGAGCAGGAGGTGCGCCTGCGGATCGCCTCGGGGCTGGGGCAGACCCGCGGGGGATCAGCCCGGTCCGGTCCTTCTTCGGGATCAGGGGCAGGCTCCCGCCGCCCTGCTCATCATCATCCTCGTCATCGTCACTCAGAGAGAGGCGGAGAGTGCGGGACCTGCGCCAAAGGGGGGAGCCCTTGACTCTGCCTCGGAGTCAGCCCCCTCTTCCCGCTCCCCTCCTTCCTTCTCTTCGCTGGAGTCGCCTGAGGACACGTCCACCGGGTCCTCTCGAGCCTCCGCGGACACGGGCCCGTCCTCGTTGAAGACGGGCATGGACCCCACTACCTGCTCCCAGTCCTCGCGGAGGAACAGGGGCGTAGGAGCGCCCTCCAACCTCGCCACGTCGCCCCCAACCAAAGACTGGAGGACCGCAGCCAGATCCTCATCGGCCAAGACCACGGGGCTCGGGTAGGGCCTCCACATCGGAAGTGAGTACTGACGAAGCGGAGCCAGCTGGTGCTCCAGGAATTCCCTCAGCAGCGATGCACCAGTCAGCTTCTCCGCCGCCATGCTGGCCGGCCTCAGATCCGCGTCCATCTTCTCCAACACCGGCTTCGCGCGGGGGTCCACAGGCTCCACTTGGGACCAGTCGTCGGAGCTCGCAGGGTTCCTCATGGGCAGGATCAGCCGAGGGTGGATGCGCCCAGCATCCACTAAGACCCACTTGCTCCTGAAGCCCTTGATCCTTTTCCCAGGGTTCGAAATGGCGATGGAGCTGCCGTACGCGAGAAGCTCGCACACGCAGAGACGGAACCACGGGAGGTCTGCAGGGAGAAGTAGTGGCGCAGCAAGGCCACTGAGGGCTTCACCCCTACGTGAGCCTCTCAATAGTAGGCGAAGATTGATAGAAGAAGGACAGAGTTGGGGTGTAGATGCAGGGCTTGAAGATTATAATGGCGGAGGACAGAGAAGAAGAACTCAGAAAAGGGAGGCACCAGACCGGCGATGATGGCGCTCACGAAGAGCGGATAGAAGGTGCTCCCTTGGCCCTCAGGGAGAGTAGAGCCGGCCTTGAACACCTTTGCCCTGTCGATGCCCTGCGCCACCGCCATCTGGCGCACCCGGGCAAGGCTCGCCTCCGACACATTCGGCGAGTCCAAGGCGGATGAATACCAAGCTCCGGCCGGGGCCTGGCGAGGCGCCATGTCTGGCTAGGGCACGCGGACGGAGTAGATCTGAAGATTTCGAAGGCGGGGAGGAGAGGCGCAAGAAAGGGGATCTGAGCAGCAACTGGAGAAAGCAAAGAAGGCAAAGGACAGAAGCCGCTCCTTTATCAACTCGCGCGGTTGAAGAGGCGCCCATGTCCAATCAACCGCCATGCGGCGCCCAAGGCCACAGGCTGTTAGGGCCCGCGACGCTTCGCACTTCCCTTTCGCCTCTCTTCTCGGCCAAGTCCGGGCGCGCCGTGGGCCCGGGGGCTGCTGTCGGCGTTCTGGGAACGGGGGTCCCCAGACTTGCCTGCCTGCGGCCTGCGGCGTGGCTCAAAGGGGGCCCAGCGCGGCCCATCTTCATCAACACAAGCTCAAGACCCTCGCGAGGGGCCAAGCCTCGCGGGGCAGACGACAAGGAGCTTCCTCAAGCACGGCCTCATCAGGCTGGCTCACGAGGAGGTGGAGAGTTCAAGGCGGGGTACCTCGCGAGGTGCCCATGACGCAAGCCATGACGATCAAGGGCGCTTGTCAGTGTCAAAACCGGAGGATCTCGGGTACGGGGTCCCGAACTGTGCGTCTAGGCGGATGGTAATAGGAGACAAGGGACACGATGTTTTTACCCAGGTTCGGGCCCTCTCGATGGAGGTAAAACCCTACTCCTGCTTGATTGATATTGATAATATGGGTAGTACAAGAGTAGATCTACCACGAGATCAAGGAGGCTAAACCCTAGAAGCTAGCCTATGGTATGATTGTTATGTGTCCTATAGACTAAAACCCTCCGATTTATATAGGCACCGGAGAGGGCTAGGGTTACACAGAGTCGGTTACAATGGTAGGAGATCTACATATCCGTATCGCCAAGCTTGCCTTCCACGCCAAGGAAAGTCCCATCCGGACACGGGACGAAGTCTTCAATCTTGTATCTTCATAGTCTTGGAGTCCGGCCAATGATGATAGTTCGGCTATCCGGACACCCCCTAGTCCAGGACTCCCTCAGTAGCCCCCGAACTAGGCTTCAATGACGACGAGTCCGACGCGCATATTGTCTTCGGCATTGCAAGGCGGGTTCTCCTCCAAGTTCCACGTGCTTGCCGAATAGTGTAGGGCTTCCTTATAAATGTTGCGCTCCTTGGCTTCCACGTCCAATAATGGCCCTCTTCCACGTGGTGTATGAATGCGAAAAGCCAGGGTATTCTTAAACTTTACCCCCTAGTTGCGTGAATAAACTGCCTATAAGAGAGGCGAGGATCCAGATCTGAATCACACCATCCTCCTTCCGCGAGTATTCATCGAAGCGCCTCTAACAAAAATCCATTCCATCATGGACAGTCGACGCGGCTCCTCCTCTCGCGCTCCCAGCCCTCAGCCAGGAGATTGGGGGAGATGTTCAGTCCCGCATAGCGAGTTGGTGACGCTCCAAGCAGAGGGATATCTTCCCCCAGCCTTCATGATTCCGGTTCAAGCCGGACTGGCCACCTACAAGGGCGGAAAGTAGGCGGAGTTCTATGGGCTCCAGCTTCACCACCTCACGCCTGCCTCCATTCTGCACATCGTGGGCTTCGTGGCCCTTTGCGATCTGTTCTTGGGCATCAAGGCCCATTTCGCGCTATGGAAGAGATTATTTTGCCTCATACCCCGTTCTCATGAGGGGTCGATATATCAAGTGGGCGGAGCCGAAATATGGCGCATCGCCGGGACCGGATATCTATCCGGAACCCCGAAGAAGGCGTCCGAAGACTGGCCTTCGGCATGGTTTTACATGGAGGACGCCCCGCTGCCGGACCCAGTTCGGATTAGCCTCCCGGAGGTCAGCAACGCTCCTCTAAAGAAACGCCTGAGTTGGCGCCCGTAGAGCCCTCAACGGGAGAATGATGGGGACGTTCAATATCTAATGGGCCGAATAAGGTTATTGGCTCATTCCGGATTGACCATGATTGGAGTCATGGCCACATGCATCATGCGAGGGGTGCAGCCACTTCAATACAGGGGCCATCCCATGTGGGATTTCAACAGGGAGGATGACGCCACCAGTCATGGCCGCAAGGGGCCAGGATCGGTTGCTGATCTGGTTAAGATACTGTCCAGCTTGTGCAAGGGGGAGAAGGAGGACTTCCTCCGCGCGAGTCCATTGAATGGATTTTCGATGAACAACCCTCGGAGCTGGGTAAGCGGACGTTTGTCTACCCGATCCTTGTTCCCAAAGTTAAGTGTCTCACTTTGTGATTTCGACGCAGGAACTGCGCCGGGCCGTAGAGCACATACACAGCCCGGCTCCACAACCAGAGGATCCGGAACGATCCCTTGATCCGGCCTCTGAAGAGGATCCGGATATAAAGGTGGAGCTGATCGACGGGGTGTTCCACCAACTTAGTATGGATAATGCTTTGGTCGCCATTACGACCGACTACCCGGTTTATCTCCGGCTTCCCAGGTAACCGTGACCGGAGTCCTGATACCATGACTCGTCCATGCTTATTTCTGACCACTGTATACTAATGGTACTCCGCAGGAGGTGCCTTTGAGGCGGGAAGCCGAACATGCGGCGGCTGACCAACAAGGGGCAGCTCGGCCCAGCAGGCGGAAAAGGAGTGCGGCACGAATCGAGACGTCGCCGCAAAGGTATGATGTGCCCCCATGTTTTCAGAAAAGATTCCTGGAAGGCATACTAACGCTTGTGGTTTTCTTAGGATAAAGAGCGCTCGTCGGACTGTGCCCGGAGAGGTTGCCAATCCCGCCTCCACCAGCCAGGCTCCAACACCAGGTCCGGAGGGGGAAGCGAATGCAAGGCGCGCGTCACGTGCTCCTCGAACGGAGGACGCCGATAGGTTGTCCGCCACCATATCTGAGGTGGAGAGTGCCATGAATCACAGGCGCCGCCGGACAGTTCTTCGCGACACATGCTTCTCCCCCGAGGCGTTAAATGCCTTTAATTTGGGTGATGCGCACCTCCGTGCTGCTCAAGATGGTCTAGCCAGAGCCACGGAGCAGTATGTGAAAGTCATACGGGTGAGGAATTTTGACAGTTATATATGCCAGTAGCCCCCGAGACTTAAAATAGTTAGAATAACTGATTTAAGGATCATTTGTTATGCAGGATCTTACGGAGAAGAATACCCACCTGTCCCAGGACCTTCAAGAGTGCAAGGCCCAACTTGAGGCCGCGCTAGCCGCCGCAGGGGGAGCCACAAAGACCCCCTCTGGTAATACATACTTCGAAAGATAAGTAATTTGCGAAGTGCGGCGTGTGTATAAGTCTGACAATAATATTGCAGATGGTGCCGAACTAGATCTGGACAGGCAGCAGCTACTACGCTAGCTAAAGGCCGGCGAGAAGGTGCTGACAAGGGTGCGGCAGGAGAAGAATAACCTCCAAGATGCCAACACTCAGCTGGGCGAGGAACTAAAAGATGTTCGGGTCCAGCTGTCTTACTCCGTGAAGGAGAATCTGCGGCTTCATCGCAGCATTTACAGTAAGTGCTTGAATGAACTTTTGAAAACAAGAGTTCGGCGAGGAAGTCGATTAACCAGAATATGTCTGTAGGTATGCTCACAGGCTGTCCTGTAGAGGAAATGCCCGGTTCAACGGGTGACCAGCTTCCTGAGCTGTTGTAACTGCACGAACGAGTTTGGCAGGTGATGAGCGGCGTCGCCCAGGCCTTATGGCAGTCCGTCTCCCTACCCGAGGGTCTTGGAGGGTTTGTGGAGAAGCTTCAGGGAGCTCGGCGGCGCTTCCGTCTGTGGAAGATATCGGCCTACCGTCAAGGCGCCAGGGAGGCCTGGGCCATGGTGAAGACGAGGTACACGAAGGCCGACCCGAACCACATGGCCGAGGTCGGGCCTATGGGGCCCGATGGGAAGGAGATCCCTGTGAGCTTAATGTACGGCCAAGTAGAGTTGGCCGCAAAGTATTCCCAGCGGGACTGTAAACTAGACAGCCTGCTAGATCGTATTGAAGAGGAATACAATCAATCAAGTTGACTATGTAATTTAAAATGACATGAAAAATGCCTTCTAGCCGGATTGTAGATCGTTTGTCATTGCAGACCTCTTCGCTTCAACCTCGGGACCCGACAGTCCGGAGTGTGTCCAAATACCCTCACGGTTATATAAAAACCGGGGCATGCGTGGAGATCAGGCGTAAGGGTCATTAGTGCTTTATCAGACAAGTGCCCAACTAGTTATGTTATATTACATGGTTAGTAAGAAACATCTTCCAGGGAGAATAGTTCCGTTAGGGGTTCCTTTCCCTGGGAGGCATGCCCTAAAGTGCATATCCAGACTGCGAAAAAAGCAGAAAAGCATCTGGGGGCAGATAAATAAGTAGGTAAGAAATCGTCTTTTAAGTCACCGACCGAATATTCCCTTAAGAACGCTAGCTTTCGGCTTCACCCAGTCTGAGGTACACATCCGGCTGACCCGGCAGTAACAATCGTAGAGGTGCTCCCTTTACCTCCTAGCCGAACAATCGGGAACGTAGGGGTAAGCACAAGAGCTAGGCAACCCAGCTTGTCCAAAACCTAAGTCAAAGCGATGCATATAATGGTGAATAAAAGGTACATGTGGAAGTGTGACACATGTGTTGGGCACGAAGCCCGTATAAATGAGCTTCTGTTAAAGAAGCCCCAAGGTATACTGAGTGCGAGCAGCATGTCAAGTGTGTGCGAACAATGCGCAGATCGGCCTTCAAAGGCTTTAAGGAAAAAGGAAGGAGAAAGAGAGAAACAAAAGACAGCTAAAGTATAAAATGTGGATGGAGGAAGAAGACGAACTCTGTGTTTGGCGCTAGGCGTAGAATCTTCGAAGACGGGCTGCGTTCCATGGGTTCGGCTCGAGTCGGTTGTCCGATGCGTTTCGCAGATAGTATGCTCCGCCGGTCAGGACTTGGTCGCTGATGGAGGGACCTTCCCATTTGAGCTTGAGTTTGTTCTTTTTCTTGTCCGACAGGCGTAGAACAAGTTCGCCAACATTGTAAGTTTTGGCCCGTACTTCTCTGCTTTCATATCTTCGAGCCTGTTGTTGATAGAATGCAGAACGAGCTTTTGCCACGTCACGCTCTTCCTCTAAGGCGTCCAAACTGTCCTGCCGATCCAGCTCGGCTTCTCTTTCTTCGTACATGCGCACACGAGGTGAGTCATGAATTATGTCGCAGGGCAAGACTGCCTCCGCGCCATACACCATGAAAAATGGTGTAAATCCGGTAGTACCATTCGGCATGGTCTGCAGCCCCCAGAGTACGGAGTCGAGCTCCTCTACCCAGTGCGTGTTAGATTCCTTGAGGGACCGCACTAGTCTGGGTTTAATGCCGCTCATGATTAGCCCATTTGCTCGCTCGACTTGACCGTTAGTTTGAGGGTGATAGACTGAAGCGTAGTCGAGCTTAATGCCCATGTTTTTGCACCAGAGTTTAACCTCGTCGGCCGTGAAGTTTCTGCCGTTATCAGTGATGATGCTGTGGGGGATACTGTAACGGTGTACTACCCTTGATATGAAGTCTATCACAGGTACGGATTCGGCCATCTTAACTGGCTTGGCCTCGATCCATTTGGTGAATTTATCCACCATGACCAATAGGTATTTTTGCTTGTTGGTTCTCCCTTTAAGGGGTCCAACCATGTCAAGCCCCCAGACCGCAAACGGCCAGGTGATGGGTATAGTTTTCAGGGCGGTGGGTGGCATGTGGCTTTGGTTGGCAAAGAGCTGGCAACCGACGCATCGTTGGACTAAATCCTGAGCGTCTGTTCGGGCCGTTGGCCAATAAAATCCTGTACGGAAGGCCGTGCTTACCAGGCCCGGGCTGCGGCGTGGTGCCCATCGAGTCCGGCATGAATTTCAGCTAGAAGATTTCGCCCTTCCTCTTCGGAGATGCACCTTTGAAGGACTCCGGTTGTGCTTTTCTTATAGAGCTCTCCCTCATGGACCTTATAGGCTTTTGAGCGCCATACTATGCAGCAGGCCTCATTTTGGTCCTCGAGAAGTTCCTGCTTAGTTAGGTAAGCTAGGAATGGCTCGGTCCACGGGGCAATGACTACCATTATTTCGTGGGCTGAAGGTGTTGTTTTATTGGCAGAACAGCCGATTGTGTCAGAGCATGCAGTGTCGAGTAGTGCGGTTGGGTCCGGATTGTTATGTCCGGACTCCCCTTCCCATAGTACGGATGGCTTGAAAAGCCGTTCCAGGAAGATGTTGGGGGGGACGGCATCGCGTTTTGCGCCGATGCGTGCCAATACGTCCGCCGCTTGATTATTATCCCGGGCTATATGGTGAAATTCGAGCCCTTCAAACCGAGCTGACATTTTCAAAACGGCCTTATGGTAAGCTGCCATTTTTGGATCCTTGGCGTCGAAGTCTCCATTTATTTGGGATACCGCGAGGTTCGAATCCCCTTGCACCTCTACGCATTTAATGCCCATGGAGACCGCCATCCGGAGGCCATGTAGAAGGGCCTCGTATTCGGCTGCGTTGTTGGAGTCCGTGTACATTATCTGAAGTACGTATTGGACTGTGTCCCCGGTTGGGGACGTCAGGACGACGCCAGCCCCCAGGCCGGCCAACATTTTGGAGCCGTCGAAGTGCATGATCCAGTTAGAATATGCGCCGTACTCTTTAGGGAGTTCGGCTTCAGTCCATTCGGCGATGAAGTCAGCCAAAACATGCGACTTGATGGCTCGCCGTGGTTTATAGGTTATGTCGAATGGTAGGAGCTCGATGGCCCATTTTGCAATCCTACCGGTCGCGTCGCGGTTGTTTATAATGTCATTGAGGGGTACTTCGGAGGCTACTGTTATCAACACTCTTGAAAGTAGTGTCGGAGCTTCCGGGATGCCATGAACACTGTGTACGCTATCTTTTGATAATGCGGGTACCGGGATTTGCATGGAGTTAAGACAGTGGATACGTAGTACACTGGTTTTTGAAGAGGGAACTTATGTCCGTCCGTTTCTCGTAAGACGAAGAGTACCGCCCTTACAACTTGATGAGTTGCCGCGATATATAATAGCATTGGTTCGCCCAAGTTGGGCGCGGCCAGGACCAGATTTGTTGCCAATATGGCCTTTATTTCTTCGAGTCCGGCCGTGGCGGCATCCGTCCATTCGAAGTGTTCGGTGCGCCGGAGGAGGCGATAAAGGGGTAATGCCTTTTCTCCCAAGCGGGAAATGAAGCGGCTTAGAGCCGCCACGCATCCAGTTAATTTTTGTATTTGCTTGAGGTCTTTTGGGATATCCAATTGTGACAGAGCTCGGATCTTGGCTGGGTTTGCTTCAATTCCTCTACCGGATACAATGAAGCCCAAGAGCTTTCCGGCTGGTACGCCGAAAACGCATTTTTCCGGGTTGAGCTTAATGTCATATGCTCGGAGGTTGTCAAATGTGAGCCTCAAATTGTCTACTAGAGTTTCGACATGTTTAGACTTGACGACCACATCGTCTACGTATGCCTCCACTGTTTTGCCGATCTGGGTTGCCAGACATGTCTGAATCATGCGCTGATATGTTGCGCCGGCGTTTTTGAGCCCGAAGGGCATTGTGTTGAAGCAGAATGGTCCGTATGGAGTGATGAATGCCGTTGCGGCTTGGTCTGGGTCCGCCATCTTGATTTGATGGTAGCCAGAGTATGCGTCAAGAAAGCACAATGAATCGTGTCCTGCGGTAGCACCTATAATTTGATCGATGCGGGGAAGGGGGAAAGGATCCTTTGGACAAGCCTTGTTAAGGTCCTTGAAATCGACACACAGGCGCCAGGATTTGTCCTTCTTTGGTACCATTACCAGGTTTGCTAGCCAGTCCGGATGTTTTATGTCTCTGATGAATCCGGCTTCAAATAGTTTGGCTAGCTCCTCTACCATTGCCTGTCTTTTGGGTTCGGAAAATCGCCGAAGAGCCTGTTTGGCCGGCTTGAATCCTTTTAGGATATTTAGGCTGTGTTCTGCCAACCTGCGTGGGATTCCTGGCATGTCTGAAGGGTGCCAGGCAAAAATGTCCCAATTTTCTGGAAGGAATTCGCGTAGTGCGGTGTCTACATCAAGGTTTAATTGTGCCCCAATGGAGGCCGTCTTTGTGGGGTCCGTTGGATGGACTTGGAATTTGACTATTTCGTCCGCTGGCTTGAAAGAGGTGGACTTGGATCTTTTATCGAGTATCACGTCGTCCCTGTTCACCGTGGAGCACAGCGCAGTGAGTTCCTCGGCCGCTAGGGCTTCAGATAGTGCCTCTAGTGCTAGTGCGGCTGTCATATTTTCGGCGCAGAGTGCTATGTCTGGATCACTGACAAGAGTGATGATTCTGTTGGGCCCGGGCATTTTGAGCTTCATGTACCCGTAATGGGGTATAGCTTGAAAAATTGTGAATGCCTCTCGCCCTAATAAAGCGTGATATCCGCTACTGAACGGGGCCACTTGGAACGTGACCTCCTCGGACCTGTAATTGTCCGGCGAGCCTAACACCACATCTAGTGTAATTTTTCCTGTGCAGCGTGCTTCCCGACTAGGGATTATTCCTCTAAAGGTTGTGCTGCTTCGCTCAATGCGGCTCCAGTCTATTTCCATTTTTCGAAGGGTTTCCTCGTAGATGAGGTTTAATCCGCTGCCGCAATCCATGAGTACCTTAGTAAGGCGAAAGTTGTCCACTATTGGACTGAGTACCAATGCGGCTGGTGCTCGGGCTGTTCGGAATTTAGGTTCGTCACTGGCGTTGAAGGTAATAGCCGTGTCGCTCCATGGATTTATTGTTGCTACTTGGTAGACTTCGGCGAGGCTGCGGAGTGTTCGTTTCCGCATATTATTTGATGCGAAAGTCTCGAAGACTGTTAATACCGTACTGGTATTGATGGGCTGGTTCTCTGGGGCTAGAAGCTCTTCGCCACTTTTGGCCACCTGCCGTAGTATCCAACATGCTCGAAGGCTATGCGTTGGAGTGGCTCCCTCTATGCTATGAATTTTGCAAGGTCCGTTGAGCCATCCCTCCAGTACGGTTCCGTTCCCTTTAGGGGTTTTTTGCTTTTTGGTTTTTAACCCAGGTGCATGAATGTGATGCACCCTTTTATTTCGGACTAGGGTTGTGTTTTTAACCCAGGTGCTCTCCATCGCACAGTACTTTTGTACTATGGATGCCAGGTCGGCGAAGCGTGTAATTTCGCGACGACTTATGGAGTTCATGATTCCTTTGTCCGTGCAATTATTGCAGAAAATTGAAATTGCGCTTTCCTCACGGCAGTCCTTTATCCTGTCCATAACCAGGAGGAATCTGGCCCAGTAATGATGTACTGTTTCAGCGGGCTCTTGCCAGATTCGGGATAGATCGCTTGTGCTTGGGTGGGCGGGTGGAATTAAATTTGGAACTGCGTCCAATCTGAGACTCAGGGGCCGGAAAGTTTCTGAACTTGGAAGTTCGGCTTGTTGGATGTTGTCCAACGAATCCGGCCCGCTGCCTGACTTTAGGTTCAGGGCTTGATCGGCGTCCGTCCCTCCGCGGGAATCCGGCATGGAGGGGTCGGGAATTCGGACAAAGCTTGTCCTTAATGTAGAAGAAGAGTCGTCGTGCTGTTCCTCCACCACAGCAACGTGGTGGGTAGCCTGGGGAGAGTTGATCTCTCTCAGATCGGTTTTAGGCCCAATCTGATCGTAATCTATAGCGACTCCCAGGGTGGCGATGCGATCCAAGAGCTCGTTTACGGAAGAGAGCTCCATCTGATCTAGCTGCTCGGCGAGTTCCGAGTTGACATGAAGATCGCTTTTGATGACCCGAGAGGTCATCATCGGCGCGGCGGCCGAACAGGCGGTCAAAAGAAAACCACCTAGCCGGATAGTTTGGCCGGTGGCCAAAGCTCCTTTGGCAACGGTGCCGTCTTTGAAGACGGGACGAGGCATCCTTCCTGATTGCGACGGCACAGAGGAACTCTCAATGAAAGCACCAATGTCGGTGTCAAAACCGGCGGATCTCGGGTAGGGGGTCCCGAACTGTGCGTCTAGGCGGATGGTAACAGGAGACAAGGGACACGATGTTTTTACCCAGGTTCGGGCCCTCTCGATGGAGGTAAAGCCCTAATCCTGCTTGATTGATATTGATGATATGGGTAGTACAAGAGTAGATCTACCACGAGATCGAGGAGGCTAAACCCTAGAAGCTAGCCTATGGTATGATTGTTATGTGTCCTATAGACTAAAACCCTCCGGTTTATATAGGCACCGGAGAGGGCTAGGGTTACACAAAGTCGGTTACAATGGTAGGAGATCTACATATCCGTATCGCCAAGCTTGCCTTCCACGCCAAGGAAAGTCCCATCCGGACACGGGACGAAGTCTTCAATCTTGTATCTTCATAGTCTTGGAGTCCGGCCAATGATGATAGTTCGGCTATCCGGACACCCCCTAGTCCAGGACTCCCTCAGCGCCAGTCGGGTGCCAGCCTGCACAGTGTCCTCCTTTTCTCTTTGGTGCAAAGGGAGCAAGCGCAGGCGAGAGCATCAAGCAAAGGCATCCATTTCGGTGCAACAAGACCAAGACCAGCCCAACGGCAGGGAGGAAGTCATTGTGGAGCCCAAGCAGGCATCACCACCAAAGCCTTTGACAGGCGAGGACCAACTTTAGTCAGGATAAGTGTACCCGCTGTTCCCCTTCAAAATGGCCAATTGTTGGCGCCCTTCCCGCTCAATATTTGGGGAGAGGCCCAGGGCCTTTGCCTATAAATAGGACTAGCCACCCCCAGGGTAGGAGGATCGAGGATCAAGAGGCTGGATCAAGCATCTGGCATACATTTGGGATAGAGAGAGAGAGAGAGAGACTGAACTCCTCCTAGCAGTTCATCACACCAGCCAAGAACAGACCCTCGCGAGGTTGTTCTTCCTTGTATTGTTCATCATCAGCCCAAGAGGCAATCCACCACACCACACACTGGAGTAGGGTATTACACCACAATGGTGGCCTGAACCAGTATAAACCCTGCGTCTCTTATGTTGTTCTGTTCGTAGTTTAGATCCTAGCGATTCGGTGAGGAGCAGGTAGGTAGAGGGCGAAATCTCCGCGCGCACCCCAGTGTTCGAACCTCAAGGGTCTGCCGGAACCCGAAATCCGACAGTATTTCCCTCAGTTTGAGAACCAAGGTATCAATCCAGTAGGAGACAACGCACAAATCACCGAATACCTGTACAAACAATCAAACAAACTTGCACCCAACGCGATAAAGGGGTTGTCAATCCCTTCACGGTTACTTGCAAAAGTGAGATCTAATAGAGATAGACAAACGGTAAGGTAAATACTTTTGATATTTTTTGGTTTATACAACGAAAAGTAAAAGATTGCAAGAATAGTAGATCGGAAACTAAGATTGTAGATTGGAAACTTATATGATGGAAAATAGACCCGGGGGTATAGGTTTCACTAGAGGTTTCTCTCAAGATAGAAAAAAATACGGTGAGTGAACAAATTACTGCCGAGCAATTGATAGAAAAGCGCAAAGTTACTACGATATCTAAGGCAATGATCATGAATATAGGCATCATGTCTGTGTCAAGTAGATCGACTCATGCCTGCATCTACTACTATTACTCCACACATCGACCGCTATCCAGCATGCATCTAGAGTATTAAGTTCATAAAGAATGAAGTAACGCATTAAGTAAGATGACTTGATGTAGAGGAATTAAATCAAGCAATATGATGTAAACCTTTTTATCCTCGATGGCAACAATACAACACGTGCCTTGCCGCCCCTACTGTCACTGGGAAAGGACACCGCAAGATTGAACCCAAAGCTAAGCACTTCTCTCATTGCAAGAAAAACAAATCTAGTTGGCCAAACCAAACTGATAGTTCGAAGAGACTTGCAAAGATATCAAATCATGCATATAAGAATTCAGAGAAGATTCAAATAATATTCATAGATAAGCTGATCATAAATCCACAATTCATCGGATCTCGGCAAACACACCGCAAAAAAGTATTACAGCGAATAGATCTCCAAGAACATCGAGGAGAACATGGTATTGAGAATCAAAGAGAGAGAAGAAGCCATCTATCTACTAGCTATGGACCCGTAGGTCTGTGGTAAACTACTCACACTTCATCGGAAGGGAAATGGTGTTGATGTAGAAGCCCTCTGTGATCGAATCCCCCTCCGGCAGGACGCTGGAAAAGGCCCCTAGATGGGATCTCATGGGTACAGAAGGTTGCGGCGGCGGAAAAGTGTTTTCATGGATGCCTCTGTTGGTTTGGGGATATATGGGAATATATAGGCGAAAGAATTAGGTCAGGAAGTACACGAGTGGCCCACAAGGGTGGGGGCACGGCCTACCCCCCTGGGCACACCCTCCGTCCTTGTGGCCGCCTCATGGCTCCTCTGACTTCATCTCCAACTCTCTTGTCTGTCTTCTGGTCCAAGAAAAATCATCGCGAAGGTTTTATTCCATTTGGACTCCATTTGGTATTCCTTCTCTGCGAAACTCAATAACAGGGAAAAAACTAGAAATAGCACTGGGCTCTAGGTTAATAGGTTAGTCCCAAAAATAATTTAAAATAGCATATAAAACATCCAAAACAGATAATATAATAGCATGGAACAATCAAAAATTATAGATATGTTGGAGATGTATCATGATGCCATTTGCACCTTGATCCAAATGATGCCCAATTACAAAGATCTCAAACCCACGGAAGTGATTGGTAGAATTGTTGCTCATGAGATGTCACTCAAGGATAAGGAAGAGCTCCACAACAAGTCAAGTGGTGCTTACAAAGCTTTGTGTGATGCTCCTACAACATCAAGTGAGAAACAAGTCTTCAATGAGGAATTGAGCTTAATGGTGAAGAACTTCAACAAGTTCTACAAGAATAGAAGCAAAGAGAGAAGTTCCAAGTTAAGATCCTACAGTGACAAAAGATCTTCTAGTCGTGATCGTAATTGCTACAATTGTGGAAGACCCGGACACTACTCCAATGAGTGTACGACTCCCTACAAGAAAAGAGAAGATTCACCCGAGAGGAGAAGTAAAAGAGATGAATCACCACCAAGATAGAGAAGGAGTAGAGATGATCGTTATGAAAGAAGACCCTCTCGTAGAATCAAGGATTCAGAAAGGAAGGACAAGTCATCAAAGAGCTACACAAGACGAAGACATCAATCTCTCGTTGGTGAATGGGTATCCGGTTCCAACTCTGACAACTACTCCGAGAGAAGCTATCACTCCGACTCCGAATATACTCAAGATGAAGGTGTTGCCGATATTGCACTTGTGTCGACCAAGTCCTACGACATATTTGACTCACCAAATGAAAGAATTGGAATATGCGTCATGGCTAAAGGCCCTAAGGTAT
This sequence comes from Triticum dicoccoides, assembly GCF_002162155.2. NCBI lineage: Eukaryota > Viridiplantae > Streptophyta > Magnoliopsida > Poales > Poaceae > Triticum > Triticum dicoccoides. The sequence continues at coordinate 224,683,656 of NC_041385.1, forward strand.
CACACCCCGAGTATGTTGACTTCAATAGTGATGAAGATGATTTGCTAGGTGATGATGATTTACTTGTTGACAACACTAGTGATGAAAACTATGATGAAATTGCTATTAATCATGCTATTCAAGATGAAATGAATGACAATGATAAGAAGGAGATTGAGCATCTAACTAAAGAACTAAACACTCTTAATTAGCTCATGAAACAACTCTAGAGGATCATAGAGAGCTCCTAAGAACTCATGAGAAGCTATGCTTTGAGAAGCTAAATTTAGAGCAAGAGCATGGGTTCCTAAAAGCAATCAATGATGATCTTCGAAAGAAGAGTTCTTCTTACATTGCCAAGTGTTTACTCTTGTCTACTTATATGCCACAAGTAAAATCTAGCAATGACAAGAAGGATTTTTCCTCTAGTAGTAACAATAACCATGTTAAATCCAATATTGTTGATTCTAGTAGTTCTCTTGATTCCACTAATGATTATCTTAGCAAAGTTACACTTGAGTAAGATAATAGCTTATTGAAGGGAATTATAGAGAAACGTGTTTAGAAGAGCCTTGCCGGAAGTAAGCACTTTGAGGAAATTGTGCGCAAGAAAGGAAAGCACCAGAAGAATCAAGATGTTGGTTTTGAACAAAATTTCAATGCCAATGGAGTTGAGTGGGAAGAAGATCAATACCCCAAGACGAAGTTTGTTCCTGAACAAGAGAAGTATGATCCCACTTCTTTTGAGGGAACACAAGCTCAAGATGATCTTCGACCATAAGACCACAAAGCTAAAAGGCAAGGACAAGCTTCAAGAAGAGATTGATTCATTTGAGAAGCTCCTAAGGCCATGGTCAAGTGGGTCCCCAAGACTACAACAAGTTCTACTTCATCAAGTACAACTACAACTCCAAGGATTCCCATCAAGTTGATGTGGATCCCAAAGAAGAAGAACTAGAGAGTTCTTGAGGGTGACTCCACCAACATACTTCACTCATATTCATTTTGGCAAGGACAAGTGCGATCAAATTTCATATATTGCACTAGTTCAAGGAGTCACAAACCCTCTTGTTGGTAAGACAAGGGACAAGGTAACCTAATGCTTTCATGGACATCATCATATGTGTGTTTCACTCTATGTCTATGGATATCGTTGTATGTTCCTTGTGGGACTAACCCATGTAGGTATTGGAAGTGCAAAACACTCCAATTGATTGCTCCAAATGATCCACATCAACATTGAGCATTCACATCTTCAACATCTACATGAAGTCATCATCGAAAATACCCAAGGTTAGTTCATCCCTCTAAGGGGGGATATCACATATGCACCTCATCAAGAATCTTCTCTTTTTATTTCATGAACTCTTCAGGATACTCACAAACCTGATACTTGCTGAAATCCCTCCTAACCGCATTTGCCTCCTCAAAACTCTTAATACATTGTTCAACCTGCCTCATCATACTAAGGCGTCGGTTTTCTTCACACTACTCATATAATATCTGCAAACTCGACTTGTTTTCCATCCTACATGAATGTTATGTTAGGTAACTTCAACTGACATACACAAAAAGATAAGTCAAATCAAATGACATACAACAAACACACAACTTAGCTTACTTAAAGTGGCATATGGCACGAAGTTCTCAAAGAGTTCAAATGACAAAGGTTACATAAAACATGAGGAGTTAAACTAAAGTACAAAGGAAATTATAAAGGGTACATGCCATTATAGTTCAAATGACTCTATGACATCATGTAGTTCAAACCACTTTTATTCGGCCATCAACACAATGTCTCTCTCGTACGGTCCCGGGTTGCCAAAAATGACATCCCTTCTTTCAAGGACCCAACCCCAACGGGAAGATTGCCTCGGTATTGGCGATGATGCCTGCCTAACTACCTAGTCAATGATCTGGCGAAGGTTTTTCAAGTCCAGCTGAGGGTATTCACCGCTTGATATTCTGCGAAACCAAAAAACAACCAAAAAACAACAACTGGCACTGGGCACTAAGTTAATAGGTTAATCCCCAAAAATGATATTGTTGCTTGAAAATGATGGGGAACGTTGCATGAAAATAAAAAAATCCTATGAAACACCCAAGATCTAATCTAGGAGATGCATAACTACTAGAGGGGAGTGTGTCTACATACCCTTGTAGACCAAAAGTGTGAGCGTATATAACGCGGTTGATGTAGTCATACTCTTCGCAATCCGATCACGATCCAATCCGATCTAGCGTCGAACGAACGTCACCTCCGTGTTCAGCACACGTGTAGCTCGATGACGTCTCCTCCTTCTTGATCCATGATACGTCTCCAACCTATCTATAATCTTTGATTGTTCCATGTTATTATATTATCTGTTTTGGACATTTTATATGCATTAATATGCTATTTTATATTATTTTTCGGACTAACCTATTAACATAGAGTCAGTGCCAGTTTCTGTTTTTTTTCCTTGTTTTGAGTTTTAAAAAAGTTATATCAAACGGAGTCCAAACAAGCTTAAAATTTACGGTGATTTTTTATGGACCAAAAGAGACCCCTGATGTTTGCTTGAACTACGTCGGTATTTCCCCAAAGAGGAAGGGATGATGCAGCACAAAAACGGTAGATATTTCCCTCAGTGATGAGACCAAGTTTATCTAACCAATATAGAACCACGCAACACCACGTATACATCTCCTGCACACAAAGAACAAATACTTGCAACTCGATGTAAGAGAGGGGTTGTCAATCCCTCACGGGTAAAAAGATAGATAAAACTGTGGTAGATTGGATAAATAGATCTCGCGGGAACGCGAGATAAAATAAATAACTAGAAATTGCAGAAAGGTATTTTTGTATTTTTGGATTAATAGATCTGAAAATAAAAGAAAATAAAAATAGATCTCGAAGGCAAATATAATAAAGAAGAGACCCGGGGGCCGTAGATTTCACTAGTGGATTCTCTCGAGAAAAATAGCATACGGTGGGTAAATAAATTACTATTGGGCAATTGATAGAACTTCAAATAATCATGACGATATCCAGGCAATGATCATTATATGGGCATCACGTCCAAGATTAGTAGACCGACTCCTGCCTGCATCTACTACTATTACTCCACACATCGACCGCTATCCAGCATGCATCTAGTGTATTAAGTTCATGGAGAAACAGAGTAATGCAATAAGAACGATGAGATGATGTAGACGTGATCTATTTATGTAGGAATAGACCCCATCTTGTTATCCTTAATAGCAACGATACACACGTGTCAGTTCCCCTTCTGTCACTGGGATAAAGCACCGTAAGATCGAACCCATCACAAAGCACCTCTTACCATGGCAAGAAAAATTGATCTAGTTAGCTTAACTAAAACAAAGATTCAAAGAAGAAATACGAGGCTATAAGTAATCATGCATACAAGAGATCAGAGAGACTCAAATAACTTTCATGGATAAAAACATAGATCTGATCATAAACTAAAAGTTCATCGGATCCCAACAAACACACCACAAAAAGAGTTACATCAAATAGATATCCAAGAGACCATTGTATTGAGAATCAAGAGAGAGAGAGAGAGAGAGAGGAAGCCATCTAGCTACTAACTACGGACCCGTAGGTCTACAATGAACTACTCATGCATCATAGGAGAGGCACCAATGAGGTTGATGAACCCCTCCGTGATGGTGTTAAGTGGTTCTGGAACTTGCAGCGGCTGGAATTGATTTTCGTCGACTCCCCTAGGGTTTCTGGAATATTGGGTTATTTATAGAGCAAAGATGCGGTGCAGGAGGTCACCGAGGTGGGCACAACCCACCAGGGTGCGCCTGGACCTCCAGGCGCGCCCAGGTGTCTTGTGCTCACCTCGGGCCCCCTCTTCGGTACTTATTTGGCCCACTGGATGTCTTTTGGTCCCAAAAAATCCACAAAAAAATTCATTGCGTTTGGACTCCGTTTGATATTGATTTCCTGCAATGTAAAAAACAAGCAAAAAACAACGACATGCACTTGGCACTATGTCAATAGGTTAGTCCCAAAAATGATATAAAGTTGCTATAAAATGATTGTAAAACAACCAAAAATGATAATATAACAGCATGGAACAATGAAAAATTATAGATATGTGTTGGGGAATGTAGTAATTTCAAAATTTTCCTACACACACGCAAGATCATGGTGATGCATAGCAATGAGAGGGGAGAGTGATGTCCACGTACCCTCACAGACTGTAAGCGGAAGCGTTATGACAACGTGGTTGATGTAGTCGTACGTCTTCACGATCCGACCGATCCAAGCACCTAACGTACGGCACCTCCGAGTTCAGCACACGTTCAGCTCGATGACGATCCCCGGTCTCTGATCCAGCAGGGTGTCGGGGATGAGTTCCGTCAGCCCGACGGCGTGGTGACGATGATGATGTTCTACCGACGCAGGGCTTCGCCTAAGCACCGCTACGATATGACCGAGGTGGAATATGGTGGAGGGGGGCACCGCACACGGCTAAGGAACGATCACAAAGATCAACTTGTGTGTCTATGAGGTGCCCCCTGCCCCCGTATATAAAGGAGCAAGGGGAGGAGGGTCGGCCAAGGAGGAGGAGGCGCGCCCAAGGGGGGAGTCCTACTCCCACCGGAAGTAGGACTCCTCCTTTCCTAGTAGGAGCAGGAAAGAAGGAAGGGCAAGAGAGAAGGGAAGGAAGGAGGGGGTGCGGCCCCTCCCCCTAGTCCAATTCGGACTAGGCCTTGGGGGGCGTGCAGCCTGCCCTAGGCAACCCCTCTCTCTTTCCCGTATGGCCCAATAAGGCCCAATACTTCTCCCCGGCGAATTCCGGTAACTCTCCGGTACTCCGATAAATACCCGAATCACTCGGAACCTTTCCGAAGTCCGAATATAGTCGTCCAATATATCGATCTTTACGTATCGACCATTTCGAGACTCCTTGTCATGTCCCCGATCTCATCCGGGACTCTGAACTCCTTCGGTACATCAAAACTCATAAACTCATAATATAACTGTCATCAAAACCTTAAGCGTGCGGACCCTACGGGTTCGAGAATAATGTAGACATGACCGAGACACGTTTCCGGTCAATAACCAATAGCGGAACCTAGATGCTCATATTGGCTCCTACATATTCTACGAAGATCTTTATCGGTCAAACCGCATAACAACATACGTTGTTCCCTTTGTCATCGGTATGTTACTTGCCCGAGATTCGACCGTCGGTATCTCAATACCTAGTTCAATCTCGTTACCGGCAAGTCCCTTTACTCATTATGTAATGCATCATTCCGCAACTAACTCATTAGTTACATTGCTTGCAAGGCTTATAGTGATGTGCATTACCGAGAGGGCCCAGAGATACCTCTCCGACAATCGGAGTGACAAATCCTAATCTCGAAATACGCCAACTCAACATGTACCTTCAGAGACACCTATAGAGCTCCTTTATAATCACCCAGTTACGTTGTGACATTTGGTAGCACACAAAGTGTTCCTCCGGTAAACGGAAGTTGCATAATCTCATAGTCATAGGAACATGTATGAGTCATGAAGAAAGTAATAGCAACATACTAAATGATCAAGTGCTAAGCTAACGGAATGGGTCAAGTCAATCACATCATTCTCCTAATGATGTGATCCCGTTAACCAAATGACAACTCATGTCTATGGTAAGGAAACTTAACCATCTTTGATTAACGAGCTAGTCAAGTAGAGGCATACTAGTGACACTATGTTTGTCTATGTATTCACACATGTATTATGTTTCCGGTTAATACAATTCTAGCATGAATAATAAACATTTATCATGATATAAGGAAATAAATAATAACTTTATTATTGCCTCTAGGGCATATTTCCTTCAGTCTCCCACTTGCACTAGAGTCAATAATCTAGTTCACATCGCCATGTGATTTAACACCAATATTCACATCTGTATGTGATTAATACCCATAGTTCACATCGTCATGTGATCAACACCCAAAGGGTTTACTAGAGTCAATAATCTAGTTCACATCGCTATGTGATTAACACCCAAAGAGTACTAGGGTATGATCATGTTTTGCTTGAGAGAAGTTTAATCAACGGGTCTGTTACATTCAGAGCCGTATGTATTTTGCAAATATTCTATGTTTACAATGCTCTGCACGGAGCTACTCTAGCTAATTGCTCCCACTTTCAATATGTATCCAGATAAAGACTTAGAGTCATCTGGATCAGTGCCAAAACTTGTATCGATGTAACCTTTTACGACGAACCTTTTTTTCACCTCCATAATCGAGAAACATATCCTTATTCCACTAAGGATAATTTTGACCAATGTCCAGTGATCTACTCCTAGATCACTATTGTACTTCCTTGCCAAATTCAAAGCAAGGTATACAATAGGTCTGGTACATAGCATAGCATACTTTATAGAACCTATGACTGAGGCATAGGGAATGACTTTCATTCTCTTTTGATTTTCTGCTGTGGTCGGGATTTGAGTCTTACTCAATTTCACACCTTTGCAACACAGGCAAGAACTCTTTCTTTGACTGTTCCATTTTGAACTATTTCAAAATCTTGACAAGGTATGTACTTATTGAAAAACTTATCAAGCGTCTTGATCTATCTCAATAGATTTTGATGCTCAATATGTAAGTAGCTTTACTGAGGTCTTTCTTTTAAAGAACTCCTTTCAAATACTCCTTTATGCTTTCCAGAAAAATTCTACATCATTTCTGATCAACAATATGTTACTCACATATATTTATCAAAAAGGCGGTAGTGCTCCCACTCACTTTATTATAAATACAGGATTCACCGCAAGTCAGTATAAAACTATATGCTTTGATCAACTTATCAAAGCGTATATTCCAACTCTGAGATGCTTGCACCAGTCCATAGATGGATCGCTGGAGCTTGCACATTTTGTTAGCACCTTTACGATTGACAAAACCTTCTGGTTGCATCATATACAATTCTTTTTTAAGAAAACCATTAAGGAATGCAGTTTTGACATCCATTTGCCAGATTTCATAAAATGTGGCAATTGCTAACATGATTCGGACAGACTTAAGCATCGATACGAGTGAGAAAATCTCATTGTATTCAACACCTTGAACTTGTCGAAAAACCTTTTTGCGACAAGTAGAGCTTTGTAGATAGTAACACTACTATCAACGTCCGTCTTCCTCTTGAAGATCCATTTATTTTCTATGGCTTCCCGATCATCGGGCAAGTCCACCAAAGTCCACACTTTGTTCTCATACATGGATCATATCTCAGATTTCATGGCCTCCAGCCATTTCGTGGAATCTGGGCTCATCATCGCTTCCTCATAGTTCGTAGGTTTATCATGGTCTAGTAACATGACTTTCAGAACAGGATTACCGTACCACTATGGTGCGGACCGTACTCTGGAAGACCTATGAGGTTCTGTAGTAACTTGATCTGAAGTTTCATGATCATCATCATTAGCTTCCTCACTAATTGGTGTAGGAATCACTGGAACTGATTTTAGTGATGAACTATTTTCCAATTCGGGAGAAGGTACAAATTACCTTATCAAGCTCTACTTTCCTCCCACTCACTTCTTTCGAGAGAAACTCCTTCTCTAGAAAGGATCCATTTTTATCAACGAATATCTTGCCTTCGGATCTGTGATAGAAGGTGTACCCAACAGTTTCCTTTGGGTATTCTATGAAGACACACTTCTCCGATTTGGGTTTGAGCTTATCAGGATGAAACTCTTTCACATAAGCATCGTAGCCCCAAACTTTAAGAAACGAAAACTTGGGTTTCTTGCTAAACCACGGTTCATATGGTGTCGTCTCAACGGATTTAGATGGTGCCCTTTTAACGTGAATGCAGCTGTCTCTAATGCATAACCCCAAAACGGTAATGGTAAATCAATAAGAGACAACATAGATCGCACCATATCCAATAAAGTGCGGTTACGACGTTCGGACACACCATAACGTTGTGGTGTTCCAGGTGGCGTGAGCTGTGAAACTATTCCACATTGTTTTAATTGAAGACCAAACTCGTAACTCAAATATTTGTCTCCGCGATCAGATCACAAAAACTTTATTTTCTTGTTACGATGATTTTTCCACTTCACTCTGAAATTCTTTGAACCTTTCAATTATTTCAGACTTATGTTTCATCAAGTAGATATACCCATATCTGCTCAAATCATTTTGTGAAGGTCAGAAAATAACGATACTTGCCACGAGCATCAACACTCATTGGATCGCATACATCGGTATGTATTATTTCCAATAAGTCAGTAGCTTGTTCCATTGCTCTGGAGAACGGAAGTTTTAGTCATCTTGCCCAAAAGGCACGGTTCGCAAGCATCAAATGATTCATAACCAAGTGATTCCAAAAATCCATCTTTATGGAGTTTCTTCATGCGCTTTACACCGATATGACCCAAACGGCAGTGCCACAAATAAGTTGCACTATCATTATTAACTTTGCATCTTTTGGCATCAATATTATGAATATGTGTATCACTACGATCGAGATCCAGCAAACTATTTTCATTGGGTGTATAACCATCGAAGGTCTTATTCATGTAAACAGAATAACAATTATTCTTTAACTTCAAATGAATAACTGTATCGCAATAAACATGATCAAATCATATTCATGCTCAACGCAAACCAAATAACATTTATTTAGGTTTAACACTAATCTCAAAAATATAGGGAATGTGTGATGATGATCATATCAATCTTGGAACTACTTCCAACACTCATCGTCACTTCCCCTTCAACTAGTCTCTGATTATTCTGTAACTCCTGTTTCGAGTTACTAATCTTAGCAACCGAACAAGTATCAAATACTCAGGGGCTACTATAAATACTAGTAAGGCACACATCAATAACCTGTATATCAAATATACCCTTGTTCACTTTGCCATCCTTCTTATCTACCAAATATTCAGGGCATTTCCGCTTTCAGTGACCATTTCCTTTGCAGTGTAAGCACTCAGTTTCAGGCTTTGGTCCAGCTTTGGTCTTCTTCACGAGAGTGACAACTTGTTTGCCATTCTACTTGAAGTTTCCCTTTCTTTCTCTTTGCCCTTTTCTTGAAACTTGTGGTCTTGTCAATCATCAACACTTGATGCTCTTTCTTGATTTCTACCTTAGTCGATTTCAACATCACGAAGAGCTCGGTAATTGTTTTCGTCATCCCTTGCATACTATAGTTCATCACGAAGTTCTAGTAACTTAGTGATGGTGACTAGAGAATTCTGTCAATCACTATCTTATCTGGAAGATTAACTCCCACTTGATTCAAGTGATTGAAGTACCCAGACAGTCTGAGCACATGCTCACTAGTTGAGCGATTCTCCTCCATCTTTTAGCTATAGAACTTGTTGGAGACTTCATATCTCTCAACTCGGGTATTTCCTGGAAATATTAACTTCAATTCCTGGAACATCTCATATGGTCCATGACGTTCAAAACGTCTTTGAAGTCCCGATTCTATGCTGTTAAGCATGGTGCACTAAACTATCAAGTAGTCATCATATTGAGCTACCAAACGTTCATAACGTCTGCGTTTGCTCCTACAATAGGTCTATCACCTAGCAGTGCATCAAGGACATAATTCTTCTGTGCAGCAATGAGGATAAACCTCAGATCACGGATCCAATCCGCATCATTGCTACTAACATCTTTCAACACAATTTTCTCTAGGAACATATCAAAATAAACATATGAAAGCAATAACGCGAGCTATTGATCTATAACATAATTTGCAAAATACTACCAGGACTAAGTTCATGATAAATTTAAGTTCAATTAATCATATTACTTAAGAACTCCCACTTAGACAGACATCTCTCTAGTCATCTAAGTGATCACATGGTCCAAATCAACTAAACCATGTCCGATCATCACGTGAGATGGAGTAGTTTTCAATGGTGAACATCACTATGTTGATCATATCCACTATATGATTCACGCTCGACCTTTTGGTCTCCGTGTTCCGAGGCCATATCTGTATATGCTAGGCTCGTCAAGTTTAACCTGAGTATTCCGCGTGTGCAACTGTTTTGCACCCGTTGTATTTGAACGTAGAGCCTATCACACCCGATCATCACGTGGTGTCTCAGCACGAAGAACTTTCACATCGGTGCATACTCAGGGAGAACACTTCTTGATAATTTAGTGATAAATCATCTTAAAATGCTACTGTCAATCAAAGCAAGATAAGATGCATAAAGCATAAACATCACATGCAATCAATATAAGTGATATGATATGGCCATCATCATCTTGTGCTTGTGATCTCCATCTCCGAAGCACCGTCGTGATCACCATTGTCACCGGAGCGACACCTTGATCTCCATCGTAGCATCGTTGTCGTTACACCATCTATTGCTTCTACGACTATCACTACCGCTTAGTGATAAAGTAAAGCAATTACAGGGTGTTTGCATTTCATACAATAAAGCGACAACCATATGGCTCCTGCCAGTTGCCGATAACTTCGGTTACAAAACATGATCATCTCATACAATAAAGTATAGCATCACGTCTTGACCATATCACATCACAACATGCCCTGCAAAAACAAGTTAGACGTCCTCTACTTTGTTGTTGCGAATTTTACGTGGCTGCTACGGGATGAGCAAGAACCGTTCTTACCTACACATCAAAACCACAACGATACTTTGTCAAGTTGATGTTGTTTTAACCTTCGCAAGGACCGGGCGTAGCCACACTTGGTTCAACTAAAGTGAGAGAGACAGACACCTGCCAGTCACCTTTAAGCACGAGTGCTCGTAACGGTGAAACCAGTCTCGCGTAAGCGTACGCGTAATGTCGGTTCGGGACGCTTCATCTCACAATACCGCTGAACCAAAGTATGGCATGCTGGTAAGCAGTATGACTTGTATCGCCCACAACTCACTTGTGTTCTACTCGTGCATATAACATCAACGCATAAAACCTAGGCTCGGATGCCACTGTTGGGGAACGTAGTAATTTCAAAAATTTCCTACGCACACGCAAGATCATGGTGATGCATAGCAACGAGAGGGGAGAGTGAAGTCCACGTACCCTCGTAGACCGTAAGTGGAAGCGTTATGACAACGCGATTGATGTAGTCGTACGTCTTCACGATCCGACCGATCCAAGCACCAAACATACGGCACCTCCGAGTTCAGCACACGTTCAGCTCGATGACGATCCCCGGACTCCAATCCAGCAGGGTGTCGGGGATGAGTTTCGTCAGCACGATGGCATGGTGACAATGATGATGTTCTACCGATGCAGGGCTTCGCCTAAGCACCGCTACGATATGACCGAGGTGGAATATGGTGGAGGGGGGCACCGCACACGGCTAAGGAACGATCACGAAGATCAACTTCTGTGTCTATGGGGTGCCCCCCTGCCCCTGTATATAAAGGAGCAAGGGGAGGAGGGCCGGCCAAGGAGGAGGAGGCGCGCCCAAGGGGGGAGTCCTACTCCCACCGGGAGTAGGACTCCTCCTTTCCTAGTAGGAGTAGGATAGAAGGAAGGGGAAGAGAGAAGGGAAGGAAGGAGGGGGTGTGGTCCCTCCCCCTAGTCCAATTCAGACTAGGCCTTGGGGGGCGCGCAGCCTGCCCTATGCAACCCCTCTCTCTTTCCCGTATGGACCAATAAGGCCCAATACTTCTCCCCGGCGAATTCCCGTAACTCTCCGGTACTCCAATAAATACCCGAATCACTCGGAACCTTTCCGAAGTCCGAATATTGTCGTCCAATATATCGATCTATACGTCTCGACCATTTTCAGACTCCTCGTCATGTCCCCGATCTCATCCGGGACTCCGAACTCCTTCGGTACATCAAAACTCATAAACTCATAATATAACTGTCATCAAAACCTTAAGCATGCGGACCCTATGGGTTCGAGAATAATGTAGACATGACCGAGACACGTTTTCGGTCAATAACCAATAGCGGAACCTGGATGCTCATATTGGCTCCTACATATTCTACGAAGATCTTTATCGGTCAAACCACATAACAACATACGTTGTTCCCTTTGTCATCGGTATGTTACTTGCCTGAGATTCGATCGTCGGTATCTCAATACCTAGTTCAATCTCGTTACCGGCAAGTCTCTTTACTCATTATGTAATGCATCATTCCGCAACTAACTCATTAGTTACATTGCTTGCAAGGCTTATAGTGATGTGCATTACCGAGAGGGCCCAGAGATACCTCTCCGACAATCGGAGTGACAAATACTAATCTCGAAATACGCCAACTCAACATGTACCTTCGGAGACACCTCTAGAGCTCCTTTATAATCACCCAGTTACGTTGTAACGTTTGGTAGCACACAAAGTGTTCCTCCGGTAAACGGGAGTTGCATAATCGCATAGTCATAGGAACATGTATAAGTCATGAAGAAAGCAATAGCAACATACTAAACGATCAAGTGCTAAGCTAACGGAATGGGTCAAGTCAATCACATCATTCTCCTAATGATGTGATCCCGTTAATCAAATGACAACTCATGTCTATGGTTAGGAAACTTAACCATCTTTGATTAACGAGCTAGTCAAGTAGAGGCATACTAGTGACACTATGTTTGTCTATGTATTCACACATGTATTATGTTTCCGGTTAATACAATTCTAGCATGAATAATAAACATTTATCATGATATAAGGGAATAAATAATAACTTTATTATTTCCTCTAGGGCATATTTCCTTCAATATGTTGGAGACGTATCAACATCCCCAAGCTTAATTCCTGCTCGTCCTCGAGGAGGTAAATGATAAAAACTGAATTTTTGATGTGGAATGTTGCCTAACATTTTCATCACATATTCTTTTCTTTGTAGCATGGACATTTGGACTTTTATATGGTTCAAAGCAATAGTCTAGTTTTGACATGAAGACTTTAATACTTAAGCATATCGACAAGCAACCATATCTTTGAAAATATCAAGACTAAAGCAAGTTATACCTACCCCATTATGATCAATCATTGATCCATTCATGAAACGCACTCCCATATTAGCTACACTCAATGCTCAAGTACGATCATAGTGCCCCTTAGTTGGTGCTTTATAAGAGAAGATGGAGACTCAAGTAAAAATAAAAATTGCATAAAGTAAATAGAAAGGCCCTTCGCAGAGGGAAGTAGGGATTTGTAGAGGTGCCAGAGCTCAAAGCCAAAAAGATAGAGATAAAACATTTTGGCTGGCATGCTTTTGCTGTCAACGAAAACGATCGAGTAGTTCACAATACTATCCATGCTAGATATATCATAGGCGGTTCCCAAACAGAAAATAAAGTTTATTCCTTTTTCCACCATATTTTCACTTTCCATGGCTAACCGTATCCACGGGTGCCCTCCATGCCAATACTTTCCAAGGAATTTATTATTTGACAACATAAAGTAAATTCATTTGTCATTTTGGGACTGGGCATCCCTAATACCTTTGCCATACTCTCGTGCAATGAGAAGTGAATAAACACTCATCTTGAGAATAACATAACTAGCATGGAAATATATCAGCCACCCCCTACCATTTCATGAGCGGTACAAACACAAAAAGAGAAATTTATTTTAAAATTTAGAGATGGCACATACAAATTTTCTTAGAACGGCAAAATAATACCGCATATAGGTAGGTATAGTGGACTCATGTGGCAAAAACTGGTTTAAAGGATTTCGGATGCACAAGTAGTGATCATACTTAGTGCAAATGGAGGCTAGCAAAAGATTGGGAAACATCCAACCAAGAAATGAAAAATCTCATAAGCGAGCATTAAGCATAACTAACACCGAATAATGCACCACAAGTAGGATGTAATTTCATTGCATAACTATTGACTTTCGTGCTTGCATAGGGAATCAAAAACCTTAACACCAATATTCTTACAAAAACATAATTACTCATCAACATGACTCACATATCACTGTCATTATATCCAAAACAATTACAAAGAATCAAGTTAATTTTTTCCAATGATCTTCATGAAAGTTTTTATTATATCCTTCTGGGATATCTATCACTTTGGGACTAGTTTCATACGTTGCTTTTGATAGCTCAGATAAATTTAAGTGTGGAACATGAGCATAAAAAATTTCTTCTCTCAAAATAATTTAAGTGAAGCAAGAGAGAATTTCTTAAATAATTTACTAACTCTCAAATAAATCTATGTGAAGCATGAGAGCATTTCTTCAAAAATAGCAAAGCACACTGTGTTGAAAAAGAAATAAGTGAAGCACTAGAGCAATTCCATAGCTCATAAAGATTTAAGTGAAGCGTAGAGAGCAATTCTAACAAGTCATAGCATAATTTTGGCTCCCTCAACTAGGTGTATCCTGCAAGGATAGAAGACTTAAAACACAAAGCAAAACAAGCAATGACTCATATCATACAAGATGCTCCAAGCAAAACTCATAATATGTGACGAAAAAAATATAGCTCCAAGTAAAATACCGATGGTTGTTAGAAGAAAGAGGGGATGCCACTCGGGGGCATCCCCAAGCTTAGTTACTTGATACTTCTTGAATATTATCTTAGGGCGCCTCGGGCATCCCCACGCTTAGCCTTTTGCTAATCCTTATTCCTTCATCCATCGCGATCTCACCCAAAAGTTGAAAACTTCAATCACACAAAACTCAACAAAACCTTCATGAGATCTGTTAGTATAAGAAAGCAAATCACTACTTTAAGTACTATTGCACTCATAATTTGTTATTATATTATATCTTCTGTATTTTACCCTTTTCATGGCAAAAATTCTTCAAAGAAAACAATAGAATCATCGAAACAAGCACAGAACACAACGAAAACATAATCTGTCAAAAATAGAATAGTCGGTAGTAATCAGGGAACTTTGTACACTTCTGTAACTACAAAAATTCTGAAAAATTAGGACAATGTGAGCAATTTGTATATTAATATTCTGTAAAAAGAATCAACTGAAAGCACTCTTCTGTTAAAAATCGGAATTTTTTCCTGAGCACAAAAGTTTCTTGTCAGATATCGGGTTCCGGCAAAACCCTTAAGGTTCGAACTCTGGGGTGCGCACGAAGATCTTCTCCCTACCGAAACACGCCCACAACCTCGCCGCGGATCTAAGCTAAACGATGAACAACACAAGGCACACGAGGTTTATACTAGTTCGGGCCACCATTGTGGTGTAATACCCTAATTGTAACGCCCCGGATTCGTTGCGCCAGGTGTCCGCCAGTTATTCGCCGTTGTTGCCATGTCATTTGCTTGCGTGTTGCGTTTTATCATGTCATCATGTGCATTTCATTTTGCATACGTGAGATTTGGAGTCCGTTTGATACTCCAACCTTCATGAGATTTGGAGTCCGTTTGATACTCCAACGGTTAACCGGGTAACCGCAAAGCCCTCTTTGACTTGCAGCCCAACACCCCTTCCAAAGTGGCCCAAAACCCAGCAAACTCTCCTCCATGCTCTCGGTCGTTCGATCACGATCGCGTGACCGAAAACCGCTCCTCATTTGGACTCTCCTAGCTCCCTCTACCTATATATAGACCCTCCCCTTCCATTTTCGCGGACGAAACCCTAGCCTCTTCCACCTCCGCGCATCGGACATGTCCACTCCGCCGCCGGACACGTCCCCGCCGCCGCGCCCCATCCTATCCGGAGCCGCCACGTGGCCCCGGCGCCCGCGCGCCGCCGC